>NC_133369.1:6054358-6078436 GCF_049309525.1 Garra rufa | reverse complement strand
CACAGAACCAGAGAATGTCTGACGGAATTTATGGTCGCGGGTCAGTCGTCATCATGTTAAGCCCGCCCACCGACTCGTGATTGGCCCGGTACATCTTGGATTTTTCTAAATCTGAAGTGAATTGAGAGTAACTAGACTGCCCTTGGAAGCAAATGTAATTTGCTGCCGCTAGGGGCGCGTCTAGATTCTAGGCTAACACAATATTTATGTAAAACTTAATTTAAAATCATATTAAAATTTATAAAAGAATAAGGGAGCATATTAAATGTTATTGTGTTTTAAATGAGTAAAACAATTCTTACTGACGAATGGGCAAAACCTAGAATAGTGGCAACTTTTTTAAATCAAGAATTGCAACTAATTAGTATTTGGGGTAATAATAATTTGTCTTTTAATATGTCTTAAATAGATTTTTGTTGTAAATACGCCTGACAGGATTGTTACACTGAATGACATTTTAGTGTAAATTAGGGAAAAAGTATGATATTTATTTTTTTGCTCAGAAAGACAAAAAAAATGCAATTAAATAAACAGAAAACTTTTTAATATTTAAAAAAAATAAAATAATTTAAAGCAGTATTACACTTAAACACGTTTTCGTCTTTGACCCATATACTGATTTTTTCATTAATGTGTAACATTATTTTTTTAAACAAATCATGAGCTCTAAAAGACTTTCAGAATTTTAACAACTCTCTTTTTTGTTAGACCATCTACAAATGTTAAATCTTAAAATAAAATGTTATGGTTACCAATGCATATTTCTTTTAAAAAAATGCAGTGATTAAAATATGGTTTATTTATAGTTATTATTAAAATTTCAATGTACTGTCATCATAAAATAACTTCATTATTTTATATATATATATATATATATATATATATATATATGTGTGTGTGTGTGTGTGTGTGTGTGTGTGTGTGTGTGTGTGTGTGTGTGTGTGTGTGTGTGTGTGTGTGTGTGTGTGAAATATATAATGAAATAATTGATGTAGCCTTTCAGATAATGACCAGCTGGTTGCAAATGTATCCTTCTGTGTTTGCTGTCCTGTGACATGGTTACACTACACTGCTTTCAAATTAGTGGACAAAAATTTATGAATATTAAATTAAAATGCATCATCATAGATTCATTATTTTACATATATTTTCAGATCTGCACAAGTACTTGGCACACACACTCAGTAAACACTAAACAGCAATAGCATTCAAACACTGAGCTCATTAATTCCAAGAACAAGCTTTTGTTTGCAATGTCATTTCTCTTTTTCTTTTTCATTTCATTTGACATCACTCAAAATTGAAACTTTCAGATGATGCATATCTTCATTTTCGGTTCATATCAGCCTGCTTTTCACATATAAGCCTGCTTATCAACATATTTCCACTCATGGTGGTACACAGTGCTAGGCGAGAAAAGGCAAGAAAAAAGTAATTGAAACTTGAAAAGGAGGCTTTAAAAAAAATAAACATTTTTATGTTCTGTTTTTGTGATTTCTTAGTTTATTCCAGAAGCCAAAGAGACACCTACAAGATCAAGGTCAGATGAAGTCACAAAACAAAATTGAATCGAGTAGCTGCAGATGCTGGCTGGGATCTAAAGGAAGTGGTACGAATGAACAGTTTTTTCCATGACCTTTGAATAATGTGACCGGACACAGCAGGTAGTGGTTTCTTGCAAGTTTACTTGCAAGAATGTGTTAACTTCATTTCAAAGGGGAGGATATATATAAATATACACATAACGCATATATATATATAGTTTCATTCTCTCTCTAATTCCAAGTTTTCTTAAGTTTATAGTCAAACCAAAAATTATTCTAATATATATATATATATATATATATATATATATTTTTTTTTTTTTTTTTTTTTTTGCTAGTGGGTGCAGGACACTATAGTTAATTTATGTAAGTGAAGATGGCAAAATAAAGTAAATTGTGACATAATACACCCAAAAATTCTTCATACAGTGGACTACCAGTAAAATGTAAAAAAATTGGGACCAAAAATTTGATTTGACACACTGACCTGTTTTGTTACATATCTTTCTATCGAAGTTATCTGACATTATCTGGAACTTCTCGTATCTCAAATCATTTGATTCAGAGCGGGTTCGCGAATCATTTGATTCAGATCAGAACTTCTCATGTTGTGAATAATTTGATTCAGTTCGGGACTTCAGAGTGAGTTCGCAAATCATTTGATTCAGATCGGAAGTTCTCATATTGTGAATCATTTGATTCAGTTCGGGACTTCGGAGCAAGTTCGCAAAACATTTGATTTATATTGGAACTTCTCGTATCGCAAATTATTTGATTCAGAGTGGGTTCACGAATCATTTGATTCAGATCGGAACTTCTCGAATTGTGAATAATTTGATTCAGTTCGGGACTTCGGAGCGAGTTCGCAAATCATTTGATTCAGATCGGAAGTTCTCATATTGTGAATTATTTGATTCAGTTCGGGACTTCAGAGCGAGTTCGCAAATCATTTGATTTAGATTGAAACTTCTCGTATTGTGAATCATTTGAGTCATTTCGGGAATTTGATTCAGTTCAGAACTTCCGAGCAAGTTCGCAAAACATTTGATTTATATCGGAACTTCTCGTATTTTGAATCATTTGATTCATTTCGGGCATTTGGAGCGGGTTCGCGAATCATTTGATTTAGATCGGAACTTCTCGAATTGTGAATAATTTGATTCAGTTCGGGACTTCGGAGCGAGTTCGCAAATCATTTGATTCAGAGCGGGTTTGGGAATCATTTGATTCAGATCAGAACTTCTCGAATTGTGAATAATTTGATTCAGTTTGGGACTTCGGAGCGAGTTCTCAAATCATTTGATTTAGATTGAAACTTCTCGTATCGCATTGATTTGTCATTACCATAGTTTAACTATAGTAACCATGTGTTTTATTAGTATATTTTTATTTATCTGTTTATCTTTTTTTTTTTTTTGAAAGATTAGACATTGTTTCATAAATGAGATCTCTGATTGAAGTCCTTGAAAATCAAAAAAGTTGTGTTTTAAAAGTCCTTGCAAGTCCTGGAATTTAATTTAAAAGTGTCTGTATGAACGCTGGAAGACATTTTCAATGAGATTATGCACAGAGCTAGTGCAAGACGAAGAATAAAAGAATATACATTTATTTTTTAGAAAATGACAGATTGTTTCAGGAAAGAACCTTTTGAAGTTGCACTGAAACTGCAGTTTGGACCTTTAACCCGTTGGCCACCATTGAAGTCCACTACATGGAGAAAAATCCTGGAATGTTTTCCTCAAAAAGCCTTAATTCTTTTCGACTGAAGAACGAAAGACATGAACATCTTGGATGACATGGGGGTGAGTAAATTACCAAGAAAAATGTTTATTCTGGAAGTGAGCTAATTTTTTAAATGTGCATATCAAAGGTTTTTGCACACAAGCCTTAGAGCGGACAGACATGGACTAAAATACAAAAAAGTTTTATTTATTTATTTTTGTCTGTCTTTCAAAATAAGATGAGAGAAAACAAGCTCCTCGGTTAAATCTTTGTTGTTTACCCCGCCGCTGGAAACATGATGATTGCATTTGAACGGAATCAATACTGCCGGGTCTGAAGCGAATGCGATGCTGATGTGAGATGATTGGCTTGTGAAAGTTCAATGTGCTTCTTTAGCGCAGAAGGCCGAACAGATGCTGTGATGTAAAGCAGACGCTCGGGGCTGAGGGCAAACGTTCACACGCTAGCGCCGTGAAGCAAACCAGCTTTATCAAGCCACCGGCAGGCAGATCGATGCAGAGGCAACCTATTCTCCCTCATAGTGACAAAGTGGAGATGTGTACCAATAAATGGGCTTTACTTTGACATTATACTGAGGCATAAGCCATTTAGACGACAGCGGCCTGACACGGGAAAGATGTTGAGCAGAGTAAGATGAATTTCTTCCCCTTCAAGCAGCTATAATCTGAAACAAACTGCAGCGAGCAGAGCTTTGACACTGACTCTGTCGAAACAGAGGAAGGAACTTTGCAGAGATCTGCACTTCCTGTTGACGAGAGCGCTGTCGGCACACGCTCGCTTCTGACAACACAGAAAAACACAACTGATTTTTACATGTGTAACCACAACAGTGTAAAGAAGCAAAGGAAGACTCTGCTGTCCTGTTGGTTTCTTTAAAGCATTAGAAGCACAAATCCCATGGGGGTTTGTATTGAAAATGATCAGATAATAAACTGTTATCTAACATAAAATTCACTAGCATGAAAACAGTGGTAATATTGGCCTGCTTGACTGTGTCCAACAATTAATTTAAAGGTGCCATAGAATGGAAAACTGTATTTACCTTGGCATAGTTGAATAATAACAGTTCAGTACATGGACATGACATACCATGAGTCTCAAACACCACCATTTCCTCCTTCTTATATAAATCTGGTGTTTGCAAAAGACCACCGAAAAATTGGTCAATTCCAACATAACACCGACTATTACGCAATAGTCCCGATCGTTAATAGTTACGCCCCCAACATTTGCATCGCCCAATCATCATTAATGTCAGTACATCAGTAAAATAAGGCAAGCCACTGAAGGGACCATAGGGAAGGGACATGGTTAGCTTAATGCTAGCGCTAGCCTTTACATAAGATTTTACTTACCACATAAACAGAGAGATGAGTGCACTGATGATGGCCAATGATTTACAGATCCTGAGAATCACTAAAGCATCAAAACTTGTGTGCTGCAGTATAACGTTACACAGAGCACATGCGATCACAGTAGTGAGAGAAAAAAATGTTGCGGATTCAAAATGGCAGATTCAACAAACCTAAAACCGGCTAGAGTTAAATAAATGAATCTGCCGTAATTAAATATATATATTTCCTCTATGTGTTTCCTTACAGCTGTGTGAGCGAGCAGCTCTGTGAGACAGCCAATCAGAGCAGAGCTCCTCATTATTATGCAGGAACGTTCCAAATAAGGCAATAACAGAGCATTTCATTCTAGGGACAAATCCTAGGGTTGTAAATGGACCTGTAAAAACGTTTCTGCAGATTTTTTGCAATTTAAAATATTGTTTCAATGCATTCTATGGCACCTTTAATATAAAAAAAAACACGCTCATAATTTGGTCATTAAAAATTTTGAAACTGCACAGAACTGGTATTTTGTCCATAAGTAACTTTTTTAAAGGTAAAACCCCTTAATGATGGGTTTGTTCATGGATTGCTTGTGGATTATTGTGATGTTTTTATCAGCTGTTTGGACTCATTCTGACGGCACCCATTCACTCCAAAGGATCCATTGGTGAGCAAGTGATGCAAATGTTATCCCATCTACATTTTGGATGGCCTGAGGGTGAGTCAGTTTTTTTTCTTATTTGTGAAAAGTGCTATCTATGTCTGTTTACATTGTACTGTTAAATTAAATTGCTTCACATATCAGAACTGTACGTTTAATGCACATTGAGCTCTTCTTTAGATGTTCACCGGAAATCCTTTAGAAAGATTAAAGGAGACTTTTAAAAGAGAAAGCCTGCTGGTCAGGTGCTCTTAAGACATCAAGAAAAAAAAATCACAAATAGTCTTGAAACCTGATCAAAGCGTTGTGGCTTAGCTGTTGACATTTCATGCGTGTATTTATAGTGTAAGAACACAACTGCCAGTATCATTTACATTAGACTGCCATAGTTCTGCTTCTGGATGCTGATTGGTTAATACATTTTGACAGAATGTGGTAAATAAGTTCATTTTTTTCCACCGCCAATAAAAATACCCTAGTAAAAAAGTAATATACTGTATATTCTACAAGTTAAAATTTTTTGAACAGGAAGATTTTTAATGTTTTTTAAAGGATTCTCTTCTGCTCACCAAGGCTGCATTTATTTGATCCAAAGTTCAGCAAAAACTGTAAAATTTTGAACCATGTTTACTATTTAAAAGAACTGTTTTCTATTGGAATGTATTTTAAAATGTAATTTATTCCTGTGGTCAAAGATACATTTTCAGCATTATTGTCACATTATCCTTCAGAAATCATGCTAATATGCTTTTTTTCATTATTATTATCAATATTTAAAACAGTTTTTCATGATTCTTTGATTTTGATGATTAACACATTTAAAATGTTACAAAAGATTCTACTGTTTTTCACATTGTAATAGTAATAATGTTTTTTGAGCAGCAAATCAGAATATTAGAATGATTTCTGGAGGATCATGTGACTGGAGTAATAATGCTAAAAATACAGCTTTGAAATCACGGGAATAAATTACATTTTAAAATATATTTAAATAGAAAGCAGTTGTTTTAAATAATAAAATTATTTCAAAATTTCTGTTTTTGCTGTACTTTGGATGAAATAAATACAGTTTTGGTGAGAAATCTCACTGTTCAAAAACAGTTGACTGGTGGTGTATTTAAAATACATTTATTTCATACTAAGTATAGTTTAAATCTGTTAACATATTTACAGACATATCACTTGAGAATTATGGATAATTCAACTTTATTTGCAGTACTACTTGTGCACAATGCACATTTCTTAATGTTAAGCCTAAAATGTGTTTTAATGTCAGTATTGATGAGGATTGTATGATCTTTAAATAATATAGGTCTTTAATTGCAAGATATTTAAAGTGTACATTAAGTATACTTGTAGTAGTTCCACTTTAGCACAATCAAATCTACTTCAATAGTATACATTTAGTTAGGCTTTAGCACTACTTCTGCACAATTAAAGTGCATAACGTACAAAATTAGTTTTAGTTTAGCAAACTTTTAAGTTTACCAGTTTAGTTTACTTCAGTTGCAGGGTATTTTTATGAAATAAATAATGCATAAATATGTAAATGTATTTGTAGTATGCTTAGCATAAAATACATGTATTTCAAATACACTTTAGTATATTTATTTTTCACTAGGATCATTGCAAAAAGCTAAACCATTTTTTGCTATTCAGAGTCAGAATGACTTTTTTAAAAATATATATACTTAAAAAAAAATTTATTGAATAAGTATGAAATATAAAGCAACAAAGTTTTTAACATTGATAATAATCAGAAATGTTTCTTGAGCAGCAAATCAAATCAGCATATTAGAATGATTTCTGAAGGATCGTGACTGGAGTAATGATGCAAAAAATGTAGCTTTGACATCACAGGAATAAATTATATTATAAAATATATTCACATCGAAAAAAGCTATTTTAGATTGTAAAAAATATTTCACAATTTTACAGTTTTTCTTCTGTTTTTGATCAACTAAATGCAGCTTTGGTGAGCACAAGTCACTTTTAAATGGTAGCGTATATTTCATTTCCCTTAAAGCATAATCCTCTGGATGAAAAGGTTTTTCATTCTTTGTCTCCATGTAAAAGTAAAAGCTATCCCGGTAGAAGGACTTTGCATTGTCAGCGTCTCTATCGACTTTAACCGAATAGCCCATTTGATCTTTATTGCAGGTCCATCTCGCTGAAGAGCTAAAGGAATCGATGCGTCCACATCAGAGAGAATATAATAGAGGTTCACCTGCCTTTGTGCCGAAACCCTTAACCTGACAACAGCAGAGAGCCTCCATTTCACAGGCTGAGGTTTGAACTATGGCTCTCCGGCAGGGTGCGGGGTCCGGGGCCCGAACTCATCAGCGCCGTGGCAGTCGTCCACGCGGCGAAGATGAAATGAAGGAAGGTAATGTGGGGAAGCAAATGGCTGTGAATTCTCCTCTGAATGTGACTCCCGCGGCGACCCTCCGACTCAATTTTCACGCCGCTTGGCTGCAGAATAAAAGCAGCGGTCCCTGCATCCACCTGCTCTAATCCCCTACACAACTACAGCTCCTTTAACTGCCCTCGCTTTTCCTTTCAGCTGCTTTGCAAAAAAAGCCCTCTCGTATTATTGACTGACAGCTTGAATAAAGGTATTAGGTGTCATTGCATTTTAATAATCTGCCTCGCTCGCTGATTATATCAGGGTGGTGAGCGTGATTTGGAGGCCGGCGTGTGGCCGGGAAGCCGTCCGTAAGTGTGTTTTCTATTCCTCTTCCTCTTGACATTTTAAACATTTGAAATCACATTTGAGGGAAATCAAAAACGTGCAAGGCATCTTAAGCACCACGCTGGCGTATTTCCTGTGATGGGTTTTTCGCCACGCAACTTATTACGAGGCTCATTCGCTTGCATCGCAGGGTGTTTCTTTGTACGCCAGGATTCGGGAAAAATGGATTTAGACAAAATCGGCAACAAACACAGAGTGCTAATTTGGTCTAATTGGAGTCTTATCCCAGAAAATTGTGTTTTTCCTCAGAGATTTCTCTTTAATATCTCAGAAGGACATTTTTTTGATGATCAAAATGTTCCTGTCTGAACTAGGATGAAAATTCATATGATTTCAGGTGAATATCAGTCATTTCTGCTTAAATGCTTTTGGAAAAAATTAAATAGACAGCAATGATACATAAAGCAGTGTTATTTAAATAGTTTTAGTAAATTCTAATATAGTTTTTATTAATATTTTGAAGTAATTTTTTTAGTTACATTAGCCACATTTAAATGCAGACTCAAAACTCATCTGTTCAGTTGTGCATTTATTGAATGAGCGCTGTGCTACGTCCGAACAGATTGCATTATTTTATGTATAATCATTTTACTGTGCTAATTAAATCAATTTTTTAAATCATCTTAAATGTTCTTAAATTCTCTGTTTTTATTGTTGTGATTATTATTTTAAATTTTTATGATTTTTATGCTATTATTATTTTAATTCCTTTTATGTACAACTCTTTGAATTGCCATTGTGTATGAAATGTGCTATATAAATAAACTTGCCTTGCCTTGCCTAATTGTAGTTAAAGTTTAAGTATTTTTTTTAATTAGCTATTGTTTTTTATGCCAGTTTTATTTGTAGTAATTTTTTATTAAGTTTTAATTTAATTTAATTTAGTTATCCATGACATTAAGTTTTATAGCACTTTAAATGAGTCTGAATGGAAATGATAAATATTTGATTTCATAATAAAAAATCTCTGACTTTTGACTGCAGGTTCTTCAAATATAAAGTGGATAAAAAGTATTTATCAAATAAAAACTGGAAAACTGCAAAGGTTTGGTTGACAAATTTGAGATTCATAATGTTGTTTTGCTATTTTTATTAGCTTTTTTTTTAAGTTTTAGCATTTTTTTTGAATTTTTTTTTTTTTATTTATTTTTTTTAGTTATCCATGACATTAAGTATTATAGCTCTTTAAAATGAATCTGAATAGCAAATAATTGTTATTTTGGAGAAGTTTGAAATATATATTTATATATATATATATATATACACACACACACACACACACACACATACACACATATATATATATATATATATATATATATATATATATATAATTTTTTTTTTTTTTTTTTTTTTTTTTTCATAATAAACAAATCTCTGACTTTTGACTGCAGGTTCTTCAAATCTGAAGACGAGACAGATCCGGGGATCCTTGAGAAGTTAAATCAGTGGAAAACTGCAAAAGTTTGGTTAAAAAAAATTGAGATTCATAAGGTAAATATCAGCCATTTTTCCTTAAATGCTTTAGAAAAATTTTAAATAGACACCAATGATGCATAAAGCAGTGCTATTTTAGTGGCATTTACATACTATTATAGTTTATATTAATATTTTGAATTATTTGTTTTATATATTTTCATTTTAATCATAGTTAAAGTTTTAGTAATTTAGATGTGTTTTTGCCATTTTTATTATTTTATTTTCATTATTAATTTTTATGCCTATTTAATGTTTTTTTTTTAAATAATTTTATCTTTAGTTATTTTAGTGCATCAAGTTAAAAGAAACTGTTGAAATGGTAACATTGGTAGCTCTGACTTCTGACTGCAGGTTCTTTAAATCGGACAACTTTGGAGATTTTGTCTGAAACTAAAATAGATGCATGAGATTTGAGTTAAATCTGAAAAGCAGAAGACTTGTGCAAAAGTCTGGGTGAGAAAATTGAGACATTGTGTGTAATTTTCCTATTTGGTATGATTAGAGCAGTCAATTAAGTTAATAGCATAGCTTGCTTGGTGCCTCGTCTTCTACGCAGTTGCAACATCTGGTACATGTCACAATATCACCACAACATCTTAAGATAGATTGATGGGTCAGATCTCTAAAATAGATACGCCAGTTTGTGAAAGAAAGCAATGGTGCAGGTTGACCATGAACACATAAATTTGATTAAGGCGATTAACAAATGTGCAGTCTAATGTTTCCACCCGCGTGGCGTCAAGGAACATTAAGCTAGCCGAGGCAGTCTTGCATGAGGAAGTTTATTGTCTTCGCCTTGTAGATGAGACATTTGCTGCTCATTCCTCCCCCTCCTTTAAAGTGCTTTGCAACTCCTCCTTTATGAATAGCAATATATTTGCAATAATAGAGTAGAGGCAGCGCAGAGAAATGAAGCGTAGTGGGGGAAGTGTGAGATATGGGCCAATACTGCTAAACATAACAGAGTTCTCGTATGCCTTGCTCGCTGCAGTGCACATATTCACCCATCATGCCAAACTCAAGGACATATAGAGCAATCGCATAGCTAGGCCGATCTATTATAGTTATTACCATAACAGCGCTGAAAAACTGTAATTTCAGTTGTCAGTCATCTAGAAAGTTGATTTGGTCCAGGTACTTTGCACTAACATGGTCACACGCCAGGGTTTCAGAGGTGATCTCAACAATGTCTCAAACTGTGCTCAGGTTTGCAATCAGACTTCAAAAGATTTCAATATAAACTCAAACACTTTTCATCAAGTTCTACTGTAATGTCCACAAAACAATATTCCACAGTCTTGCTGTAGTCTAATGGTGGTGTTTTTCTTTCTCTTTTCTTTTCTGGAGAAACATCTAAGACTTGACTAAATTTGAACTAAGGATTGTGGAAACAGGATGTAGAACTGCAATTCACTTTCAATGTCAGGGAAATCAGTTTAGCAGTCATTTTAACTAGAAAAGAAAGTTTTATCAACGCAACGGATGATGGATGGATGGATGGATAGATAGATGGCAGATATATTGAACGATAAATTAATAGATAGAAGGATGGATAGATAGATGGCAGATAGAAGAATAAATATATATCGAATGATGGATGAATAGATGATAGATAGATAGATAAATATAATATAGATAGATAGATAGATAGATAGATAGATAGATAGATAGAAGAATTGATAGATAGATAGATAGATAGATAGATAGATAGATAGATAGATAGATAGATAGATAGATAGACAGATGAATAGATAGATGGATGGATAGATTGAGAGAGAGTTTTGAGGGTTTATATCTGTCTAGATCATGGATGAATGGATAGATAGATGAATGTGGTAAGATCCCATTGTAGAGGAGCAAATACCAGCAACCCTGTTTGTTTAGTGCTAGACAAAGTGAAACTAGGAATTTCTCAAGAGAAGGAAGTAGGGAAAGCTGTATTTTTGTGGGTTTACGCCCACCCAGAGAGAGATTGACCTCGGCATTCATCTGAATCCTCCTTACAGGATTATTCTGATCTGTGGGCTAAGATGTCAGCGAGACTTCTGGCTCACACTACATCTTAACACCCTCCCTCCCTCCTTCCCAGCCCAAGCTGAGCTCGACTCGTGAGAAATAACAACACTGACAGCTATATTTAGCCAAGGCCCTCTGGATCTTCCCCCATTAGCCACCTCACAGCCTGCGGGCTCCAACATCTCACCGGCAGCCGACTCACAGATCACAGACACCTCGCCGCGCACCTGAGCCTCCACACAGGAACACGTCGACTGCTGGAAAGACAGGTACAGTCTGTCGGGTAGCGCGCGCTGCAGAATTACCAGGCAGCTGTGATTCACAGAGAGAATTCTGGGAGGATTTGGGGTTTGTCATTTGCAAGTGTCATCACTTCGGGGATTTGCGGAGCAGCAAAGAATCGGGGGACGTTTCTTGGAGAATCTGGTTTGATTTCTCCTTTCAAAAGTTCCTTGCAGATTATCCTTACCTCGACATTTCTAACTCTGCTGATCGTCTCTTTCAAAAGTCGCTCGATATCAGAGCCAGTTCACCACAGAAATGAAATTGAGTGACAGCTTACCATCTTTCCCCACCAGGAAGTCCACGTGATGGTACGTGTAGGCGACCCCGACCTTGGTCTCCACCTGCGGCCTCTTGAGGGTGGAGTAAATCTTTCCCGGGCTGTTGTCTTCCGTCTGACGCAACTTCCTCAACCCGCAGCCCATTTCTGCCGATCGAGTGTGCACTTAAGCCTGGGATGAAAGAGACACGGTCAGAAAGACAAAGAGCTTTAAACAATGTCTTCAGCATTCACAACAACACCGCTGTAGATGCATCAGAGCTGACCTGCAATTCAAAGACTGCAGGCAATCTTAAAAACAAAGATTCTAAAAGGGGTTTTTCAGCAATGCCACTAAAAAAAAAAAAATTCTGGGTTCCATAGAGCCTTTCAGTGAGTTCTTCTTAAAATAAGTTTTTTAATCATCTAAAGAAACTTTTTCCACAATAAAGAACCTTTTGTGCAATGGAAAGGTTCCATAGATGTTAAAGTTTCTTTATGGAATTGTAAAAGTGTAATCTTTGCACATTTGGAATACAAGAATTACCTGCTATATTTGACAAAAAATGTGTAAATGTATGTCACTCAATCTGACCTTCCAGTAGTACACAAAATGTTATTTAAAAGGCAACATATCTTGGATTTAAAATGAAATGTAAAGAAACTGCTAATTAAAAAATAATAAAAACAAAAACATTGAAATAAAAAAGTAGTGCTGTCAAACAATTAATTGCGATTAATCTCATTCAAAAAAAGTTTTCATATGTGTGTATACTGTGTATATTTATTTTGTATATATAAATACACACACACACACACACACACACACACACACACACACACACACACACACACACACACACACATGCAGTATATATTTTTATTTACATGTATATGATGATTTATATTATATATAAGTATATTTAATATATAAACAATTTTTTATGTATACATGCATGTGTGTGTATTTTTATATAAAAACATAATAAATATACACAGTATACACACATTTTATTTTGGATGTAAATAATTGTGATTAATCGTTGACAGCACTTAAAAATACATTAATTTATAAACTGAAATAATTCATGCCAATAAAATAAAAAACTAAAATAATATGTATTTAGTAATTAAATATTAAATAATTTATTTTCTATTAAATTAGTACAATAAATTAGTACAATTAGCACTTATTATTAATATTAGTACTCTGGTCATTATTATAAATAATGTAATAAATTTAATATAAATTAATCATAATTTTGTATTTATATTTTAAATAATAAATAGCTTTTTGATCAATTTGTTATTTTAATAATAACAATAATTTTCAATAATTTATTATTATTATTATTACTACTATGGCCATTATTATCACTATTAATATTCATGTAATAACAATTTTAATATAAATTAATAATAATTATAATATATTTATAATGATTAAAAAATACACATTTTAAAAGAATAAATTAGATTATAAAAAATAATGATTATTATAGTTGTGGTAATTAGTATATTATTATTTTTATTAATAATATAATTGTCATTATATATTAATATATTTATTTAATTATTTATGTAATGATGTATTTATAAATCAAATAATAAATTACTTAAATTATAAATCAAATAATTTGTAGTTAGTAATATTATTACTGTAATCATTATTATCAATATTAATATTTATGTACTAATAATTTTAATATAAATTAATAATAATTATAATACATTTATAATGACAAAAATATTAAGAATAATAAAAAAAATAATAAATTGGATTATAAAAAATGATAATGATCATTGTTGTTGTTAATTTGTATATCACTATTATTATTATTACTAATAATATAATTATATTATATATTAATAAGTTTGCTTTATTTAATTTACTTTACAAATTGATTGGACACCACTTGTTTAAACATGCAGTGTGGTGTTCGGACAACCATTATTATTAATTCACATACTATTATTGTGTTGTAAAAAGCGCTGTATAAATAATCATGACTATTATTCAAACAGTAGCAGGCCTTAAACAGTATATACTACACAGTATTCAGTTAGCAGTAAGCTAGTATGCTTTTCCGAATATAGTCTTCAGTTTGCACTTGTTATTGCTTGTCGGTGGCAGGAAGTGCTAAAGGGTGTCTCTCACATTCTCATTCTGTTCACATTCTGCTTTATAATGACATTCGCATTTTATTCAACAACAATTTGCATATGCTGTGGTCAGCAATACTTTCAGTCACTGTACACAGGTGACCACTTTGTGTTTAATACGCTTAGGGGCTTCATCTGTCTGTCAGGCAGCATTTTTTATAATTGCATATATCTGCTAAAGGTTTAGATGTCAGCTGAGCGGTGTACTAGCATATAGATGTCCTTAAACCTAATAGACAAGGACTACAAAACCACAAAACTCCAATTTCAATTTCACGGATTCTGTTCGATCTCATTACGACTAACTCATTCACATTCTGCTTTCTTTCAGGTGTTTCCCATGTACAACGTAATCTGTCCATTTTCTCACGTACCACGTTAATTTGCCTCCGCGTGCAGAGCGAAAGACTGCTGTTTTACAGTTCCTTTCAGCCAGGTACTGCCTCATCCTGTGCTCGTTTGGCAGAAAGAAAGCAGAAAAAGAGCCAATTAAGGGCACGCCAGATTACTAAATCAGCTCCTAAATAAATAAATAAGAGGCATAAATGGGCTTCAGCTCATCATGGGAGCCCAATCTCTCAACTGGCAGGCTGGGAATTAACACGTCCAGCCAGCGAGAGGCCAAAAGTGCTCTCTGTTCGTCAGCCAAGCCGCCCTCCTTTTCCAAATCTAAAGTGACAGCCACCGACAGTTGTGAGCGGATCAGAAGGGTGCAGGTAATATCCCATTGTGGCCAGCTGATTAAACCTAGGGTGGGCCATTGATGAAGAATACTCTCTATTATGTTCCTGTCTAATTACAGCGGCCGGGACGCATAATCTAGGAGGCGGCGACGGTCGAGGGTTCTAGAGAATACGCGGTTAATGAGGTGAGCCGCTCGAATGAAAAGGTGAGAATCAATCACAGAAAATCAAGGAGCAGATTGTTCATTAGGAGTCAGGATAATGCACAGCGTGCCGGCAACTCCAGCGGCGGGGCGACTTTAATTAGGGCCCAGACGAGAGGCCATGCAGATTTATGAACGCTGTCATAAGAACCACTGTTTCCAGTGACACGGACATGAATGGATGCGCTCGGCTATCCGTGGCTGAATCCAATCGGGGAAATGGCATCTCGGGTACAACAGTCATGCATCAGCAATTGGATTTTTCTAATCTGATTGATTGAACAAATGGAGTGCGGGAAGATTTTAGACTTGAAAATGGCGCACAACCAGTTTTAACTCAGTAACTTGAAGTATTTTGGAGGAAAACAGGTCGGACTTGTTATCCATTGGGAATTGATTGGATTGTGAAAAATTTGGGTTGTTTTTTAAGCTTATACTTTTATTCAGCAAGGATGCATTAAACTGATTAAAAAGGAAGTCAAAGCTATTTGAGGTCCAAAGTTTACATACACCTTGCAGAATCTGCAAAGTGTTAATTATTTTCATACAAAATGCATGTTATTTTTTATTTAGTACTGACCTGAATAATATATTTCAGATATAATGCCTGGAATACACTACACGATTTTTGGCCTGATTTTCGGCCAAATTACAGTCTGAAGAAGTTGATGCTAGTTGCTGAAAGTCAGGGACAGTCTGCAGATTTAAGTTGACAGATTCCATAGAAAATCGCGTAGTGTATGATGGTCACTGACTGATTTTTTTTAGCTACAGACTTTGATTCTATCCAGTCAGAGGATATCAAACATGTTTGATATTTTGAGCCGATTTTAGAATGCATATTGTTTTCATTTGTTAAGCGTCTTCTAGCAACAAGATGCACAAGTTTGTTGTGATTGGAACAACTTTAAAATCTGGTACTGTATGATCGTCAGTCCTGTAGTGTATGATGGTGTTTTCCTTTGGCACTATTTGCGAAGTCAGTAAGTGTATGATGCCTAGTGTTTTAAAAATCTGTTCAGATTTTGAAAGTCGTGTAGTGTATTCCAGGCTTAAGACGTTTATATAGTCCACAAGAGAAAATAATAGTTGAATTTATAAATAATTACCCCTTTCAGAAGTTTACATACCCTTGATTCTTAATACTGTGTTGTGACTTGAATGATTCACAGCTGTTGTGTTTGTTTGTTTAGTGATACTTGTTCTTGAGTTTTTCAGCATTTTTGTGTATTTAAACCGTTTCCAACAATGACTGTATGATTTTGAGATCCATCTTTTCACACTGAGGACAACTGAGGGACTCATATGCAACTATTACAGAAGGTTCAAACACTCACTGATGCTCCAGATGGAAAAACAATGCATTAGGAATTTGAAGATCAGGGTAAATGTAACTTATTTTGTACTTCTTCTGCAAAACATATCAGGCAAAATAAGAAAAATGTTCACATCTCCAATCTGTTCAAAAGTTTTCACCCCCCAGCTCTTAATGTATTGTTTTTCCTTCTGGAGCATCAGTAAGCTTTTAAACGTTCTGTAATAGTTGCATATGAGTCCCTCAGTTGTTCTCAGTGTAAAAAGATGGATCTTAAAATCATACGGTCATTGTTGGAAAGGGTTCAAATACACAAAAAAGCTGAAAAAAAAAATTGTGTGACATGAAGGATTTTTCTGAAGAACAGCAGGCAGTTTAACTGTTCAGGGCTAACAAGAGACTCATGAACCACTATCATAAAACAGCTGTGGATCATTC
This sequence comes from Garra rufa, assembly GCF_049309525.1. NCBI lineage: Eukaryota > Metazoa > Chordata > Actinopteri > Cypriniformes > Cyprinidae > Garra > Garra rufa. The sequence continues at coordinate 6,061,561 of NC_133369.1, read as the reverse complement.
AGGTAACAGCACAGTATTAAGAATGAAGGGAATGTAAACTTTTAAGCAGGGTCATTTTTATAAATTCAGCTATTATTTTCTCTTGTGGGCTATATGTAAATGTCTTTCATGTGAAATATCTTTTCAGGTCAGTACTAAATAAAAAAATTGCATGCATTTTGTATGATTCCTCTTTTTGGTAAAATAATTAACATTTAGCAGATTCTGAAAGCGAGGTTTAAACTTTTGACCTCAACTGTATAATGTTACAAAAGATTTCTATCTTAAAAAATGGATTTCTTTCTAACTTTCTATTCATAAAGAATGATAAAAGAAAATATAAAAACTATGTCATTAATTATTCAGCCTCATGTCGTTTCAAACCCATAAAAGACCATCTTAGGAACACAAATAAATTGAATCATAATCGAATAAAGTCATTATTTTTGTAATGTATTCTTTTTGTAAAAGTATTCTTGTAGCTTCATAAAATTACGGTTGAACCACTTACGCACATGGTCTATATTAACAATGTCCTTACTACCTTTCTGGGCCTTGAATTTGACAGTTGCATTGCTGTCTATGCAGGGTCAGAAAGCTCCCAGATTTCATCAAAAATATCTTAATTTGTGTTCAGAAGATGAACAAAGGCCTTACAGGTTTGGAACAACATGAGAGTGATTAATTAATAACAGAATTATAAATTTTGGGTGAACTATCTTTAAATTTAATTGTGGACAATAAGACCAGGACTATGGTAATATCCCTGGTGAAAAAAAACAGCTAAAATCAGCCTAGGCTGGAAGGCAGGCTGGTTTTAGAGGGGTTTTGGCCACTTTTCCAGGCTGGTCTTAGCTGGCCAGGCTGGGAGACCAGCTAAAACCAACTACTTCCAGCTTAAACCAGCTAAGACCAGCCAACCAGCCTAGGCTGGTATTAGCTGTTTTTTTCAGCAGGGATATAAGATAATTTATGTATTGAAGAACCTGAATGTTATTTAAATTGTTGGTCTCTCAAGGATATTTTGATTCTGTAAACAGTAATTTTGTCCTAAAAGGCAGGTCAGCTCAGATATCACTTTTTTTCTGATATCTTTCCTTTTCCAGATGGAAAAACAACAGACTGCCCCTAAAATAGCCGTCTTTGACATGACAACTAGCACAAAGTGGCTTTTTCAGACGTCGCTTCATGTTTTGAGCTCAGACACGCTCTCTCTGGAGGCAACAGGCTAAGCGTGTGCTCCGTCGGAGAGAGAAACCAAGCAAAATAAAATACTAAAGGGGTGGCACGGTGAGGAAAACAAAGTTGGTTGGAGGGGCTGATATTTGCATAGCTGATAGAGACAAGGAGGGGGCCATGAAACGAAGAGGCGAGGTATTTTTAGAGCTGACGGAGGAAGTGGGAGATGTTTATGATTTCAGAGCGACTACTCCCTCCCCGAGGTTCTGCTTCACGCTACAAGCTTTTGGCAGCGCTGTCTCTCTAGTCAACCTGGCAACAGCTCCCTCATGCACTGGAGACTGACAAGAAAAGAGTTCACTTCCAGTATACCGGTGCACGGTAGTCCAAAAAGCAGGCTTGTGCACAATTCAGAATTGAATTGAGAATGACTCCTAAATTCCAATTCAATTCTTGAATTTGAATTGATGTCAAAAACAGGATCTAGAATTAAAGGAAGCAGGATTGCAATTTAATACAAATTCAAAGAAATTCATATACATAAGTGAAGTGTTTAACAAGCTTTACAATATACGTCAGATATGATTTCATTACATAGTCTATAAATGATATTAGTTTGAACTACTAGTACAGGTTACATTGTGTTATTTGATTACTTTGAAATGAAAATAACATTTTGAACAAAACTAATCAAACATTGAGGGAGTAATTTATTTCCAGAGTTTGATCATTATCTATATGTTGGAACAAAATGTATGCAGGGTTGAGGAGTGACTAGTTATGTGTAATGAAATTATGCTATTAAATTGCAAAATTAATGTAATTGTATGTGAGATTCAACACATTGTTTCTGTTGTATGACTGTGTGGAATGTCTTTGAATTGCCATGAATTTAATTCCACTTCCTGTCATTCCAACTCCAATTCAAATTCAACTTCCTGTGGGGCAGAGTCAATTCAATTCAAATTCCAACTCATGAATTGAATGGCAGCCAATTCTGAAATTCTGAATTGTGCACAAGCCTGCCATAAAGAAAAACAGAAATTGGTTCTCCTGTGACTTTTTAGATCGTAAGTGATGGTGAGACTGACGAAAAAGAAAGTCGATTTGAACGTCCATTTGTTCCACAGCCTTTCTGTGTTTAGTAAGCATCTTATATCATGCACCACAGGAAATGTTTGTGAAAATGCTAATTTTCCCAGCAACAACCCATCGGGGAGAAGCGATGAGCCGACTATGATGACCCCGCTTGGTTTCAGCATTCCTCACTGCTCTAATTCAATAACTGCGTGCAAAGGACAAAACTTCAATGTCACGGTTTGCAGCTCTGCTCAAAACTGCGGTTCATCTCGTGTTTTGAGATGCATTCCCTCAAAGAGAGACTGAAAAACACCACTCTCCCTTTGACCCATTTTCTTTAATGTGGCAAATAAGGCTAACCGGCACAAGGCACGGTTTCCTGACTCATGTTTTTGTCGGTTCAGCGGGGAAAATGCTCTCCTGGGGTAGGAATGAGGCAGTCTCCCTGTTTGGATTTCCTTCTTCCTTCCTGGACGTCCTGGTCTCAACAAAGACCCCTCACCTGAGCAGGACATTGTGAGGGAATATAAACACACTTGAAGAGATAATGTCACTGCCCAAGATCCAAACAACACAACCTTGTATGGTATGTATTGTGTTGGAACATTTTTTTTGGTTCAATTAGATATACTGTAGGCTAGTACAGGTCAAAAGTTTACATCCCCCTTTCCAAATCTGCAAAATGTTTTTTTTTTTAAGTTATTGTTTATATAGTACTGACCTGAATTGAGATATTTCACATAAAAGATGTTTACATATAGTCCACAAGAGAAAATAATAGTTGAATTTATAAAAATGACCCCTGTTCAAAAGTTTACACCCCCTTGATTCTTAATACTGTGTTGTTATCTGAATGATCCACAGCTGTGTTTTTTTGCTTAGTGACAGTTGTTCATGAGCCCCTTGTTTGTCCTGAACAGTTAAAATGCCTGCTGTCCTTCAGGTCCCACATATTCTTCCAGCATTTTTGTGTATTAGAACAGAATTTCGTGAACCCTTTCCAACAATGTATGATTTTGAGATCCATCTTTTCACACTGAGGACAATTGAGGGACTTATATGCAGCTATTACAGAAGGTTCAAATGCTCACTGGTGCTCCAGAAGGAAAAAACTAATTCAAATTCAAGAAGGTTTCATCCCTCTGCTCTTAATGCATAAGAGCAGAAGGATGAAACCTTGAATTTGAAGATCAGGGTAAATAATTTTTAATGCATTGTTTTTCCTTCTGGAGCATTAGTGAGCGTTTGAACCTTCTGTGATATTTGCACATGTATACATACAACAGTTAATTCTGGTACTCAAATTTGATTGGCTGATAAGAGTGTGATATTCTAGTAGTATCAGAACTCCAACCGTTTCACCGTTTGTATAACTCCGCTTGCAGTACTTCTCTCAGCGAGTGTCATGGCGGACACCAAAATCCACTAGAATTGTATAAATAATACTGTTTTTGAGTTTTTTAGGCAGGAACGTACTTGTTTAGACTTCAAATATGTGTTTTTTTCATAAAGATAATGTCTATTTGAAAATTTGCTTTTACGTTTCTGGAGATGTGAGCTTCAGGGCATCCGTGGCCATTTAGCGTTCAGAAACCCGATGAATGCAGCCTCACCTCGGCCTGTTTTTCTGGAATTTGCTGGTAGCTCTGATGTTTCTATAGTGGTTAAACATGAAATATTATTTGTTTTGGGTAAATCTAATGTGCACTCTTGTTTCATTAATCTATTGTTTGTTTGTAGATTTGGCAGAGGGCAAAATCTCATCACATTGTATTTTATGAGAATTTTATGCTGTTTATTAGAGCGCTGTCTTTGTACTTTTGACTGAATTGCCAAACAGCTTTTATGATGCCTGCTGTTGTTTTGATCAAATATTATTATTCAATAATGATCATTTTATATAAATAATAGTGGTATTTAATAACAGTATTTAGAACTGAGAAACAGTGCATGTTTAGTGATTAGTTACATTGTTTTCCTCCATTAGAGGGTGACAAGATACTGTTTTTATGAGTAAGTCTGCAGTAAAAAAACTTTTATATTGAAAAAGACTGAAATGGTTGTAAACAAAGAAATAATTTTTACTTTTAACAACACCCTGTAAGACATCAGAAATCAGCCTTAACAGATGAAAGGATAGTAATGTTTAATTGTGAATATGAGATTAAACTGAAGAATGAACACTGTATCAGATGCAGGTAATCACACTCGCTCAGTTCATCTCTCTCTCTCTCTTAATACTTCCTTTGTTACTAGTTCTAAAGTGATGTTTTTGAATTAGTAACAGAGGCTTGGGATCACGTTTAACTGTCAACTTTAGATTTGAATCCATGGCGCAACGAAGTAGTTTTACACAAAAGAAGGTTTTTAAAGACAATACTTCATTGTTTCTTATGTTTTTACATACTCATGCCCTTGAACTGTTGTATAAACGCAATATATCACAACTGTGCCAATATACCGCCATATCGGCATACATGGCTACGAGTGTGATATTGTATTTATACAACAGTTCGACGGCATGAGTGTGTAAATACATAAGAAACAACAACAGAGTGTCTTTAAAGATAGAAATACAAATCATAATAGTGTTATTTATGCATAAATATAATTATATAATGGTAAACTCTCTATACTCTATAAAAACAGCTCATGGCAATGTTCATATTTTCTGTAAAACTGTTAGATAAAGGTGATCTTGTAGCAAAAACATCTAATTAACTTATCAAAGATGCAGAAAAATTATGATTATGATTAGGAACTACACAAAACTTAACAGATAAAAGGATCATAATGTTACGACAAAGATATCGCTTTCCTCAGCCGACATTCAAACTAATGTTTTAATGTGAATATGAGATTGAACTGAAGAATGAACGCTGTATCAGATGCAGGTAATCACACTCGCTCAGTTCATACTCTCTCATAATACTACACATAATACAGTGAGCTTTTAATACATTAACACAATAAGCTTTCAATGAAGCAATTCAACGTTCCTTCGTTACAAGTTCTAAAGTGACATTTTCAAATTAGTAACAGAGGCTTGGGATCAGCTGTTAAACAGTCAACTTTAGATTTGAATCCATGGCGTAAGTTTGTACAAAAGAAGGTTTTTAAAGACAATACTTTGTTGTTTCTTATGTTTTTACACACTCATGCCCTCAATCTGTTGTATAAACGCAATATATCACAACTGTGCCAATATACAGCCATATCGGCATACACGGCTACGAATGTGATATTGCATTTATACAACAGTTCGACGGCATGAGTGTGTAAATGCATAAGAAACAACAACAGAGTGTCTTTAAAAAAGAAATACAAATCATAATAGTGTTATTTATGCATAAATATAATTATATCATGGTAAACACTCTAATAAAGCAGCATACAGCAGTGTTCATATTCTGTAAAACTATGTTAGATAAAGTTAATCTTGCAAAAACATATTTAATTTATCAAAGATGCAGAAAAAATTATGATTAAGAAATATACACAAATACGTTTATTGGAGTAATCTGGGAGCATAATAATTCAGATTTGTGAAGATTTTCAGAAAGTAATGCCTTAATTTTCTGTGTTCCTTCATACAGCTTACATTACTTTTGGGTAAAATATTCTGTTAAATGAGAGGCACACAAACACAAAAATGTTTCACTCTGAGGATGCATTTCCTGGGTAAATATAATGTCAAGTCTAAACAAAATGTCACAGCATAATTTAGACAAAAAGTGGGGTTAATTGGTGTCTTGGGAATTCGCTCCTACTGTATGTCCCTACAAGCTCCAGACCCTCTTGTGCTCCCGGCCGCTGCTTCGCTGCTTGCTTATGGATAATTAAAAGCAATAGGAACCCAGGTACAATAAAAGACACAATTATAGATTGAATCCAATCTCAGACACACTGCAACTCGTCTGACAGATTGTCTCTTTAAAATCCTTTCGCTGCAGCCCTTCGGACGGGAGGGAGGAGGGGGGCACTTTCCCTTTTGTTCGGCATGAACCTAGAAAACCCATCCGCTCAGCGTCCAAGGTCTGGGCACGGACACGCTGGAAACCCAGACACAGCGGATGGAATTGCCATGGGAACGGGCCCCTTGACAACGATTTCATACTCAAGAGAAGAAAAGAGAGCAATATCTCCCCAGTCTGTTTCTCTCCCTTTATTCGCTTTCTTTGAGATTCTAGCTCATATTCTCATTCTCTCTCATCTTTGCTTTCACTCTTTCTCTGATTCTAATTTGGATTATGTGGCATTTCATTTTACAAGACAAATATAATTTTATAATTTGCTTTATTAAAGAGCTGGCTGGAATCATGGTGGAACCCTGTGATGGTAGAAACATGTCAGAGATTTTTTGCTAGACAGTTTTTACTGTATTATGTGTGGTTAAGAGTTGACAGGGTGCTTTATATTATTATTTTATATGCAAAAACAAAGAAACGTGAAATAAGCAAATAATGCACAGGTGTGCACATATGAACTACTTTATTTTTAATGATCTAATAGACCTTTCTCACAACTTCCGTATTTTGCGCCGGAAATACGTAATTGCTGTGTAAACCCATTTCCGCCCCGGTATGCCGGTAACCAGTTAAACAACGTGAAAAACGCTTAACGTGGCTTAATGTATGTAAAAAACGACCAGGAAACCGCAAGTTTCTGTCAGACCTTACGTGGAACAAACATTAACTACTATCAAAAGAACGAGCCCTTATTCCACATATAAAGTGAATAATATCACGTTAAGCGTTTTCTCCCCCCATAGAAGCCCATTATAAGGAAACAGCTTAACGTGGTTTACGTACCTCAACAGCGACCAGGGAAAACCAAACGTATGTTAAATTTGACTTATAATAAATACTTGCTGCTGTCAAAAGAACGAGCTCTTATTCAGCATATAAAGTGCGCGCCCCATAGATGTCCATTATAACAAACAATGTTAAGCTTTTTCCTTAATGG
>NC_133369.1:6006385-6053858 GCF_049309525.1 Garra rufa | reverse complement strand
AGGTGTTTTATTCTGTCGCCTGTTAAAGCGTGTGTTTTCCTGCAACGCTTGCATATTTCCCGCTTTGATTGTTCTGTGTTGTGCCTAGGCATCGCCAGCGGCCTGAATATTTGTGGCAGAAGCTCGTCGCTGCGACAGGAGGGAAGAACCTAATCTTCGTGCACATCCGAGAAGCGTAATCCGTTCAAAGTGGCACCTCGCGCAGGAGAAGAACAAAAATTACCATTCATCTTCCATTAAGGCGCACAGCTAAAGCTGCGTTTCATCTCCTCAACTGACTCAGCTGAGGGGAAGGTGCCGAATGCGCGGCACCGACAGCGAATGTGACATCTGATTTGTAGGCTGTCTAATCACAGGAGAGGGTGTACATTTTCTCTCAGAGAGAGCAGAGGAGAGCCTGTCCTAATTGAACGCGAGGAGAAGCCGTTCAGAGATCACAGGTACAGCGCGCAATGTATAACGCGGCGGGCTTTTTGCGCGTCACGTCTAGGAAGGATGTCGTAATTAAGTTACGAATGCACTAAGGCGTTCCAATTATCTAAATTAGATTTGAGCACAAGAGAGGATTCTCTGTCCTAATTAGGTTACCAAAATATTGAAGCTTCACGTGTATTAATCATGTTCCTAACACGATGATGATTCAGGTAGAATAAACAGCTGCAGGAGTCAGAAAGACGCAGTTAGCTACACTTTTGCTGCGTGTGACTTATAAGGTGAAGGAAATTACAGCTCAAATTGTTATTCACACAGTTTTCCATTAATAAAAAGGCCGGCACTGTTAAAGACAGTAGAAGAGATCTCAAAAATGCCTCAGCTGGCTCAGGTTTGCCAAAGTCTGCTTTCAAAAGTTCAAAACTTACGCTTTTTATTTATTTATTTATTATTTGGTGTTTAATAGACATAATTTGCACTTACATTATCCTGATGCGCGGCCAAATTGGAGATACTCGGATGTAAACAACAGCATTGATTGCTAGGTTAATGTACTACTGAATATGTTGTTCTGCTAATTTATGCTGTCTAAACCATATAAAAAAAAAAGTGTGGAAGCTGCTAAATCATATAGAGAAGGACTTAAGCACAATATTTTGACAAACTAAAGTTAATAGGTGGTAAAGATACATACAAGCAGTATTAAGATATCAGCCTAATATTTCACCTATCTGTCCAGAAATGACAAGAACAAACATAAATGTTGGCAAGATTCTTGCCCTGGAAATCCTGGTTTAGTCTGGCCAACCACAAATGAGGACTGTAGTAGCAAAATAAAGCCAAAATCCAGACATTTTAAGCAATTTAGAAATCCCGGCCAGGGTATGCATGGGAAAAGCGGTCGTATGCTCATCCAATATATTTTAATATATCCACATTATTCTTAAATTTGGAGGCAAGCCTATAGGTGAGACTTCCAGTTCATTAACTGCAAATATCGAGAACAATAACAACGTGTAGTAAACAGTAAAATTGTTTGCACTACCAACCAGTGTGTTCATAATTAAGATACTACATTAAAATAACATGATAAGATGTTATTTTAATGTAGTATCTTAATTATGAACACACTGGTTGGTAGTATATATCCAGAAGCAAAACAAGCCGTTTTGTACAGCTATAAATAGATTGTTCTTTTATTTTTTGTCCTGGCCAGGATTTCTAAATAGAGGATTTGCAATTATGTCATGATGTGGTCAGTTACCCGGATGTGTGGCCACATTGGACATACTCGTATGTAAACAACAGCATTGATTGCTAAGTTAATGTACTACTGAATATGTTGTTCTGCTAATTTATGCTGTCTAAACATGGGAAAAAAAACGTGTGGAAGCTGCTAAATCATATAGAGAAGGACTTAGTAAGCAGGAAAGGACTCAATATGTTGACAAACTAAAGTTAATAGGTGGTAAAGATACATACAAGCAGTATTAAGATTTTAGCCTAATATTTCACCTATCTGTCCGGAAATTATAAGAACAAACACGAATGTTGGCAAGATTCTTTCCCTGGAAATCCTGGTTTAGTTTGGCCAACCACAAACGCCTTTTTGATTTGATTTGTTATAACTTTTGGCAGTCTATAGTATTTCAAATGTTTTTTCCGGTCTGACCGATTGGTACAGCTCAAAACATGACAATAATTGATAATTTTCAGCAGCAATAATTAGCAAAATATGTAAGGTTCGTTCAATTCAGTGGCATTGTTTAAATTCATTGCCGCCAATATGACCAATTGATGACGCTTCGTGAAAACACTCTTGCCTAAAATTTCTAGGTTTTGTCTTCATATTTGCTGACTAATGAGTGAAAAGTTGTTTGACCAACAGCGTGGAGGCAGTGTACATAACTGACCAATTGTGGCATGTGAGAAGGCAGGATCTAAAGAGAACGGTTAAAGCAATGCAAATAAATGTCCATATAAGTTATGAGGACTGTATGCATGTCAGTAGCAAAATGCAGGTAAAATTCCAACCTTATAGGCAACTTAGAAACCCAGACAGGTCATCCAATATATTTTAATAAATCTACTTTATTCTTAAACGCAGAAGTAAGCCTATGGGCGAAACTTCTGGTTCATATACTGCAAATAACAAGAAGAATAACAGCGTGCAGTAAATGGTAAAACTGTGCACTACAAACCAGTGTGTTCATAATTAAGATAATACATTAAAATAATGTGGTTTGGCACACCAATTTGTATTAATAAGCCACAAAATGAGCAGTTTTGTACAGCTACAAATAGCTGGACAGATGAGACCGGAAGCCAAACCCATCAAATTTACAAATGGCCATATCCGCTCTCACGGGAAAAATAAGGTGGATACATATAAGGGGAAGTGAGGTGAGGCCAAGTATGGTGACCCATACTAGGAATTTGTGCTCTGCATTTAACCCATCCAAGTGCACACACACAGTAGTGAACACACACACACCGTGAACACACACCCAGAGCAGTGGGCAGCCATTGCTGCGGCGCCCGGGGAGCAGTTGGGGGATCGGTGCCTTGCTCAAGGGACTCACCTCAGCCGTGGTATTGAGGGTGGAGAGAGTGCTGTACATTCACTCCCCCCACCTACAATCCCTGCCGGACCTGAGAATCGAACCTGCAACCTTTGGATTACAAGTCCAACTCTCTAACCATTAGGCCACGGCTGCCCCGGTCACAATTATATGTGACCCTGGACCACAAAACCATTCGTAATGGAGAAGTTTACTTCCAGAACAAAAATTTACAGATAATTTACCCCCTTGTCATCCAAGATGTTCATGTCTTTCTTTCTTCAGTCGTAAAGAAATCTTTTTTGGAAAAAATAATTTCAGGATTTATCTCCATATAGTGGACTTCTATGGTGCCCAGAGTTTGAACTTCCAAAATGCAGTTTAAATGCAGCTTCAAATGGCTCCAAACGATCCCAGCTGAGGAAGAAGTGTCTTATCTAGCGAAACAATCATTTATTTTCTAAAAAAAAAAATACAAATTCTATACTTTTTAACCTCAAATGCTCATCTTGTCTAGCTCTGCATGTACTCTGTGTATAACTTAAAAATCGTCCTACATCACTGTTTTAGCTTCTTTTTTTTTTTTTGTAAAGATTTACTTTTCATTTTCACTTTGCAAACAGTGGGTCAGTATTTCTGCATCGATGTAGGACGATTTCGAAGTTGGAGGACAAAATGAAATGGGAGTTTTTCGACATACCCTAACTGTTTTGAACTGGAATACGCAAAGTTCACACAGAGCTAGACAAGACGAGCATTTGAGGTTAAAAAGTATATAAACTGTTGATTTTCTTTTGAAAATAATGATCGTTTCTTTAGATAAGACCCTTATCTAAAGGGATTGATTTGGAGCCCTTTGAAGCTGCATTTAAACTGCATTTTGTAAGTCCAAACTCACGGGCACCATAGAAGTCCACTTTAAGGAGAGAAATCCTCAAATGTTTGCTTCAAAAAACTTAGTTTTTCTTTACGACTGAAGAAAGAAAGACATGAACATCTTGGATGACAAGGGGGTGAGTACATTATCTGGAATTTTTTGTTCCAGAAGTGAACTTCTCCTTTAAGTAGCATGGGTTATTTGTAGCAATTGCCAAAAATCATTAGGATTTTAAGTATAGATTATGTTCCATGAAGGTAAATATATCCTACCGTAAATATATCTCAACTTAATTTGAATGACCATTGACTGTTTTTGTGGTCCAGGGTCACATTTTGAGTGATTAATTACTAATAATAGAGCTTTCTTATTGTATAGTAAGCAATTGTCTGTCAGTTGCATGTTTAGTAAGTCAAGCACCACTATTACTACTGCTTATACTAGTTAGTGGTTTGAATAAACCCCTAACTAAAGTATTAAACGTAATTATGTAACTTGTCCTGCAATGTTTGTTGGTACTGTTTTGAATGACATTTACAGTAAAAAAAACTTTTACAGTAAAAACATGATTGCAACATTTTAGGCTTTAAAGATTTAACTTCTCATTTTTTACTACATATTATAAGATGGCTTGTTTTTACTTCCAAAAATGTTAATATGACAGTTTTTTAGCCTATTTTTACAGTATAAAGGCTAGTATCATGGCATTTTACAGTCTTGTACTGTTGAAAGTATGATCATTTTTAAAGTGCACTTACTTTTATCACTAGTGATCAAACTTATAAGTGTCACAAAGGCACAATAAAACAATAAAATCTCACATTGTTATTGCAGGTTATTTACAAGCAACACCATGGAAACCTCTCACAGAACTCTAGCATCACATCTGAGACTTTTGCACAGGCAAGTACCATTCATATTTTTGTATGGAAATGCACAAAATGAGTTTGTTTTGCATTTGTTTTTTCCTCCCAAAGAAACAACCTCTGAGCTGTAATAAAAAGGTCCTGCTGATGCACATATGACACTGAAGTCAGCATTACTCTCCAGTAAGTCTCTAATAGCGAGTACATGTGGGGTCAGAGGTGACTAGCCCGTGATATGATGCACCAGATTCCTCCATGACAACAGCAGCTCTGTGTGTCGGCTCCTGAGGCGCCCGGCGCAGCGCGACTGAATGCGCACAGCCTCCGAAGCGCCGTCTGGAACTGATTAATGACAGTTTGCCTTCTCTGTTCTCTTTTCTTACATTCCTTTCTTAAAGGGCATTCACACTGACAGCGATTTGCGTCCGCAAGACATTCATTTATAATCAGAGTTGGCAATTTCTGGCAATATGAGCGACAGGGACCGTTAGCGGGACCGCCTACTAGCAACAACAGCACAATTAGAATATGTATAGATTAGAATACTAACATAATTCTCATACTGTTTCAGCAGTATTTAGTATTAGCGTGCATGCTGTGTACAATATATGCACATGTTCTATTTATACGTAAGAAATACTTTGATAAACTAGTACATTTGAGAAAAATGCAGTATACAACAGAGAACACAGTGTGAAACCATGCAATGCACTCAACTTGACCTTGCAGTTTTGGCTAAGATTCTTAACTCTTTCTTGACTCATTTGATCAGACTGCCAGAAGTTTTCTACACAAAATGTAAAATTAAATACTATTTATATTTTTAAAAAATAATTCCACATATAATGTGACATACATTGTTCAAAAACTAGTGTTGTTATCATTAAAATAAATAAAATACTTTTAGGAATTTATGAAAATTAGGATGTTGCCATGGCAAAATAAATTAAGTGTAATCTAAAGTACTAAAATCAGCAGAAAAAAAACTAATACAAATGGCTTAAGTACATATATATATATATATATATATATATATATATATATATATATATATATATATATATATATAATAATATGACTACACACATATATAAATAATTTCCTTTCTTTTCGGGAATGTAAATAAAGCTGCAATAAAATATATAAATATTAGAAGAAAGACTTAGATATTAAAAAAATAGGAATGTTGCCTTGGAAAAATACATTAAATGTAAACTGAAGTACTAAAATCAATAAAACTAAAATTAAAAATTGTCAAAAAAAAGAGAATTTGGAAAAACAAAAAAAAAGCTAAAGTACTTAAATGAGTACAACTAAAATTAAAGATAAATAGAAAAAAAACTAACAAATGGTTAAAGTAGTAAAATCAGTAAAAGTGAAATTGACAATAGAAAAATAAATAAAGATAAATAAAATTTTTGAAAAAAAGCTGAAGTACTAATCAGTAAAACTAAAATTAAAGATAAATAGAAAAAAATATATATAATAAAACTGCCATAAAATATATAAATATTACAAGAAAGACATCAAAATACAGTGAATGTAAGCTAAAATACTAAAATCAATATAAATAAAATTGAAATAAAAATAAAGTTAAAGATAAATAGAAAATTTAAAGAAAAAATACGCTAAAGTACTAAAATCAGTAAAACTAAAATTGGAATATATATATATATATGTGTATATATATATATATATATATATATATATATATATAAGCACATACATATATAGGACATATAATTTTCCATTTAAAATTAATATAAAACCTAATTAATAAAAATAAAACCTAATTCAAAATAATACATAAATTATGCTAAAATAACACTGTCAAAAAAAGTCATAATGCATATAATAGCATTTAATTTTTTATATAATTTTTTTATAACTAACTAACATTCCCAGAAAACTGCAGGGGGATTTTTGTGCAAAAGCACAGAACAGAACGGTTATTTTGGGGTTTTATTTTTATCAACATTTGACGATCAACAGGAAATTTTACTGGACTCTTGATTTTAATTTCTGTTGTGCGCTGTTATGCAAAGAAGCCCTGCCCACAGCAAAATCTGATTGGTTCAAAATTGCACTACAGTTGTGATGAAACAAAAGTACCAACAGATGTTTTATTTGTATTGTGAGGTACATCCGAGAAAAAGCGGATTAACGAAATAGAAAAATTCTCGAATGTTGATTGGACGGTGGATCTGAATCCAAGCTTGCAGCTGACAGTAAAAAAGAGGCAGGTTTACGCACAATAAATGACTGGAGAAGTCAGTCGTTTGACCACAAGATAGAGTTTTGATTACAAATTATGAGGTCAAAAAATGATCAATAACATGCATTAAGAAACTTTAAACATCAATATCTCAAGATTGTTCTACCTTACTTAATGCTGATGTTTAACTTAACTAAATAAATGCATGCTCCGAACCTACTAAATAGATTTCTCACCAAAATTTTGTGATTTCAGGCTAACAATGGAAATAAAGTGCTGAAGAAACACTTCTGGATGAAAAGTCAACAGTCAAGCATTCAAAGCAAGTATTTGATCCAGGGTCACATATAATGTGATAAATATTGTTCAAAAACTGGTGTTGTTATCAAAAAAAAAAAAAAAAAAAAAAATATATATATATATATATATATATATATATATATGTGTGTGTGTGTGTGTGTGTGTATGTATTGTGACGTACATTCTTGAATGTTGATTGGACGGTGGATCTGAATCCAAGCTTGCAGCTGACAGTAAAAAAGAGGCGGGTTTACACTCACTAAATGACTGGAGAAGTCAGTCGTTTGACCACAAGATACACTTTCGATTACAATTTATGAGGTCAAAAAATAAACTGTTGACAGTATGATCAATAACATCCATTAAGAAACTTTAAAAATCAATATCTTAATGCTGATGTTTAACTTAACTAAATGAATGCATGCTCCGAAGTTAATTAAACATATCTCACCAAAATCCTCTGATTTCAGGCTAACGACAGAAATAAAGTGCTGAAGAAACACTTCTGGATCAAAAGTCAAAGCATTCAAAGCAAGTATGCAGTCTTCCTCAGTATCACATGTGACTCAAACTAAACCGTTGATCTGTGTGATAGGCTTTACAAGAAGCATGTGTCTGTGTTAACGCATAAAGACGTTTGCTCTAGCACATCACACAGTGGCAAACTTGTGGCTTGTGGCTTCCCAAGATTGATGCTTTATCGCAGCACTCTTGTCGTGTTTGCTTTTTCCTCCTAGACAGAGACGGCACGCTTCACGAAGTGAGGAAATCAACGGAGACGGAGCGCTTACCTGTTGTGGAGGTGTCGACACGCGCGGGCGCTGCAAGTTTGAGTCAGCGATCCAGCGTCCGGTACGTTTCCCAGTTGGATGTGACGGTACAGTAATAACAAGGAGCGAGGGTCTCCCGAGCGGCTCAGTCCTCCTGCGGCAGGCAGCTAGCGGAGCGCAGAAAACACACTTTGCGTGCTGCCGTTAGGTCATGCTCAAAGTATGTCTGTGCAGTGTTCTGCAAGCTCAGGGAAACCACATCCTCTGACATACCTCCTGTATCCTGCTGCCTGCGTGCCGTCTGTCTATCGCGCGCGCTGTCTTGCTTTCTCTGACTGTCTGAGATGACAGACCGAGCTGACCCAGACCTCTCTCTTTCTCTCGTTCTCTGTCTCTCTCTCTCGGCTTCTTCAGAAACCGACACAGTTCCTGCCCACCGACTGAAGAATCCAACTGAAGAGAAGGAGAAGGAGGAGGTGCTGAGTATGAGAGAGCGAGAGAGAGAGAGAGGGGAAGGGAGACGGATAAAAGGGAGAAAAAGAGAGTGGGAGCAGTTATTTTAGAAATTACAGGGACGTAATAAAGCAATGATAAGAGCTCAGCATGTGTAAGGACTGAAAGAGCAGGGAAATAACTGAAACGCTGTAAACAGTTCAGAATCAGCAATGAGATCTCTCCAGATCGGTTGTTTGTCAAAGACCGCAGTGAGATTAAATGGAGAGCGGATTAGTTTAAGGTTTTAAGGTTTTCAACAAACCTGTACGCTGTTGTTTACTTTGTGAAACACTTAGGAATAATTATAAAGTGTATAAAGTGAGATCCAAAAAGGAAGCAAAAGTGCATCCATGCAACTGAAAAAAATCTGCTTTGTACACACAGGAATAAATTATATTTTTAAATATATTAAAATTGAAAACATATGTGACCATGGACCACAAAACCAGTCATAAGGTTAAATTTTACAAAACTGATATTTATACATCACATGAAAGTAAAATAAATAAGCTTTCTATTGATGTATGGTTTGTTAGGATAGGACAATATTTGGCTGAGATACATCTGTTTGAAAATCAGGAATCTGAGGGTGCAAAAAAATCTAAATACTGAGAAAATCACCTTTAAAGTTGTCCAAATTAGGTTCTTCACAATGCATTTTACAAATCAAAATTACATTTTGATATATTTACAGTAGGAATTTTACAAAAAATCTTCATGGAACATGATCTTTACTTAATTTCCTAATGATTTTTGGCATAAAAGAAAAATCAAAAATTTTGACCCATGATATGTATTTTTGGCTATTGCTACAAATATACCCCAGCGACTTAAGACTGGTTTTGTGGTCCAGGGTCACATATTTTAATTGTAATAATATTTTACATTTTTACTGTTTTTGCAGAATTTTTTTTTACGTAAGAGTAGCTTTGGTAAAATACTTTTAAAACATTTTTTAAAAATCATACTAACCTTGAACTTTTGAACAGTAGATCCATGCAACTCCTTTCTGAATTCGTAAAATAGTTTTGCATGAAGAACAGACTGAAAATTATTTTTTTCCGGTGGAGGAATTAATTATATTTTAATAATTATTATATTATATAATAATAACTCTTGTAATAATTGGTAATATAATTTTTTTTAATATTGCAAAATGTTATTTTTTAATATAAATTACTTAATTATACATTTTTAAATAATTTATAATGAATTATTAATTTTAATCATTAATTTGTATAATAATAAATATTTTATATTAAATTAATTTGAATTTGAATTTGTTTGGACATTTTAAAATTATTATATAAATATTAATATAGTATTATATTATATAATAACTCCTGTAATCATTAGTAAAACAAATTTTCGATTGCTAAATGTTTCAATTTCATATATAAATTACTTAATTATACATTTGTGAAATTATTTTATAATTAATTAAATTATAATTTAAATTATGATAATCATTCTGGTAATAATTAGCAATATACTATTTTAATATTGCTAAATATTTACATTTTTAATATAAATGAATTTTAATTAATTCAAATTCAATAAATCAAATAAATGCAGTCTTGGTGAGCTTAAGACATTATATTAAATAAATTAAATATAATGTACTTTAAAATAATATATATAGATTTTTTAAAATATTGCTAAATATGAATTTTTGTAATATAAATTACTTTATTATTATTATTTTTAATAATATTTAATATATCATATAATAATAATATTATATAATATTAAATAATAATATGTAATATAATAGTAGAATAAAATTTTATAATAAATTATTTTAATAAAAAATTGTGAAATTATTTATAATTATTTATAATTAAATATTTAAATAATATTTTAAATTAAAATTTTAAGTTATTATATTAATATTAATAGTATTATATAATAATAATGATATTTTAATAATTAGTAATATTGTTCTTTATATTGCTTAATATTTTAATATAAATTACTTTGTTTTATTTTAATTATACATTTGTGCAATTATTTGTAATTATTTTATAATTAATTTTAATAATAATATTTTGAAAATATTAAAATGATTATACTAATATTTAGTATACTAATAATATTTTGTTATAAAACAGTTATTCTTGTAATAATTAATTTGTGAAATTATGTATAATTATTTTGTAATTCATTAATTTTAATTTTAGTTTTTTGACCATTTTGAAAATGATTGTATTAATATTAACAATATTTTGTCATATAATAATTATTCTTGTAATAATTAGTAATATATTTGTTTAAATATTGCCAAATATGTAAGTTTTAATATAATTTACTTCATTTTAGATTTTTTGATCAAATATATGTAGTCTTTTTTCAATCAACATCATTTACACAGCTTCTTTCTATGTAGTAAGAGTTATATACATAATGTGTAGACTGCTGAGCTATAAAAAAGAACAAAAAAAAAAACATATAAGTAAAACAAAAGTCCATACAACTCGTGTTATATTCTCTTCCTATGTCAAATAGATTTTTTTTTTTTGTGAGAAACAGACCAAGTTTGTATTAACTATATCTTTCAATCCACCAAAGCTCATAAAGTCATTAAAGGCAAAACACCACTGGTTCTTGTGGATTAAGTACATGTAATGGAGATTGACATTCAAGATCTTCACAGAGGTGAGTAACACCTTTTTAAATCCTCTAGAGATGTCTCAAATGTGCTCAGATTTGCAGAGATACCAAAGCATGCAATCAAAGTGACCCTTGACCAAAACTAAGTGATCCAGATCACTATGCTCTTACTTTATGAAAACACTCCTCTATTTTGCCTCTGTTTTAGGAGTTTTAAGCAAAAACAAAGCTGGCTTCAGTGAAACGTAACTGAGGACTGTCTCTAGAGCAGTGAAAGAGTGACCTCTGAGCGTTCACATTCTCCTCTGGGGAGGTTTTGTGGCGCTGGCTTGTTCTGGGGTGAGAGGGTCTGTGTCTGCCAGCCACGGTAGAGAGATGTATATTTCATAAACCCCAGACGCGGCCCCCTATAGCTGTGAATCCATTATTCAGACCGGTCTGAGAGAGAGAGGGGACAGACAAGAACACGACAGCCCGGTCCGAATCACACCATAATCACTGTAATTTTATCCATCACATCTCTATGATGAAAATGACACACCAGCATTTCATCAGCAGTCTGAGTGTTTTAATGGGAAATATTGTCTTTAAGGCACTCGAGATGATTGACGTTCCCGTTTCAGAGACTGTTGATAGTGATTTTATGCACTGACCTCAGGACACAAATTAATGACGTGAGCCCAGATGAAAGTATATGAGTCTTTGTGAAACAGGAAATCCTTGCGGCGACTGATCCTTGTCTCAAGCACAATCGCTGATAACTACTCATGAGGTAGGATGTTGAATTATTGATTAAATTCTTGACAGTATAATACTTTATATACTGTATGGTTTTGTGGCTGTGTTTATATATAGATACTATATATTTATATGCAGATAAACACTATATATATATATATGTAATATTTTTAATGTAATTTTATATATTGGAATATTTAATATTGCAATTGTAAAATCTATAATTATAATAGATGTATTGTAATATTTTTGCTTTTATGTGTGTATATATGTGTGTGTGTGTGTGTGTGTGTGTGTGTGTGTGTGTGTGTGTGTGTGTGTGTGTGTGTGTGTGTACCTGGTATTCATCACGTTATGGGGACCAAATGTCCCCACAAGGATAGGAATACCAGTAGATTTTGACCTTGTGGGGACATTTCTCAGGTCCCCATGAGGAAACAGGCTTATAAATCATGCACAATGAGTTTTTTTGAGGAAGTAAAAGTGTGCACAATCTCCTGTGAGGGCTAGGTTTAGGTGTAGGGTAGGTGTAGGGCGATAGAAAATACGGTTTGTACAGTATAAAAACCATTACGCCTATGGAATGTCCCCATAAAACATGTAAACCCAACATGTGTGTGTGTGTGTGTGTGTGTGTGTGTGTGTGTGTGTGTGTGTGTGTGTGTGTGTGTGTGTGTGTGTGTGTGTGTGTTTAATAACACATAAGAGAGATAGTTAGTTATAGTTAAATATATTAGTAATAAATTTTTGTAATATTGCTAAATATTTAATTATTAATAAAATTTACTTAATGATACATTTTTGATCAAATAAATGCAGTCTTGGTGAGCTTAAGACATTTGAAAATTGTAAATTCGTATTACAATTAATTATAAACTAATAAGAATTTCAAAAAATTATAATTTTAATTATTATAAAATAATTATAAATGTATTTTTTTGTATTTTTTTTAATTAAGTGTAATATATAATTTCATTATAATTTTAATTATATACGTTATACATTTTTTGTATTTTGTTGTAATGATATATTTGTAAAATATTTGATTTCGCAATATTTATACATAATAATTGTCAAATTTAATATATATTGTTAGATTTTGTAATATTTTATAAATATAATTTTTTATATAAATTAATTATTATTATTTATTATAATAATTATTATAATTAATTATTAATTAAATAATTTATATTATTTAAATATAATAATTATTATATATAATATATTTTTGTATTTTTGTGTGTGTGTGTTTAATATATTTTTGAGATATATATATAATTTTAGATTTTGTAATATTATAAACATAAGGTTTATATCAATTAATATATAATATATAATTCAATTATAATAATTATTATATATGATATGACACAAATAATATTACAAAATCTAAAAGTAAATAGTGAATAAAAAAGTAAATCTCATTGTATACATTAAAATATTACATTATACAATTATAAGTTATACTTGGAAATAAACAGAAAGACTTGAATACATTTTCAGGTCACTAATCAAAGCAAATTATCACATGTGTAATTAAACTAAACTTGTACTGATTAGAAAAGAATGCTCTTAGACTTCTGGACCCCACCCAAAAAAAAAAAAAAAAAAAAACTTATCAAACAGATTGTTTGATATGTGAACTCTCTTTCATTAAAGCTTGAGGAAGGAGCGATGGTGGAAAATGAGAGCTCCCACTGCGTAATTACCGCTGCGTTTATTGCGAACTAATCACTGCGTAATCCCTGTGAAAATAAAGAGCACTACGGCGTCACTGAACACTTCACTAACTGCATTGTTAGAGGAAAACAAAAAGTGTGCAGTGCAGCAGAAGATGAGCAAAACTCACTCCTGCTTCCACAGCACATCTCTGTCACCGTCAGCGCTGATGCTCTCGCTGGACCAAAACAAGCCTTACACACAGAAGACACGTACTGCATGACCTCTGATGACCTTATGTCTAATATTGAGGTCATCTGGGATGTCTGGATAACAGTTATGAACCAATGTTTCAGGCTGCTCGTAAAATCAGACAATGTTTTGACTTTTGAGACTGATAAATGTATTCCAATACCAAATGATCAATGGATGGTACTGTTTATTAGCGTTATAGTTTTAGTTTTTAGTATAATAGTTTTATAATATGATAATATGATAATATTTATAATATTGAAATCCAAAAGAAGTAGGTTTTTTTAAATATAAATTATATTATTTTAGTATATACTATTAATGCAATTATACCCCATATACGAAGTAATATATTGTAAAATTTCAGTATTTAAAAAATAATTAGAGATATCAAATAATTATTATATTATATTATATTATATTATATTTAACCTTTTAACTTAAATTGTAAAAATATGGAATTATTGAAAATAAAAAGACCTGAATATATATTTGAAACCTTTTGTACTGATTATATATTATATAAATGATGTTATTAAATTGTATTAATTATATTACTTAATATATAATATTAATGTAGTTATATCCCGTACATGAAGTACTATATTGTATAATGTAAGTACTTAATAATTAGAGATGTTGAATAATATAATAAAATAATATAAAATAATATAATATAATATAATATAATATAATATAATATAATATAATATAATATAATGTAATATAATATAATATAATATAAGATTAACCTTTTAAATTAAATAGTTAAATATGGAATTATGGAAAATAAAAAGACCTGAATATATATTTGAAACCTTTTGTACTAATTATATATTATATAAATGATATTTTTAATTTGTATTTATTATATTACTAAATATTTCATATTAATGTAATTATATCCCATACATGAAGTACTATATTGTAAAATTTAAGTATTTAAAAAATAGAGATATAAAATAATATTCTAATATAATTTTGAGACTGATAAATATCTTCCAATACCAAAATATCAATGGATGATACTGTTTATAAGCATTATAGTTTTAGTTTTTAGTCTAATAAATTGTTTTATTATATGAATTGGCTACATAAATCATGTTGTTTTTTAGGTAACAGCTGTGAAAACCAGAGATTGTTTTGAAATCCAAAAGAAGTAGGCTTTTTTAAGAACACAAAACTTTAAACCCCCGAATTCATGGTGATTTTTAAACAAAATGTGTTGCCACACATATAACTCTTAGTTTAAGACAACCTCAAGAAACTTTTCTGCATGTGAAATCCTGATATTGGTGCTGCTGCGCCTCCTAATGGCCATACTGTTCTGTGTCGTGTGGCATTAGAACTTGTGTTTTGTGGGTGTTTTCCTCTGGATGTGGTTTAATTTGAAAAAGATTAATGATTTTTTTTTTTATAGTTTCTTTCAGAATCCTTTCTGAAAGACGTGTAAGCCCTTACATTATTGTTGACGTGACAAGTCAAGCAGTGCCATACTCCGTCTAAAACCTTTGTCTGATTGTTGTGGAATTATTATGTATGCAATTTCATTGAGTGTTCTTGAATAGAGAGACTACATGGAATATTTGTACTTAAATAGTCAGCTTAAATAGTTTTCTTGTCACGCAACAAGACTATAAAAGCGGACTGGAAAAGCTAAGAGGTTGTTAGAAATGGTGACACGTGTCAGCATCAAAAACACACATTTTCCTTTCAATTGTAACTTAATTTTGTCATCCATTCATCCTGTGTGTGTGTAAAGTTAAACAGAATATAAAAAAGACCCAAATATATGAATATTTTAAACATTTTGTACTAATAACAGTTGAAGTCAAAAGTTTACACACACCTTACAGAATCTGCAAAATGTTAATTATTGCTAAATAAAAATAACATGCATTTTGTATGATTCCTCTTATTTTGGTAAAATAATTAACATTTTGCAAAGTGTATGTAAACTTTTGACTTCAGCTGTATACATTATATAAATTATATTATTAAATTGTATAATTTATTTTATTTAATATATAATTTTAAAGCAATTATGTTGCATATATGAAGTACTATACTGTAAAATTTAAGTATTTAAAAATAATTAGAAATTTCAAATAATAATATGATATAATATAATATTTTAAACATTTTGTACAAATTATATATTATATAAATTATATTTTTAAATCGTATTATGTTATTTAATATATATCATTAATGTAATTATGTCCCATAAATTAAGTACTATATTGCAAATTTAAGTATTTAAAGATTTCAAATTATGCTATATTATATTATATTATATTATATAAGTTATATAAGTTTTAACCTTTTAATTTAAATTGTTAAATTATGAAATTATTGAAATTATGGAAAATAAAAAGACCCGAATGTATATTTGAAACATTTTGTATTAATTACATATTATATAAATGATATTATTAAATTGTAATAATTGTATTATTTAATATATAATATTAATTCAATTATATCCCATATATTAAGTACTATATTGTAAAATGTAAGTATTTAAAAAATAATTAGAGATGTCAAATAATATAATATAATATAATATAATATAATATAATATAATATAATATAATATAATATAATATAATATAATATAATATAATATAAAGTTTAACCTTTTAACTTAAATTGTAAAAAATATGTAATTGTGGAAATTATGGAAAATAAAAAGACCTGAATATATATTTGAAAACTTTTGTACTAATTATATATTATATAAATGATATTATTAAATTGTATTAATTATATTATTTAATATATAATAGTAATGTAATTATATCCCATATATGAAGTACTATATTGTCAAATTTAAGTATTTAAAAAATAGAGTTGTCAAATAATATATAATATAATATATGATAATAAAGTATATATAATAGAATTATGGAAATTGTGGAAAATAAAAAGACCCATATAATGAATTGTATTTATTATATTATATGCTCAATTTATAAATATATTCAAAAAGTATTTCAAAAAATAATTATAGATACAGATAGATATTAGATAAAGTATATACAAAATGTCAAAAAAATGTATTTATTTATTTTTATTATTTATTTTGCACTCTTTCAAGGTAACCAATCAAGGAAAATGCTCACAAGTAATGAAACAATTTGTACAATTTTAATTTATATAAACTATTAAATTGTATAAATTATATAGTTTAATATATATTAAATGCCTAATTATATCCCATATACTGAAAAAAAAAGAAATTTACTTAAAAATTGTTAGTAATTTCACAAACAATTAAGAAATGGCAAGTAACATTGAATTAAACATGACATTTAGAAGTAGAAAAATTAAATAGTACTCCAATAATGTTATTATACAGTGTGTGTCTAAATGAATATTATGTAAGTATAATATAAAGTATTACAATTATTCATAATGACGGCTCATTGTAAATTATTTACCTTTACCTGACATCTGAATATCCCGTCTGAACATTGTGATCTTTATGGCAGATTGTAAATATGTCATTTATCATTCAGCGATTGTACTCCTGAGAGGCATTATACTCGTCGATAACTGCAGGAATGTAAACCTGTCACTCCTGCGCAGCAGAATAATAATAATAATGCCCCTTTTAAAACAAGGGAATGAATAGTTAAATTTTAATCCAAAGGTCTTGCAATGATGTAAAAAGAGTCACTTCTATGCAATAGTCTGCTTTGAAAGACCAGATTACATCCCGTTGCATTATAACCCTCTGAAAAACTACAGTAAAAGCCCTGGAGACAGCTTTGAATGTTTTTACCTGATGTAACTTTAATGTTAGTTAATTATCCAGGTTAAATATACAGTCATTTTGTTTAGTCAGACTAAAACTAATGTCAAAAATCCTTGTTTGCTTGATTAAATATAATCCAGAATAGCAAACGTCACACTGTAATCGTCCGAATGCATGAGAGAACTTTATTTGGACGAATTATTCCTCTCAATAATAAGTATAATGTTTATCCTTTAACTCTCCGCTCCGCTCCATTGCCACGTTGTCCATTCGATTTATCATTGTTGCTTTGTTTGCAGGTTCTTTAGACATCTCGCCTCATTCTTGTGTGGGTTATTTCACGCTGTTATTTAAACTAAACCTACACCCTTGTGTTTACCCTCTTGTGTTTGCTTCTACTATTAACCTCTCAGGTTTTGTATTGTTTTGTGAAGATATTGCTCAAGTGGTGTCACATGTCACTGCTGACATGGGAACATGTTCCTGGGATCATTAGGATGCTGGGAATATAAAGGGAATGGTGAGGGACTTCGCCGCAACATCTCAGACGCCTCGAGTCATATGAGCAGGTGAGGAGAAGAAAATTTAAATTTAAAAAAAAAAAATTTACTTTAAAAAAATGTACAAAAATTCTAATCATTCTAAAAATTCTTGTTTTTTGTTTTTTTACAGAAGGACGCAAAATGTTTGCCGTAATAGTTTGTATCCTGGGATTGCTTCATATGAGTGCTGCCTGCAGCCTGGTGAGTTTGATTTTTATTAAATTGCTGTTTTTCTTATGATACTTGTAACTGATTATTTGCAATGAGTAACATTTGAACACATTTAACTAAATTTGGATTTTTCAAATCTGTTCTCTAGTTTTAAACATATATATTTATTAAGCATGAACATTTATATTTATATGTTTGGAAATTTGTTTTTCGCATTTTTCTCTTTTCATATGGTGGGATTTCCAGTCAGGTAAGCATCCCTTACCATACTGTCTGTTATAAATCTGCATTAATATGCATCATCTGCAAATTCTTCAGACTGATTGTCTTGTTTTTTTACCTTCACAGGTGTCTGTACGGACCTGACTTCAGTCCAGCAGGAGATCGTGGATGTGCACAACGCCTACCGGAGAACTGTGGAGCCGACCGCCAGCAACATGCTGAAAATGGTAAGTCACACTTTTGTATTTTAAACATGCATCTTAGTGAACTGCTGTCAAATGCTAAATGGAATGTGTTTTGTGTCATTTGTAGAGTTGGAGTGACGCAGTGGCACAGTCGGCTCAAGGCTGGATTGATCAGTGTAACATGACACATGGACCACCGAGCAGCCGCATGATTGACGGTATGTTACCCACAATTACAGTCACTTCATTTATTTGTAGTGCACTTTTTAAAGTACATACTGTTCTGAGCTGCTTCTATAAGAATAGTGTCTATAAAACCCTCAAACAGCAAGTCAGAGATCAAACTTTGCAGTATTTAAGTGCTTTAGTACTATTTAGAAAATGTGTCTCTGGACCACAAAACCAGTCTTAAAGGGATAGTTCACCCAAAAATGAAAATTTGATGTTCATCTGCTTACTCCCAGGGCATCCAAGATGTAGGTGACTTTGTTTCCTCAGCAGAACACAAACGAAGATTTTCAACGAAAACCGGTGCAGTCTGTTAGTGATTTAATGGAAGTGGATGGGCACCAAACCTTTGAAAGTAACAAAAAACATGCACAGACAAATCCAAATTACACCCTGCGGATCGTGACGATACACTGATGTCCTAAGGCACGAAACGATTGGTTTTTGTGAGAAACTGAACAGTATTTATATCATTTTTTACCTTTGATACACAGCCACGTCCATCTGTCCTGAGCACGAGTTTAACATCAGGCACGATACATAGGTAGGCGCTCTGGAGTAGTCTATGCAAACACCGGAAGTATACAACACTCATTGTTTACACAGTGCACAGAGATTGTGGGTATAGCGGCTATCCAAAATGGTAATTAGTTGCACTTATCCTGATTGTTCAAACCGATTTAAAGCTAAAAGATTACGTTTGCTTGCGCAAACTCATCTGGGACTTTTTTTTTTAGTACCGTTTTGCATATACTACTCCAGAGCGCGTTCACGTGTAACAAGCCGGATGATAAGCTCGTGCTCAGGACAGATGGACGTGGCTGTGTATCAAAGGTAAAAAATGATATAAATACTGTTCAGTTTGTCTCAAAAAACGATCGTTTTGTGTCTTAGGACATCAGTGTATCGTCATGAGCCGCAGGGTGTAATTTGGATCTGTCTGTGCATGTTTTTGTTACTTTCAAAGGTTTGGTGCCCATCCACTTCCATTAAATCACTAACAGACTGCACTGGTTTTCGTTAAAAATCTTCGTTTGTGTTCTGCTGAAGAAACAAAGTCACCTACATCCTGGATGCCCTGGGGTGAGCAGAAAAAACATCAAATTTTCATTTTTGGTTGAACTATCCCTTTAAGTAGCAAAATGATTGTTTTTTTCTTTTATGCCAAAAATCAGTAGGATATTAAGCAAAGATGACGTTCCATTAAGATATTTTGTAAATTTTCTACAGTAAATATATCAAAACTATTATAAATAAATATAAATAAATATCAAATTTATTTTTGATTAGTAATATGCATTGCTAAGAACTTCATTTGGACAACTTTAATGGCGATTTTATCAATATTTAGATTTTTTTGCACCCTCAGATTCCAGATTTTCAAATAGTTGTATCACGTCCCTTCCTAACAAATTTGCAATTACCCTTTTTGTTTTTTATTCTATGAGGGATAAAAAAAAAAAAAAAAACAGAACTGCGAGATGTAAAGTCAGAATTACGTCAGAATTGTGAAATAAAAAGTTGTAATTACCTTTTTTTATTTTTTATTTCATCTCGGAATTCCGAGAAAAAAGTCAGAATCATGAGATGAAAATTTGCAATTACCTTTTTTATTTTTTATTCAATGACGAAATCCAAAAAAAAATAAATTGAATTGCGAGATGTGAAGTCAGAATTCCAAGAGAAAAAGTCAGAATTTTGCAATAAAAATGTGCAATTACCTTTTTTATTTTTTAATTCCATGACGGAATCAAGAAAAGAAAAAGAAAAAAACTGAATTGTGAGATGTGAAGTTAGAATTCTGAGAAACAAAAGTCAGACTTGTGAGATAAAAAGTTGCAGTTACCTTTTATATTTTTTATTTCATGACGGAATTGTGAGATGTGTAGTCAGAATTCTGAGAAAAAAAGTCAGAATTATGAGATGAAAATTTGCAATTACCTTTTTTTTATTCCATTGGGGAATCCAAAAAAAAAAAAAAAAAAAAACAGAATTGCGAGATGTAAAGTCAGAATTACGTCAGAATTGTGAAATAAAAAGTTGTAATTACCTTTTTTTTTTTTTTATTTCATCTCGGAATTCCGAGAAAAAAGTCAGAATCATGAGATGAAAAAAAAAATTGAATTGCGAGATGTGAAGTCAGAATTCCAAGAGAAAAAGTCAGAATTTTGCAATAAAAATGTGCAATTACCTTTTTTATTTTTTAATTCCATGACGGAATCAAAAAAAAAGAAGAAAAAAACTGAATTGTGAGATGTGAAGTTAGAATTCTGAGAAACAAAAGTCAGTATTGTGTGATAAAAAGTCTTTTTTTTCTTCAGAATTTTCCATTTCAACAGATTAAGAAGTTGCAATTACCTTTTTTAATTTTTTTCCCCCATCAAATTATGACAATGACACATTTAAGAGGAACAAAAGGAAAGTCTCAGCTGTGGAAAAAGATCACCTTTGGCACATTTCTCACATTTTTAAACAAACCGCAAACTACACTGACCCCAAATCCAATTTGGATACTTAAATCTATCATAACAAATATAAATATTCATGTATAGACAATACATTTCAAACTAATGGATCTGCCATTTTGTGTGGTGAGGTGTGGTTCATCACAAACAAAAAAGTCAAACAATACTTCTTTCACCTTCAACACTAGATCTATTGTTTTATCATTTCTTACTGCACAACTTATTTTTTTAAATATTTGACTTGGAAAAGTATCTGTGCATTATTTTTCTTTTAAATAAATATCACTTGCTTCTACATTTTGTTATGATTGCAGTAACAGCCATACATTTTTTTTTTTTTTGTATGTGGCTTAACTGTCCAAATACATTTGAGGCTATGGTATATACGACCAAAGCAATTTAGATCTGAGAAAACAGAAGATTTCTTTCATCCAGCACACATGCCTATAGACCTAATATTTATACAGGAGGATTGTGCAAGCGAGTGATGACGTGCTGACTAGTCCATACAGATGAAGGAGAAAATGCCAATGTGTGTCAGTCACTTACAGTGCATTATATATGAGTGATTCACTTCAGTTTATTACTGTACATTGTAAGAGAAAATCATTGAAAAACAGAAAAGGATGCATTAAGTTTGCAATGCATTGTTCAAAAAACAGGTAAACACTTCTGAAAATCAATACAGAAAATGACTTTGTATTAACACAGTACATCAGGCCCTATTTTTACAGGCTTCAGTGTATAAAATAACAAAATGTCCATAAAATCATTAAAAAAAACACATTAATTTCAACCAGCCTGCAGCCTACAAGATGCAATGCTGCAGTTTCCATCATTGAATGTTTTCTCTCTAATGGACAGGATATGAAATGGGTGAAAATCTCTTCAAGGCCTCTGCGGTTTATTCATGGACTGATGTGGTGAATGCCTGGCACAGCGAAGTCAACAATTATGAATATCCCACCGGATCCACCAACGGTCAGGCGATTGGACATTACACACAGGTGACCATTCAGTTTCTTAACTGCATTCATATATTTCTAATGGCAACAAGAGATCATTTATTTTTTTTAAGCAGCTTTTAGACTTGCTGCTTGCATGTCAAAAAAAAAAACATCAATATTTTTCATCCATTTTCTCAATAAAGAAATGTAAATGGATTTTGAGTTTTTAGGAGCTTTTTAAAAGGATTCTTTCATCATTTATTCACCCTTAAGTTGTTTCAAACTTGTATGAGTTTCTTTCTGCTGTTAAACACAAAAGACGTTGATTGTAGATATTGACTTACATTGTATGTCTGTATATTATACTTTAATATACATACAGTAAGATAAGTAGATTTCAATTACAATGCATATTTTTAAAGGCCATTTTCTTAAAATGAGTTTTTTCTCCTACACTGAGCCATAATCTCCACTTCAGTAACACTTACACACACCAGACTTTACATTTTTATTCCTGTCTATATCCTGAAGGTTTTTACAGAAGGATTTGTTCATATATAATTAGCTTGATTTTACACAACATTTTATTCCCCCCAAAATGGAAAAATATATAGTGTTTCCTGTCTGTTCTAAGTTTTTTCTGAATTATGGAGTGACTAAATGAGATACCCAAAATCCCCTCTGTAAAAACTTTTGAGTCGAATATGTCAAAAAAAATTAAACAAGAATTTTGAAACTGAATTCATCCAATGTTTAGATTTTTGTACTAGAAATGTATGCAAATTAGTGCATATTTCATTAAATAATGGCTCATTTGTGTATTTAAACCTAACATTTTAGAAAACTTGTAATACAAAAAATGTTTGCAATTATCAATGTAATCAATCAACTGGGTAAGTAAGGTGATAACTATTCGTTTTTTTTTTTACCCTATTTACCTACAGTTTCTCACCCTAACTGAAAAATTATTATGACTTAAATGTATATTAAAAGACCTCCGTAACACAAAGTAAGATATTTTTGATGAAATCCGAGAGTTTTCTGACCCTGTATAGACAGCAACACAACTACCACGTTCAAGGCCCAGAAAGGTAGTAAGAACAACATTAAAATATAACCAGGGTTCAAGCAATTAAGGCATATTGTTAGGCTGTAACCACCTAAATCAATGATTTAAAAAAGCGTTTTTTTTGCAAAACCAAGTAATTTAACATACAGTAAATATGATGATTTTTAACATTAATGACTGTTATAGCGCCACCTACAACTGAATGCACTTAAAATATTCTTGTTTAGAATCATCTGTTGCATATGCTCACCCAGTTTCATGAGGTTTTGAGTTTTCGTTTAGGATTTATAGGCTTTTGAGTATAATTGGTAGTGGTGGGCCGTTATCGGCGTTAACGTGCTGCGTTAACGTGAAACTCTTATCGCGCGATAAAAAAAATATCGCCGTTAATCTATTCTCAAATTTGGGTTGGGAGCTGGGTCTAAACTACGCAAGCTATGATGACCTTCACCTTGATAGTTTAACGCGGATGTATACCGAAGACTGTAGAATATGGTCGCGCGTTTAAGTCTCCTCCGCCAAAACACAGACGGGATCGCGTCGTCCTCCATTCATAAAAACCGAATCTACTATAGCGAAATGCCACGTAAATTCGTCGTTTTTTGGATTCATAAATCAAATGTTGGTCAGTCACTTAATTCAAATCGCGATATGGACTAGTGTATGTGAAAACTGAAATGCAAAAAGACCGTTTTAATATGAATCCGATATGTTCCGTTTGCCTAGCTGTATGTATGCATTGCGGAGACGAGCTTTTACTACACGCATACTGAAACACACGTGACGCTCCCGGTAATTTTTGGCATTTTCATCTCACATGAACAGATAAACTCAATCTCCCAAACTGCTGTGAGTGTCACTTTTACCGTTTCATTTGAGAAAACTAGCATCATATCATACTGTATGACACAGAAACTTCACGGCAACCTGTCAAAATAAAAGTACGGTGTAACATGTAATGGGCTGGGTAGGTGTTGACGTTAAAAAAAACACAATCTAATAGGGAGAAAAAATAATTTCAGTGTTAGTTAGTTAGTAAACACAAGTACATCTAATTGAACATAATTTATTTTCATCAACAAATTATCATAGAACAGCTTTATGAGCTTTATGATCCATTCTCAAAGACTTTAAGTCATTATTTGGGTAGCACACATATTCTGAATGCCTTCAGCAGAATTCAAATTAGCCATTTTAATCTAGATTAATCTAGATTAATTCCAAGATTTAATCTAGATTAATCTAGATTAAAAAAATTAATCTATGCCCACCCCTAATAATTGGTCATGTCCCTTTAAAAGTGAATTTATTGTAGCTTACCAAAGTGTAAAGTTCAATATTTTTGATAATTATGGATCTAGAAGGTCCAGAAAATTGCACTGCATTGGTTTTGTTGAGATTGAGCAAAATACTTAGGACTAATTTGCAAAAGTAGCCTTTTTAAATAATCTTGAATATTTAAGAGGCAAAGTTGTCCAGAATGAGGAGATCTATCATATGCTATGAAGATGTAGTGTTTGTGTGAATATATCAACATGTTCTGCAATTTGAGGTAATTTACCATTGACATTGTGTTTTTGAAGCCTTTTTAACTGTTATAGTGGCGCCTATGGTCCGATCTAAATGAAATGTTGCATGCTTGTTTGGAATCATCTGACGCATATCCACACCAAGTTACATTAAGTTTTGAGTTTTCGTTTAGGATTTCTAGGCTTTTGAGTAAAATTGGCCCGCTTCTTTTGTAAATGACCCTGTTATAGCTACTAATAATTGTTGATCTAGAGAGTCCAGAGAATTGAGTAGCAGTGGTTTGATCAAGATTAAGCGACAAACTTAGAACTAGTTCACAAAAGTAGGTTTTTAACATAACTGAGAATAATCAATTGACAGTAGTAGTTCTTGAGGAAAAGTTGCTCAACATGAGGAGATCTATCAAATTATTATCAGAATGATCGGGGGCAAAAAAACCTAGGAATAGTTCGCAAAAGTCACGTTTTTGTCCGACGTGACGCAAGGATTTCAATGATATAGACACTTGAATCTGCGACTGATGGTTTTGGAGTTGCGAGTGATATTGTACTGTAGTGCCCCCTTCAAGTCGATTGGGGCGAGCCTTGGTGTTGTTGTCAACGTTTTGAGTACTACCATCCCTCCAAATTTCAAGTCTCTACGATTTATGGTTTGTTCTGCACAATCAGTTTTTACATGGAGATTACTGATCCTTGGCCATTCCAACAATTATAATAGGTTTTCAGCGCTACACACTTGAACCCCTAAATAGTCCATGTAATATAAAACATTCCAGTGTCAGAAAGCTGTCAAATTTCATCAAAAAAAATCTTAATTTGTGTTCTAAAGATGAAAGAAGGCCTTACGGAATTGGAATGACATAAGGGTAATGACAGAATTTTCCTTTCTAAGGAATAGTTTGCAAAAGTCACGTGTTTTGTCCGATGTGAGCCAAGGATTCCAACGCTATAGACACTTGAGCCTGCGACTGACGGTTTAGGAGTTACGAGTGATATTGTACTTTTGATCGCTGTATCGCCCCCGTCAGGCCGATTAGGGCGAGCTTTGGTGACATTGTCGGCGGTGTGAGTACTACCATCCCTCCAAATTTCAAGTCTCTACGACTTATGGTTTGATCTGCACAATCGGTTTTCCATGGAGATTGCTGATCCTTGGCCATTCTAACAAATACAATAGGGTTTCAGCACTATGTGCTTGAACCCCTAAATAGTCCATGTAATAAAAAATATTCCAGGTTCAGAAAGCTGTTGGATTTCATTAAAAATATCTTAATTTGTGGTCTTACCGGTTTGGAACGACATGAGGGTAATTTTCATTTTTTTAGGTGAACTATCCCTTTAAGAAACGGTCATTTTTGTTAATATTTTATTATAATAATTGCAAGTACAGTTTTGTTGAAAATATACTTTTAAAATTTGAAGAGTACAATCAATACAATTAAGCACACTTGTTTTTCAACAGAATTGCAATGCATTTGTTTGTGGTATCATTAAATGCCACTGTAAGATGGAGGCGTCTCAAATTCTCCATCTAAAGCAGTGCTTGTGTGTAGGTGGTGTGGTACAGCTCATATGAGGTCGGTTGTGCTGTGGCTCAGTGTGGAAGCTCCTACTTCTATGGATGCCATTACTACCGCGCGTATGTTCCTGTTCTCTATGATATTTTAATGTTTCATTCGCAAATTTGAGAATTTTTTTTATTTTTATTTCTGTCTCCATTTGTCTTTCTTCCTCCATTTCAGAGGGAATTTTAGAGGAGTCCCTCCATACTCAGTGGGCGATCCGTGTGCCTCCTGTCCGGACAGCTGTGAAGACGGTCTGTGCAGTAAGTGCATTTTTGTTTTTGGTTTCAAAATGATCCTAAACGATGACTTGGTCATGGTTTGCATTGCTAAATTGACTTTCAATTCTCTCTTTCTCTTCTAGCTAATCCCTGTCCGTACATCAACACGTTTAGCAACTGCGAAGAATTGAAAGAAATGGCCACTTGTGACCACTCCTTCGTGAGCCAGTGGTGTCCAGCCAGTTGTCTGTGTGACAACAAAATCGTCCCTATTGCGAAGAAATAAAATCTTTTATGGCCATATTAAGTACGGCAATTTTGGATAGTTCTAGCGCATCTTTCCTGT
Organism: Garra rufa; assembly: GCF_049309525.1. NCBI lineage: Eukaryota > Metazoa > Chordata > Actinopteri > Cypriniformes > Cyprinidae > Garra > Garra rufa. The sequence continues at coordinate 6,026,833 of NC_133369.1, read as the reverse complement.
AATGTGAAATATAGTATATTCTAACCTCTTTCTATTTCTGTTCTTTCTTTGTGGAATACCTCAAATATGATCATTATTAAAAATCAAGGGTACTGTACTTTAAATAATATGATGGAAAAGGCCAGTCTGCATTGTTTTGCATTATTACCTCAACCTTTTTTTTTTCAGTAAAGCTTGTACAATCACATATAGTAAAGCTTTATGTGTTTTATAAACCTTGTAAAACCACATAGTGAAAACAACAATAGCTGGAGAAAGCACAAGTTAAGACTGTGAAAACAGGATACGTCATAAATGACAGACTGCTGGCAGAAAAACATTCGCTCACTGTATTCTATACTGTATAGTGTGCTAAAATGTCCATGTTATGGTCTTTTCTGCAACACTGCACTATAATCCTGCAGTTTAAATAATCACAAAATCCAAAAGGGTCCAAAGTTTACATACACCTTGCAGAATCTGCAAAATGTTAGTTATTTTACCAAAATAAGAGATCATACAAAATGCATTTTATTTTTATTTAGTACTTACCTGAATAAGATATATATATGTGAATATAATAGTTGAATTTATAAAAATGACCCCGTTCAAAAGTTTACATACACTTGATTTTTAATAATGTGTTGTTACCTGAATGATCCACAGCTGTTTTTTTGTTTTCATTTGTTTGTTTAGTGATAGTTGTTCATGGGTTCCTAGTTTGTCCTGAACAGTTAAACTGCCCACTGTTTTTCAGAAAAATCCTTCAGGTTCCACAAATTCTTTGGTTTTTCAGCATTTTTGGGTATTTGAACCCTTTTCAACAATGACTGTAAGATTTTGAGATCCATCTTTTCACACTGAGGACAACTGAGGGACTCATACGCAACTATTATAGAAGCTTTAAACACTCACTGATGCTCCAAAAGGAAAAACAATGCATTAAGAGCTGGGGGTGAAAACTTTTGAACAGAATGAAGATGTGTACATTTTTCTTTTGCCTAAATAACATTTTTTTTTTTTCATTTAGTACTGCCCTTCAGAGGCTACAGAATATACTTACATGTTTCCTAGAAGACAAAATGAATGATATTTTACCCTGACTAAAAGTTTTCACCCCCAGCTCGTATTGCATTGTTTCTCCTTCTGAAGCATCAGTGAGCATGTGAGCCTTTTGTAATAGTTGCATATGAGTCCCTCATTTGAAAAGGGTTCAAATACACAGAATGCTGAAAAAAACAAAACAAAGAATTTGTTGGGCCTGAAGGATTTTTTAAAGAACAGCTGTCAGTTTAACTCTATAGGACAAACAAGGGACTCACACAAATATCACTAAACAAACAAAAAAACAGCTGTGAATCATACAGGTAACTGTATTAAGAATCAAACATATGTAACCTTTTGAACAGGGTAATTTTTATAAATTCAACTATTTTTTCTTCTGGACTACGTAAATGTCTCTTGTCAGTACTGAATTAAAAAAACATGCATTTTGCAAGATCCCTCTTATTAACAAAATTATTAACATTTAGCAGATTCTGCAAGGTGTATGTAAACATTTGACCTCAACTCTACATCCATATTAAATCAATAAGCCAAGAGAGGCTGTAAATACAGTGCTTTCACTCTGGTTAAAGGGTGTTTTAGTGTAGTGTTTACTTATTATTAGATACAGCCACATGTTGTTAATTATAGTGCAAAAGTACAAGATGTTTCCTGATATGGGAACATTTTTGCACTACCCTGCGTGTCCAGTAGGTGACTCTGTTGCACACTATATAAACAACATCAACGTTTCGTGCTTCCTGTCAGAAATGATTAGAATACTCGTCTTTTCCTTCCAGCTGATGATCTGTGTTGAGTGTGCTGAGTGTGTAAGACCGCACATCCGTGTCTGCCGTGTTCCTCGAGCGTTTGCAACTTTCACCTGCTTTGAAAGCTACTTGTTGAAATGTGCATGTCACGTGCGTGAGAACACAATGTGAGGAGGCGGGCTTAAACTGCTCAGGGTGGTCAAATAACAAGCAGGCTTTCATGTGTCACACACACACATTCTCTGGACTGGATTCAGTGCTGGGGAAATTAAAAAAGAGTTAAATCATGCAGTTATGTGTGCACCAGTCTCTCCATTTCCATTTATAGTTATATAGTTGCTGAAAATGTACTTTCCCTCAGGCCATCCAAGATGCACATGAGTTTGTTTCTTCATGGGAACAGATTTGACAAACATAGCATTTCAAATTGCTCACCAAAGGATTCTCTTCGGTGAATGGGTGCCGTCAGAATGAGAGTTCAAACAGCTGATAAAAACTTCACACCACTCCAGTCCCTCAGTTATCATCTTGTGAAGCCAGAAGCTGTGTTTGTCAGCGTTGGGGGTAACGCATTACAAGTAACGCAATATTACTTTTTCCAAGTAACTAGTAAAGTAACGCATTACTTTTTAATTACTTTTTCAAATAAGTAACGCCAGTTACTTCCCCCCACATTTATTAATTAAAGCAACACTAAGTAACTTTTCCCTCAACGCTCCCTCTACAGGTTGGAAGCGGAATTGTCAACACCAAAGAGTTGTTTTTACCTTAAAATAATGTTTCCGAACTGGTGTCAGTAGTTCATCAACTCATAACAGGGTGAAACGGCACTTTCGTATTCGCTTTGCGACCCTCTATGGGCCATAACAGCACTATGTAAGTTTGGGTCGTCGGGTCGCGGTTTTGTAGTTCAAATGAGACTACAAATGCGACTTGCTTTACGGCAGGCTTCACAAAAGGTTTTCATACTTTTATAAAGTCATACAACATACTCTACCTTGTCACTGGACATCGTTATTTCCAAAGCCGGTCCTGGATAGCCTCCAAACAAATAACGTACATGTGACGCGACGGTAGGCTAAATTATTTACGACAGCGGTAATGGACAATTCCGCTTCCAACCTGTAGAGGGAACGTTGAGGGAAAAGTTACTTAGTGTTGCTTTAAAAGCTCTATTGTCCCCATGTTGAGAGAAATTGTGAGTGTTACTTTAGTTCTAGAATAAATATGAATATGCATTAATTCATCTCACTCACTAAAAAACAGATACAGTATTCCTCAAAATCAATAAAAACAGTGAAATTCAATGCAAACCTGCAATAATTAAATGTTAAATAATACAAATATCCTTTATGTATTTAATCCCTTTTTATTAACCGATGTCTTCGCTGCCGACCTTCGATGATCCGATTCATCCATACTAATAAGCAAAAATTACTCAAGATAATCTAACATTTGTTTTCCTTTTTTTATTGCTGAAGAGTTGACATTTTTTCTTATGTGTTCTACTGTACAGACGTGAATTTACTTTTCTCTAGCCCTGCCCAGATTTACAAAAAGTAACGTAACGCATTTCTTTCCATAAAAAGTAACTAAGTAATGCAATTAGTTACTTTTTAAGGGAGTAACTTAATATTGTAATGCATTACTTTTAAAAGTAACTTTCCCCAAAGAATCATTAAGACTTTTTTAAACCTTCAAACAATCACTTCTGGTCAAAATACGAGTCCGTAATTCATAATAACGCTTTCTCAAGTGAAAAAGCCACATCATAATCCATATACACTCTTAAAAATAAAGGTGCTTTAAAAGGTTCTTTACAGCAATGCCATAGAAGAACCATTTTTGGTTCCACAAAGAATCATTCAGTCAAATGCTCTTTAAAGAACCATCTTTTTCTTACCTTTTTATAATCTGAAGAACCTTCTTTCACCACAAAGAACCTTTTGTGAAACAGAAAGGTTCTTCAGATATTAAAGGTTCTTTATGGAACCATTTAGACAAAAAGGTTCTTCTATGGCATCGTGAAGCACCTTTATTTTTAAGAGTGTACATAATTGTGTAGAATATGTTTCACATTTGTTTACCAATCTCTAGGTTATTTTACTCATCTGTACAAAATTTGGCATACATATAGTCTGGAGTGTCACTACTAATAATCATCATTAACATGTTGAATTTAATATGGCCACCTGAGGCCAAAGAATATGGCAGGGTGTGGCATAATTTACTTTTTTTTTTTACTCTTCTCCCTGATTTGTTCTAACCTTTGGCAGTCTGTAGTACTCCAAATGTCTTTTCCTGGTCAGTCGATTAGTACAGCCCAAAACATGACAATAATTGACCGTTTTCATCAGCAATAATCAGCAAAATATGCGAGTTTCGTTCGGTTCCGAGGCATTGTTTTACATTCAGTGCTGCCAATATGGCCGATTGATGACACGTCGTGAAAACACTCACTTAAATAGCTCATAAACCTATTTAAAACAACATTGTGTGTTCCTGCATCTCCGGTGTCACCAAAAGTATTGCACAAATAATACGTGCACAATGAATGTTTTTTATGTGCATGTATGTTTATGTGAAATCTGTACTCACTGAGCTCACAAACTGTGGGTTTTTGATGTAAGAGTAACTCACATTAACTGATGTCATCTTTTTTATTTGTTGAGATGATTTACTGCACAAAGAACAGATTTTTCACCACATTTTTGACTATTAAGCAACAGCAGCAAGTTGTTAACAGCCATCTGTCTTGACATGCATGCATATCCCTCTAAAAACATTTCTAATTGTTGTTATGATTATTAAGTAATCTGTATAAATTCAACCACCTTGCATCTTAATTTGATGACTTGGAAGCAAAACATCTGGTTAGCAATACTGGTTAACTGTTAATATATAAACATACAGCTAATAGGGTTTATCATTGAATCGTCAAGCAGTGTGATTTTTTTCTTTTAATTAATAGCTTTTAAAACAGCTAGCTCACTACAATGCCACTTGTCTGGAGAATTCATCTTCACTACACAGTATACGTTACCAGTCAAAAGTTTTTGAACAGTATGATTTTTTTTTACCTTTTTTTTAAAGTTTCTTCTGCTCACCAATCCTGCATTTATTTAATCCAAAGTACAGCAAAAACAGTACAATTCTTAAATATTTTTACTATTTAAAATAATCGGTTTTCTTTTTGAATATATTTTAAAATTTAATTTATTCCTGTGATTTCAAAACTACATTTTTAGCATCATTACTCCAGTCACATGATCCTTCAGAAATCATACTAATATTCTGATTTGCTGCTCAAAAAACATTTATTATTATATTATGTTAAAAAACAGCTGAGTAAAATTTTTTTCAGGTTTCTTTGATGAATAAAAAGTTCAGAAGAACAGCATTTATCTGAAATAGAAATCTTTTGTAACATTATAAATGTCTTTATCATCACTTTAAAATTAATCTCGCTAGATAAAAGTATTAATTTCTATAATTTCTTTCCCCCCCCCAAAAAAATGTATACTGACTTCAGGCTTTTATCATGTATAATGTTACAAAAGCTTTATATTTCAGATAAATTCTGATCTTTGGATCTTTCTATTCATCAAAGATCCTGAAAATGCTGTTTTAAATATTGATAATAACAATAAATGTTTCTTAAGATGCAAATCATCATATTAGAATGATTTCTGAAGGATCATTTGATTCTGAAGACTGAAAAATCGAGCGTTGAACACAGGAATAAATTACATTTTAATATATATTAAAATAAAAAGAAGCTATTTTAAATAGTACATATATTTTATCATTTTAACCTTTTTTTTTTTGCTGTACTTTGGATGAAATAAATGCAGACTTGCTAAACAGAAGATACTTATTTTAAAAACATTTTTAAAACATTTCAAAAACTTTGACCTGGAGTATAGTTGCCTTTTGCCTGAATGCATTACACAATTCAGACAAATTAAAGTTTTGAAGTGGGATTCTGAAACCAACATAATAACTCCTAATATTATTGAGATAAAGTAAACGAGAAGCGAGTTTCCTGTGAATTTCCCCGCGTGACAACTTGCCCCGGTCTCTCTTCAGCATATGTTCCGACATGTATGCACTTCCATGTAAAGCCTTATCTGATCATGGATCCCAAGAGGTCTGCTGTGCGCGGTGTTTCGGAGCAGCGGCAGCCAGTGTATTATACCGATGTGAAGTGAATTCAGCAGATGGCAGTATCTGTCAGAGCCGAGTGAGCGCCTCAACAATGACACTTGCAACATTGTAACACTGAAACATTCGAACCCGCTGCGCGCAGATACAATGTATCGAACCAGACAGATGCTGCCGAGCCGAAGCAGAAACGCCGACGAGAAGTAAACCCCGCGACCATGGCTCTCCATTTCTCTCTCACGTCTCTCGGGGAGCTCCAATCGCTCGCTACTCGAACCGACAGCTAATACAGCCAGGCACAGGCACAGGCGACTGCGTGCGTTACACGGGGCTCATGGCGGAGTTTGTCGCCGAGAACTGCGGGGTCTCATCGCCAAACGGTGGCGGCGGGAAATCCGCCCAGCCTGACGATGAGGCAGACGGCAGAGCTGCGAGCGAGGTGTCGGTCTCGAATGGGGACTGTGGACTGTGTGCACCCGAGAAGCAGGGACTCGAGGCGGCCAACGCGTCTGCGCTGCTGGACGGCAAAACTGGAATACCACGGAAGGCCAGTATTATTAAGGTAAGCGATCAATGCATCGGCGTTTTACTCTCGTTTTGTGTCAAACCTCGCCCTGGTACGCGACTACATCCACAGGTTTGTGTTACGGATGCACTGAAATCACAGCCTTCAGTGAACATGTCATTGCTGTTTCCTCCAGATCAAGTCATTTCGTGATGTACATCAGTCAAGATTTACGTTTACATTTATTCCTGTTAAGACTAGTTAAGGGCTGTACCTGGGCTTCCAATCCAGTTTTAGTTAAAACTGCTCATTATTTCTCTGTTAACAACCCCAGTTGCTTGGTGTCTATTAATATTAGCATCTAACCCAACTGATATCTCCTCTTGTGCTTGCTAGTAAAAGTGGAATATGCACCAGCAACTAGTTGAGTGAATGTAAATGACAAACAGTAGCATTTCAATAGTTGTGTGCTAATCACACATCGCATTTTATGCCAATACATGTTGAAATGGACTCGTACGTCACATTTTATGCCATTGTTTTAATGCCAGTGCCTTTCCAGACTTGTTTAGTTCAGATAATCTCCGTAATACTGATTCATAGGTAACATGAGCCCTTGTTTTAGTCGAACACATATTTATTACAGTATGTGTACGTCATGATTAGATCTGAAGTGTGTGAAGTTGTGAAGAATAATTGTTTATTGGGTGTTTTAATGGTTAATTTAGCAGTTGCACATCATCTTCAAGGCCACTGCTGCTTTAAATGTGTTTTTACAGTCTCTGGCGAGAGGCAAATTCACCGGCGTGCATTTGAAGTCTGGGATGAATTATTCCAGTGGATCTTCCAGTGGCCTCTAGCGAATTTGTTTTGTACATTATTGGGAAATTTGGACCGTTTACTGTAGAAAGCTGTGACAGGAAATATTGCTCTACTTCCCCATGTTGACTCGTGTGGCACCATTTTGTCAGTTCCATCTATAGATGAAGACTTTAACCAGTACAAGTTTGCCCTAACAGACGGACAGATGACATTTATATGTAGGTCATCATACGGTTGCCGAACAGAAGTGGTCCGCCGCTGTTGTTTTGTAGCTTTGAGAGTTGAGACGCCTCTTCTTTTACTCTGATTTAGTTTTGGTGGCTCGGTAGTGTTTGTGCCATCTGTGGTCAAAGTCCTGTTCCGAAGCTGGCAGAAGGCTAGATTGTGACAAATGTCGCACGGCTTGTTTAGAGGAGAGTTTAGATGTAGTAGAAGAGGAAATGCTTTCCCTCAGCTAAATTTGTTTCACTCTAGTGTTGCTTTTAGTTCCTGTACCAACTACAGTGTTTCCTGTGGAAAGATTTTTCAAGTGTTTCTTAGCTCAGTCAAACTGTGTGGTTAGAGCGATCATCTCAGGTGAACCACAGAGACGTGAACGGCCTTCTATGAGCATCAGCAGACTCAGTGTTTCCTACATTGTTTTTACAACAGGAACAGGAGGCCTGTTTTGGGTGTGACAACTTTCTAAACAGTGGCGGTTCTACTTTATTATTTTTTTTCTATTTAATTTATTTAGGGCTGCACAATTTGGAGATAAAAATCTGATTAATTAATTTATATATTTATTTATTTGACCAAAAATTCTGTTAGTGTAACAATCTTGTCAGGCATATTTACAAGAAAAACAGACAAATTACTGTCACCCTAAATACTAATTAGTTGCAATTTTACATTTTTATTTATTTTTTTTACATTTTTTTAAAATTTATCCTAGGTTTTGCCTATTTGTCAGTAAGAATTTTTTACTAATTTAAAACACAGTAAAATTTAATATGCTCCCTTATTCTTTTATATATTTTAAGTCAGAATAAGCATGTTGTTTGAATTTATGAATGACTAAATTTTGACATTTTATTCTCCAAAAACTTATTTGAAACCTTAAAAGTAGACACTTTACTTAAATTTAATGTGCTTTCTATGGACATAAAATCACTTCTGTACATTTCTTTTGATGTGGACATCTTAATGTATTTGATATTATATTATATTATATAATATTAGTAGTAGTAGTAGTAAATCCATTTTTGTAATATTGTAATAAAGCATTTAATATTTATTTATTTAAATCTAGTATTTAAGAAACATTGTCCTACAATACTCAGTTAATTTTGTACAAATTACAATACTAATATTTTTGACTGTCTTCATTTCATTTTCAAAACCAAAACTATCAAGCTTTTATTCTGCCAGAAAATCACTTCTCTTTTGTTGATAACAGCCAGTTTATAAGTTCTTCCCACATTAAGCCATATCACAATTTCAGTTTCACTTTAATTAATCATGCAGTGCTAAATTTAGTTCAGCAAAACTTTGAAACTCCCTTGCAAAAATGTTTTTTTGGACGTATTTTGAACTAAAACCAGTATGATTTTAGTTTTACTAACTGGGAAAATTCTCATTTTTTTAAATATCTATTTATGATTTTTTTGCCCCCAAGCTTTAACAGAACACTTTATACAATTAAGGTTATAACTTTCCCCCATGATGTCCCTTACGTCTGAAATGATTAAACAAAATAAAATAAAATCACAAAAACAACAACAATAATACAAATAGACAATTTAAGAAAAATTAAAACAAAACACACAAATAAATAACAAATATAAAATAAAAATACAAGAATTTACAGTATTGGACACTTTTACAGAAAGACAATATCACTGTAGGAGTAACAATACATTACATAACTGGATAGATAGGTAGGTAGATAGATAGATAGATAGATAGATAGATAGATAGATAGATAGATAGATAGATAGATAGATAGATAGATAGATAGATTCTTGACTCTTTTTGAGTCACCTCGAAATGAATCCAGACTTGAGTCAACTAACCTGCAGTTCAGTGAGTCGTTTGAGCTGATTCTGTAGAGAGTTGTCTAACTGATTCAGTTCAGTTTGATTCCCCCCTTGTCATCCAAGATGTTCATGTCTTTCTTTCTTCAGTCATAAAGAAATTGTTTTTTTTGAGGAAAATATTTTAGGATTTCTCTCTATATAGTGGACTTCTATGGTACTGAGTTTGAACTTCCGAAATGCAGTTTAAATGCAGCTTCAAAGGGCTCTAAACAATCCCAGCCGAGGAAGTAGGGTCTTATCTAGTGAAACAATCGATTATTTTCTAAAAAGAAGAATTTCAAAAATAAAGATATATATATATATTTTAACCTCAAATGCTTGTCTTGTGTAACTCTGCATGAAGACAGTTAGGGTATGTCAAAAAACTCCCATCTCATTTTCTCCTCAAACTTCAAAATCATCCTACATCGATGTTTTTAATTTTGGCGTTTGGTCTTCTTGCACGTTCACTTTGTAAACAGTTGGCCGGTACTTCTGCAGCGATGTAGGGCGCTTTTGAAGTTGGAGGAGGGTTTTTGACGTACCCTAACTGTCTTGAACCGGAATACACACATTTCACGCAGAGCTAGACAAGACGAGCATTTGAGGTTATTTTAAAGAAAATAACAGATCATTTCGCTAGATAAGACCCTTCTTCCTCAGGTGGGATTGTTTAGAGCCCTTTAAAACTGCATTTTGGCAGTTCAAACTCGGGGGCACCATAGAAGTCCATTATATGGAGAGAATTCCTCAAATGTTTTCCTCAAAAAACAATTCTTTACGACAGAAGAAAGAAAGAAAGACATGAACATCTTGGAAGACAAGGGGGTGAGTAAATGATCTGTAAATTGTTGTTCTGGAAGTGAACTTCTCCTTCTATCTGTGTTAGCCTGAAGATATTCAGCTGAGTGTGGATGTTTTTAACCCAGTGATAGATTTACTGTATATAACTGTAAAAGAACAGTATTGAAGCCTGTGCTCTTCTGTCGCTGTTGGCTCTGAACTTTGAGTCTTACTCCTCCAGCAGATTGATAGTGAAGGTATTGACATTTGTGTCTTGTAGAGTCCAGGAAAGCCCTGACTGATCTTTAGCCTCACAATAGCCTGTCATGAAGGGAACAAAGTATAGACTGTGTTATTCTCCTGCAAGTTCTCTTTCTGTTCACTTTTCTTGACATTTCCTCCTTTCCCGTCTCATTTTAAAGACTTGAAGCATTTTCATTATATGCACCTGAATTTTTACATGTGAAACGTTTGCTTTGCATCTTAGCTTTCCATTATTGGATGGTTTGTTAGGATAGGATAATAATTGGCCGAGCTATTTGAAAATGTGGAATCTGAGGGTGCAAAAAAATCTAAAATATTGAGAAATCGCCTATAAAGTTGTCCAAATGAAGTTCCTAGCAATGCATATACTAATCAAAAATTAAGTTTTGATGTATTTACGGTAGTAAATTGACAAAATATCTTCATGGAACATGATCTTAATATCCTAATGATTTTTGGCATAGAAGAAAAATCGATAATTTTGACCCATGCAATGTATTTTTGGCTATTGCTACAAATATACCTGTGCTACTTAGGACTGGTTTTGTGGTCCAGGATCACATTGTTTAGCCTTAACCACAGGCCCAATGAAATGTCACATTATAACTTTAGCAAAAATTAATCAGAAGATTCTGTCTCATCTTATTTAACAGTCTAATTAAAAATCCTTATCCGCTAGACATGATTGTTAAAATTCAAAGCATTCAAGAAAAAAGGTTAAGCAAAGCTGCTGAAATATTTATATGTCATCAGTATAGGATGATTCAACGTTACGTTGTCTACAATTATGTTCAAACTCGCCGAGATCTGTCATGTGCTGTTCTTTTTGCCATTTTAATGATAGGGATAGTTAGAGAGCAGGCGGGAAATGACAGGGAGAAAAGAAGGAAGCAGGAAATGAATGACACAAGCCAGATTCGACTTGTGTCGCCCACATCTCTTGTTAATCATTTCATTTAGAGCAGTTAATTTGTATTTTAGTCTACATTTTATTTGATTAAAAAGTCAGTAAAATTGTGAAATATTATTTCAGTTTGAAATAACTGTTTTCTATATGAATATAGATCAAAATGTAATTTACTCCTGTGATGCAAAGCTGAATTTTCAGCATCTTTGGATCACATGATCCTTTAGAAATAATTCTGATATGCTGATTTGTCACTTAAGAAATATTTCTGATTATTATCAGTGTTGTAATATTTTTGTGGAAGCTTTTATTTTGGTTTTATATTTTTTTAAGGATTCTTTGATGAATAGAATGTTTTAAAGAACCGCATTTATTTAAAATCGAAATGGCATTACTGTTATTTTACAGCTTTTGTTTTTTAAATAACTTACGCAAGCACCACAGAACTTGTTTTGTCAAGATATATTTTGCTATATCAAGATCACAAAAAGAATATGTCTTGATCTCAAGAAGAAAAGACTAAAAAATAATAATGTCTGGTCTTTGTGGCCTTCCATCAGATTGAAAACTCTATTATTTAACTATTTAACTATTATTTAGGGCTTTCGCGATTTGTCGATTTTAATCGAATGTTTTACAAATCTTTGATTTAATTTTGCCCCCATCTTGTAACCGACAAAATACCGGAAGTGGCGCATTTCACGGACGACAATCCATGAAACGCATTATTAGACTGTTTTCCAACCCTTTTTAAAAATCATAATTAAGCATAATTAAGTTAAATAAATAGATTTTTCAATGCAGATTTAATATATGCGTGTAGGTTACGTACATGTGTCTCACAGCAGCTTCGTTCACCGTATGCTGTTCCCCAGAAACTGTTATCATTTACATGTGTGGAGCGTCTCAAACTCCATCTCTGCATGTTGTTGTGAGTTTGGGTTTATTATAGGGCTGGGCGATATGGCAAAAATGTAATCTCGATAATTTTTCCCCCATGTTGAACGATAACGATATATATTTCGATATAAGCTGTTGATGTTGTTAAAATAGTATCCCAACAATGACTAAAGCCACAAAAATTAAAGGGTTCATTAAATTGCATTTTAAAGTATAGTTTATTAACAAAAACAGATTACAGATTTGGCCTTAAAACTTAAACGCCTTACTAAAATAAATTTAAAAAATAAAAGTTGTGACAGAGTATGGTAAATGAGAGTAAATGTACAAAATGTAAACATAAAATGATTGTAAAAACATAATTTGTAACAATTATTTATTTATTTATTATTATTAACACAATTGTTTATTTTCTCTATAGGTTGAGCTATTTAAATTAGAGGCAACCACTGCATTTTGAAACAATCTACAGTATAAATAACAAAAAATTACGACACAGTTCTTTCTTAATTGTATAATCAAAGTAGGCTACTCTCTAAATATTCAAAGTGCAAACAGAGACGGATATTTCAAGCATGATACAGAGCTATAGACATACACAACCTATTATAGCCTACATACTAATAACAGCCTAGATATGTCATGTAGCCTAATTTGCGTGCATTGGGGAGTCACTCTCTAAACAAGGGGGATTAAAATTGCTTTTGAATGCGCGTGCGTTTTTTTGCTTTCGGTTTCAGTTTTAACAATCGCGCCAAAATCTCAGCTGAGCTGAGAGTCACTTTTCAGACAGCCAAACCACTTATATAATGGAATTCGTGCTACCTTTTTTGTCGACAATTTCAACATCTTTGGATAATAACTCGAGGTTAGTTTCACTTCCACGCTGCTTCGCACTTTTTTTTTTTTTGTCGTCCTGGTGTTAAGTAGGGGTGGGAATCTTCAGGCACTTCACGATCCGATTCCGATTCTGGGAGTCACGATCCGATTCCAAAACGATTCTTGATCTACATTTTTTCCCCAATTAATTCTTCTGCTGTGCAAATACAACTTTACAATTTTAAAAACATGTAAAATTGCAGTTTCTATGCTTTTTGTTTATAGTTGGAATCTCTGTAAAAGTAGGTGTGTCAATCTTCATTGGTTTCAAGATTCAATTTAATTTAATTACTGTTTTCATTAACAACTAAATATCACGATGGTCACATTCTCAATTTTCAATAGTACTGCACATGGCTACATTTTCATATTTGTTTTATATCAAATTTAATTTGGGCCAACTTTACTTTATTTTTTAAATTATGTAAGCAAGGTACTTTTTAAAACAATTACTTATTTAAAATAAGTTTTCTTCAGGTATCCGAAAGTTTACAGACAATAGTTTTTCTTTTATCCTTGGCATTACTGCCATTTTATTATTACTGATGAGATCATAGAAAGGGAACTTTAACAGGCTGCATTCAAACTAATGCACAGCAGTGGCGAGAGGAGACACTTTTATTTACCAGGTATGCTGAGTGCTAAAACCACCAGTAATACCAAAAATAATAATATCTTTACATTATTTAGACACCAATAAAATCAGAGACGAAATCATATTTTAATATTTCCTCTTTTTCCTGTTTATTATTATTTTTAAAAAATATATATCCATTTTATATAGGCTATTTTTTTCTGTGGACTTTAAACTTTTGAATTGTTGAGAAATTATGAAAATATACATATTATATATAATATACAAAAATACAATACATTTTTGGCAATCAGGATCTGGCAGCAACAGCGCGTTTTTCCGCTTGGGCGAGCGCATCGCGGACAGCTTACCCCGCGAATGTAATCACGCGCACGCCAGCAAAACAGAATGCGCATTCATTCTGAGGAGTCAAGGAAGATGCGGAGAATCTGCTTGCCCAGAATATTCAAATAAGGGATTCATTTATAAGCATGTTTATATTATTTAACACGTGAACGCATTCTCTCTGACAGCCTGGATATGCAGAGCATTAGCAGCTTACTGTATATGGACGGAACGCCACTGATGCACAGATCTATTTCAATATATCAGATGTTTTGTCCTGCTCTGAAAACATAACTGACTGTATGTACAGTTTCGTTTGAAACTATTCCAAAATGCAAGGGCATTTAACCGCGTCCGCTTTAGGGACGAGCTTTAGGACGAACAAACACAAAGCGCACGTGAGTCTGTCAGTGCAACAGTTTCTTGCGTTCCAGACGGCAGAAATGAACGCATATCTGAAGTAAAACACGGCGGATGGAAGCACACTGTCAAGCAATGCGCACGTGTCTCACAGTGCAGATTCTGTGCGCTGTAGCCAGCCGCGTCTCTAGCGCGTACACGTGCCATATGCAGAAAAAAAAAAGCTCAGAATCGATTCTGAAATATTAGGAATCGATTCAGAATCGTTGAAGAGAGAATCGCGATGCATCGATGCATCGATTTTTTCTCCCACCCCTAGTGTTAAGTTTGCTTTGCAAACTAAAGTGCGGTAGGAAATGAACTTTGTACTTTGACGTGCACACGCACGCTGCACGCTGATTGGCTGTTGTCGCATATTTCTGCTGTGTGATTGGCTCTTAGATTAATCCATATCGAGCAAAAAATGTCTAGAGCTTATCATAGTTATTAACACACATTTCGTTTCGTTTATCTGCCCAGCCCTAGTTTATTATAACATTCATAGGAACACATCGTGCGGCATATCATTGGATTTTCAAGGTAAATCATTTATAAACCTACGCAAACTTATGCTAAGTGTTAATCACAATTTCTAAATAAAAGTATAAACCCTCACTCTTGAGTTTTGATGTCAACATATTCATTAAATTACTGTGGCTATAGCATTTTTGTGGGTAAAGATATGGCCAGATATTAAAGTGCAAGTGGACATTTGACTTAAATGTTTAGTCAATATTAAAAAGGATTAGATCGCACATAAAAGTGTAAAAACAATCGTCAGGCCGTTGGCGCCCTCTGCAGGCCTTTGTTGTAACGCGTAATATACATTAGCTTTATTGTTTATAATACATTATGTATTTCAACAGTTTTGTGCGATAAAACATGATTTTTTTGCTTTTGATTCTTTATTTGAACTAATTATTGCCTCATTGCTATTATATATGTGACCCTGGACCACAAAACCAGTCTTAAGTCGCTGGGGTATATTTGTAGCAATAGCCAAAAATACATTGTATGGGTCAAAATTATTGATTTTTCTTTTATGCCAAAAATCATTAGGAAATTAAGTAAAGATCATGTTCCATGAAGATTTTTTGCAAAATTCCTACTATAAATATATCAAAATGTAATTTTTGATTAGTAATATGCATTGTTAAGAACTTAATTTGGACAACTTTAAAGGTGATTTTCTCAGTATTTTGATTTTTTAGATGTATCTCGGCCAAATATCGTCCTATCCTAACAAACCATACATCAAAAGAAAGCTTATTTATTGAACTTTCATATGATGCATACATCTCAGTTTTGTAAAATTTAACCTTATGACTGGTTTTGTGGTCCAGGGTCACATATGTATTTTAAGTAATTTAGAAGGCTATTGTTCACGTACATCTAATTTCATTACCTCAAAAAAAAAAAAAGAATAATATATTAAAAAACTTAATATATAACTTAATAAAAATATATATATACTTATGACAGGGCCCTGTGAAATCTGTTTTATTTCCTTTTTTTAAGTTTAAATTTTTCTATGCTCTGTTTTTATTGTTAAACTTTTTTAAAAATCAAAAAGCCTGTCTAATTAATTGAGATTTACAGTTGAATTTTTACTAAATTCTTTTCCATTGCTTTTCTGGTTTCCATTTTAATGGTTCCGTAAAATTTTAATAATCCAAAGCATCTCCAATTAATAGATTTCATGAAAAATAAAATGTTCTTAAGTAAACCATTTTTTGTCATTTAGATTAAACGATTAATTGATAAATTAGTCAATAGATAAATTGATATAAAAATAGTTGTTAGTGGCAGCCCTATTATTACTATTTTTACATTATTTAGTCTTAAACTTGGAAATCTTAGTACTGTTGTTTAACATCGTCATTACTGAGGAATGATTCAGCGCTGCATGTTTTCACATATGATTTCACACATCTTCAGCTCCATACTGGAAACTGACTGACGTGTGAATGGAGTTGAAATGCTGCCGAATCATTGCTTTCAGAAATTTGCACATGCATTAACTTCCACATCTCCAACAAGATCCATCATGTTAATTTGATAGCAATGGTAGTTTACATAAATGCTGGCAAGACTGTTATTATACCAATTTTCTCTCTGTATAAATTGCAATTTTCCTTTTTTAAGATGCATCGTGGCTTTTAAGAAACGGTTGAATTGGACACAGCAGGAGCTTTTGTAAGCATGCAACACATGAACAAAGCATCAAAATTAGGTGCAATTTCCATCAAAAGCAGAAAGCGAATAAAAACGTCCAGTTGCATGCATTTCTCTGGAGCAGGTACAGCATATCGAGTCAGTACCCATGAGTAATAGCTCGTGAAGTATTGTTGATGTCCTAACGCGCGGTTTGGTGTAGCATGTTTTCTTCATTGCTGTCAGAGGATGTGGTTTCATCATTAACGGCCGTGTTCTCTTCGTTCTGTAAAAGGAGGTCTCTGAGGGGCGTGGGCTGCGTTAAGGCCGGGCCCGAGTTCAGATTTAGAAACTCTAACAACATTGAGCTGCATAGGTTAAGTGCAAGGTTATGAGGAAATTAGTGTAAATCTCTTATTTGAGATGAAAACAATGACCTGACAGTAATTTGAGGGCAACCCTGTTACTATAATGAGTTGCTATTTTTATACTTCAGCCAGCGGTAAACACCCTTCGTCCTTAATTTAAAATGCTACTGACTGATAGCAGGTGCTGATAGGAGTGTTGTTTTTGCACATTATCTCTGCTTTGGTTCTATAGAGCCATTATTCTCTTTTATTTGAGTAAAACAGCAGTTTTAAATGGCTGTTATTGCTGATGTGGGGCTTGTGACAAAGAGACGATTCAGACCAGTCTGTGCCCTTAAAACACTGGCTGTCAGCCTTTTTCGCATGCGTTCAGCAAAATGGAGTTGTGAAGATGGAGAGTCACGATCCGCATCAGCACACCACAGATGACAATATTTATCACATGGGAACTTTTGAGGCATGTTGCATTAATAAATGTGACCCTGGACCACAAAACCAGTCATAAGGGTAAAATGAAATTGAGATTTAAACATCAAAGCTGAATAAAGAAGCTTCAGATTGATGTATGGCTTGTTAGGATAGGACAATATTTGCCTGATATACAGCTATTTGGCAAAAAAATCTAAATATATTGAGAAAATCACTTTTAAAGTTGTCCAAATGAAGTTCTTAGCAATGCATGTTACTAATCAAAAATTAAGTTTTGATATATTTACGGTAGGAGATTTAAAAAATATCTTAATGGAACATGACCTTTACATAATATCCTAATAATTTTTGGCATAGAAGAATTGAAAATTGAACTTTTGGGACCAATTGAAATGTTCAGAACCAAGATTTTACATTTAAGAAATGATCCTTGATGAGGAAGAGCGTGTTTATATATAACTATATTTAATATTACATTTGGGTTGATAAGATTTTTTTTTTAATGGTTTCCAAAGAAATGGTAAGATTGGACCACAGCTTACCAACTTTGCTCACAGAGTATGACAATTTTCTGACAATTATTGTGCTTTTTCTTACCCACTTTGTAACACGTTTGGTGTTTCAATCAAAAATGAATGGACTACAAAAAAAATGCTTATCAATTTGTTGTTGCTGTATTATGACCAAAAATTGGATTCATCTTTTTGTCAGCTTGTTTTCAGGTTTCATATTTCTTTTTGGAATTGACTGATTGTAAGCCTCATTGATCTGAGCTCATTTACCTCAGTTTTTGAGTGAAAATCACCAAAATAATCCACAAATAATGCCTTTTTTTCACTCAGAAATTTAAATGCATAAACTCAGATCAATGAAGTCTATGATAATCAGTTCCAAAAAGAAATACAAAACCTGTGCTAATTAAAAAAAAAAGTAAGAATTGGAAAGTTTACGTACACCTTACAGAATCTGCAAAATGTTAATTATTTTACCAAAATAAGAGGGATCATACAAAATGCATGTTATTTTTTTTTTTATTTAGTACTGACCTTTTAAAAAAAAAATGATTGGACTACAAAAATTGTTTATCAATTTCTTGTTGCTGTATTATGACCAAATATTGGATTCAATATTGGATTTGATCTTTTTGTCTGCTTATTTTTGTTCAATAAGCACAGATTTTATATTTCTTTTGGTAACTGACTGATTGTTAGCCTCGTTGATCTGAGCTCACTCAACTTTTAAGTAACATAATCCACAAATAATGCCTTTTTTCACTCAGAAATTTAAATGCATAAACATAGATCAATGAGGTTTATGATAATCAGTTCCAAAAAGAAAGACAAATCCTGTGCTAAAAAAAAGTTAATAATTGGAAAGAGTAATAATTGAAGACAAAAGTGTAGAATCTGCAAAATGTCAATTATTTTACCAAAATAAGAGGGATCATGCAAAATGCATGTTATTTTTTATTTAGTACTGACCTGAATAAGATATTTCACATAAAAGATGTTTACATATAGAAAATAATAGTTGAATTTATAAAAAGCTACCTTGTTCAAAATTTTACAAACGCTTGATTCTTAATACTGTTTTGTTACCTGAATGATCCACAGCTGTGGTTTTTTTTTTTTTTTTTTTTTGTGTGTTTAGTGATAGTGATAGGTCCCTTGTTTGTCCTGAACAGTTAAACTGTCTGCTGTTCTTCAGAAAAATCCTTCAGGTCCCACAGATTCTTTGGTTTTAGAAATAGGATTTTTTTCATAGCACAAGAGTTAAAAATACAGTAAAAACAGTAATATTGTGAAATATTATTACAATTTAAAGTAACAGTTTTCTATGTTACTATATTGTACAATTTAAATGATTCCGATGATGCAAAGCGGTATTTTCAGCGTCATTACTCCAGTCACGTGATCTTTCAGAAATCATTCTAATATGCTGATTTGCTACATTGTTTCTTTTTAGAATTCTTTGATGAATAAACACTTCAAAAAGAACAGCATTAATTTGAAATGGAATCTTTTGTAACATTCTAAAAATTGTAACATTCTTTGCTGTCACTTTTGATCAGCTGAATGCGTCCTTGCTTAATAAAAATATGAATTCTTTAAGAATAGAAAAAAACTTTAAGTATGTAGTGAATTTGTTCATTCCATCCATCAGTCACTAGCAGAGTTTTGTTGGTGAAAGCGGCGCTGTGTCCGTTAATAGGTGTGGTGCGCATTAGAAAGGTCAATGTGCACTTTGTGCTAAACACTTGTGTGTTAAACGAGTGAACTCGGTGCTAGGTCCGCCACGTTGTTCATGGTCTATTCATTGGTTGTGGCGTCATTCAGTCTCGCTCTTTATGTAAGCCACTTGATATGGATTAGATAGAAACCAGGCCTATTAGGCGTTGCAAAGACAGATAGCGGTCCGGTTCGACTCTGCGTTCACCGAATGCTTCATTCACATGCTCATTTATCACTGGACGCGGAGATCTTAACTAGGTGCTGATGTGAACTGAGGTCACACATTCAGTGCTGTGAACTAATGCCTCTTGCTGTATCTGAATAAATCAGTAGCTTCAACTGCTATTTATATATTTGACACATTTTTGTAAATGTACAGATAGTGCGGCCACGTTCCTCGGCCAGTGACGCTTAAATGAAACATTTATATATGGGTTGGAAATAAATGTCCAGATCTGTTTTAAACAGCTTCTGAAAGTAGTTTTTTATGAGAAAGCACTTGTGAAAATTTGCTTTTATTTTTTAAGATTGTATGCAAATGCATAGACTGCGAAAATGAGGTGAATCTCACACAGAAAGTTGTATTTCACTTCAAAATCAAGAAAGGAAGAATAACATTTTATGCAAAGACTATTAAGCTGATTTTTTCCAGAAACTCTGAGATTTTTTTTCTAAATATTACAGTGTTTTTATGAGAAGTTAATTAATTCAGTATTTTGATTTATTTTTGATTTATTATTTTTTGTACTTCTGATTAATCTCAATCTTTTTGTATTAGAATATTTATTGTATTATATGCTTTCTTATGTATATCAGCTTAAAAATGGGTAAATAGAGATTAATTTATTTTATATAATATTTACTTTTGAACTTG
>NC_133369.1:5981197-6005885 GCF_049309525.1 Garra rufa | reverse complement strand
AAAGTATCACATGACTTATTAAATTCACTAAATATTGAATTAAAGTACTGTAGTTAAATGTTACGTAATTCAAATCACAGAATCCCTAAATACTCTTCAACATCTTTATCATAATAATGTAATTTGACAAGGAATGTTGGCTTTCATGTGAACTGTAATCAAATTGTGTGCATTAAAACAATGAAGCGGGCCAGCGGCTGACCTGATCCCAGCAGGCCTGAAAAGAGCTCATTATGTAACTGGCCAGAAATAGACTTTTTAACGGAAATAATAAAACGGCTGTTGAGACGCTGAGGGGGCTTTACAGCATTGTTTTTGTAGCCCGGGGATATGAGGGCGTCCCTTACTCGCCGTAAGGAAATCCTCGGGAAGACGGAAACCTCCCCCTGCTGCGTTCGACCACACCTAAAGGTCACCGCATGTCAAACCTCTTCCCAGACAGGACCTTCCGCATTTTTCCCCAGATCAGGCGGATTATATTTAGTCATGCGCTTCGGCTTTTTCTGTGAATATTTATGTTAGACTACAGTCAGGGAGATTCCTTCAAGTCCTCAATCTAAACGGTCACATTAATCCTGTTTGTTTACACCGGTTTCGCTTTCAGTGCTGCTTGGAAAAGGGGACTTTCATAGGCCTGTCAAACAGTTCGGTGCCAACCAAATGCCATGTGACTAACCGCTCTAGAGCCGCAGTAGAAATGACGTCATGATTGGCTGATGGCGGCACACGAACGCACACAGTCACCAATCCTTCACTAGTCGCTATCCTGAGGCGTCAAAGACCACGGATATAGAAAATGCCGTACTTTTAAAGGGGATGGAATTTTCCCTTTTTTAGCTTTTTTTTTTTGCATTTAGTTGGGTTTCTGGTAGGTTTTCCCCCTTTTTTTTGCAACAGAAATTATTCAAAAGCGAAAAAGCCGAATGAATTATACCGAACAATGATGTGACGCTAGGGGTGGGCGATACGGCAAAAATATCATATCACGATTTTTTTTTTTTTCAGAAATATCACGATTTTATCACGATTCTTTGTCATGTTGGTTTTGCTATTTTGCAAGTTGCCTGAGCAGTACAGCCTAACTAATTTCTCTATTTTAAAACCAAAGCCTTACAAGGTAACAAAATATAAAAAATGTTGCAGATGTTTAGGCCAAAGTGGGCGAAGATAAAAATCTTTGTCATTATTTTATCTTTTTTTTATTTAAAAGTAAGAACAAAGATAGGCTACAAGTTACAAATACACATAATATACAAATGAAGTACAGTAGGTGTATTTAGCAGTAGCATTCAAGAAATTGAATTAACAGATATAAAAATAAAACACTGTATACATTAAATATACATTGACTCTACAAAACTGTATTACAAGTTCTTTAGTCAAGAGCAGTGAGTGATTTTAATTTGTGCTTTCTTTTATTAGCCTACCATCACCCAAAAATGACAATTCTGTAATCATTTACTCACTCTTGAGTTTTTTTAAGCATAAAACATGTTGAACATAAAACGTATTTTGAAGAATGTGAGTAACCAAACATTTGATGGTCTCTAGTTACTTCCATAGTATTTTATTATTATTTTTCTCCTACTTTCAAAGTACCAGCTACTGTTATCCACATTTTTTCAAAATATCGTCTTTTGTGTTCAGCACAAGAAAAAAATTAATAGAGGTTTAAAAATTTTGCCCGCGTCGAGTAACCGCCAATATTTTATTTATATTGTTATATTATATATGTATTTTGAGTCATTTTAAAGGCTATTGTTCACTTACATCTATTTTTATTACCACACAAAAAATAATTAGAATTATAGGGCCCTATGAAATCCATTTTAAATTCAAATTTTCTATACTCTGTTTAAATGCTTAAATTATTTTTTTTTTTTTAAACCAAGAAATCTGTCTAATTAAAAAATAATTTTTACCAAATTCTTTTCCATTACTTCTCTGGATTCCATTTATTATGGTATCATCTCAATTAATTGATTTCATTAAATGTTCTTAAGTAAAGTTTTTTTTTTGTAAATAAATTAGTCAATAGATTAATCAATATAAAAATTGTCTTAAGTGGCAGCCCTAAGCAAAAACAAAGAAATTTTATGAAAAAAAAAAAAAAATTCTTTACCTTTTTTTTTTTTTTTTTTTTTTTTTTTACTTTTTTTTTTCAACTAACATCATAATGTATGATCAAATGTTTTTTAAGTGCTAAAATGCAACGTTGCACAAACCATAAGGCAAAACCTGGCATGTTTGTTATCGCTGGACTCAGCAAGGATTCAGAAGTCTAAAAAAGGTGACTCCCGTGAAAATAAGTCAACCACACCTAAAGTTATAAGCATGTGAATATTTGATTTTACCACTAGACTCCCAGACTCCTTCAGGGCGTCATGCTGATGACCCATACCGAGTTTTGTAATGATATGTCAATGCGTTCGTAAAATATAGCATTTTACTACAAAATTCAAAATGGCTGACATGAGTAAATTGGGAGTTTTATGAATTTTGGCAAAACCACTGAGAAGTTATAAGCAAAAATATAAATTTGGTCATCTCCTGACCACTAGGTGGCACTGTGCTGAAACACAGCAGGTAGCCTCAGGTCATGCTTGTTATAACACACACCAAGTTTGGTCTCAATACGCCAAACCGTTGCGGAGATATAGCCTCACATCCATTTTTGCATACTTTTCGTAGAATTTGTTTGCGTGTTATTCGAGAACGGTTTGACTAATCAAATTGAATACCATAACTACCAGCATGGTCTGAAGTCAATTTTGGTGAAAATCATATAAACTGCAGAACAGATATATGATAACTACAATATGATAATATCATTACATCCGTAATATTTCACAATATTACTGTTTTTGCTTTATTTTTAACCCTTATGCCAGGGCTATTCAATTGGCGGCCCGCGGGCCCAATGCGGCCCGCCAATCATCTTCGTCCGGCCCGAGGGAGCAGCAGGTGGCTTGAATGGTTTTTGCACTAATTAGTTTGTCCACTAGGCGGCGGGCCAGCCAAAAAAGAAAAGCAAGAGAGCCAAGAACAACAACAACAATCTACCGGAGATCGCAACATCATCAATAGACGGCAGATTTGACAAGCGCTTGTAGGGCTCCAGACTGCGACCAAATGGTCGCATTTTTTCTGCCGGTGCGACTAAATTTTGTGAGCGGTCGCAATGGCGCGACCACCGCGTTATTCAACTCATAAGCGCTGCTATTTCTGTTTCATATGAGAAACATTAAACGGCAAACGAAGCGAAAGAGAAACCAAAGCGCGCCACGTTTGAGCTGCGCAGCGCGGACCGTTTATCAGCTAGGACCGCAACGCAAAAACACTTGTCCAAGCTCAGAACAGCCTCGGGAACCAAAGTTGATTTCGCGACACTGTTACTGCACAGTGCTGCGAGATCCAGTGAAAAGTGTTTGAATTTGCCCAGAATGAATTAAGGTTGCTGAAAGATCAGTGAGAATCATTCAAATTCTGCTCAGAATTCTGTTTTAAACAGCGCTGATGTAGGCTATGTCAGACAACCAGAAGTCACACCAACTTAAGCAAAGTCGAATGTTATTACATTATTCATTTCAGGGTTTGTACAACCTTCTGAGAGAGAAATTCAAGCACTTTTCAATGACTTTCAAGCATTTTGCACAACCATTTTAAGCACTTTAAAGCTCTTATGATCCAATTTGAATGTTATCTTGATGGCCAAAATATACTTTGTGGTAAACAAACACTTATGTAAAATTAAAAACATAAAATATCGATTATAACCAGTATACGGCAATAATAATCTGTCTATTTTATGCATATACAATTTATAGTTTATGTGAAGATTGTTTTAAAATCACCTAAATTTTAAACACCTAAAGCTGTTATATATTTCAGAGCCTATTAAATGTTGGGCTTTCAATTCTACTGTAATGTTGAATGGACATTATTAAATGAATTTTCTCTCAGTTTTACATATTAATTGAGTCACCAGTAGCAATATTGAAATCAATACTTCATTAATAATAGGCTACTTGGTAAAAAGATGCTATTAAACACATATTTAAAAATACTTTGTTGTTTCTACCTAATTTGGAGGTTCATTGTGAAATTATGACAGTATAAATATATAAATATGCGATTATTCATGATTAATTACAAAAAAATGTGTGATTTTTTTTTTTTTTTTTTTTTAATTGATTGACAGACAGCACCTTAACCTTTTATAGATGTTGGTGTTGGTAATATTAGTTCATTTTAGTGAATATGCATTTCAGTGTAATTGTATAGGCCCCCTAGAAAAAGATCGGGACGGCCCCCATCCCCTTGGCCCGCTTCAAATTTCCAGTTCGGTAATCCGGCCCTCAAATGGATCTAATTGAATAGCCCTGCCTTATGCTATGCTGAATATATCCTTTTAACTAATTTGGCGTTTCTGGTGTAACAAAAAATAGCTTATAAATGTCCTATTATTATCAAATATTGGATTCTTTTTGTCCCCCTTTTCTTAAAGTACTTCTTATTTAAATAAATGCAGCCTTGGTGCACATAAAAGTCTTCAAAACATTACAAATCATACCAACCCTAAACTTTTAAATGCTAGTGTACCTTATCTTTGACTTGACCTAGCCAAAGTGAATTCCAACAAACAGTAAAAAAAAAAAAGAACTAAGATATTCTTAGTTCTGAGTTGAGTGCTGTTTGAAGAGACCTGAAGCAACTCCAGCCTCAGATGGTGGTCCGTTTCTCACGATTGATCTTGCCAGAGGCTGTTATTGGTTGTAGATGTGGTCAGCGATGTTGTCATGTGTGATATGTTATTTTTGTCGCTGCCAAAAAAATTATTATTTTTCCTAGTCAAGTCATTTCCTGGACGTGTCAGTCATTCAGCGTGAGCAGAGGAGGTTAAAGCGTAATACTTCGACCGATTTCTCAAAAGTCAATGTTTTTCATAAGACATGAAGAATGTGCATTATGTAAGAGTGGACCACTGTTCCTCCAGGCCTCCTTCTCCTCACACAATACCCCGTCAAGTCTAGCAGAAACACACTTTGTGCTGGATAATTAACTACATACACATAGATTTTCCAACTAAATATTTACTGAAATGGCTGACTGCGTGTTAGTAAACTCTGGTTTTCTGGCAGTTCGAGTGGTGCGAGTGTGAAGTCAATTAGACTAGATCATAGGATGCAAAAAGGAAATGCATATTTAAAAAACGATATATATATATATATATATATTAGGGCTGTCAATCGATTAAAATTTTTAATCGCGATTAATCGCATGGTTGTCTTGAGTTAACTCGCGATTAATCGCACATTTTTATCTGTTCTAAATGTACCTTAAATTAACACTTTTTAAAGTTTTTAATACTCTAATCAACATTGGCATGGATGCTTTAAGCAAATATGTGCTTATTATCAGTGAAACCATACTTGACTAGACTAACTTGTTTCAAATGTCATAGATGTTTTTCAAATAACTTGTTCATGTCTATTAGACACATGAAAAAAAGAACATAGAAACACCAGGTTCCCATTACTTCTCTTTCTTTGCACTGAGCAATTTACTTACACAAGCCTG
This sequence comes from Garra rufa, assembly GCF_049309525.1. Taxonomy (NCBI): domain Eukaryota; kingdom Metazoa; phylum Chordata; class Actinopteri; order Cypriniformes; family Cyprinidae; genus Garra; species Garra rufa. The sequence continues at coordinate 6,000,305 of NC_133369.1, read as the reverse complement.
TTTACATTATTTGCAGGACAGGGCAGCTCACTTCTTCTGAACATGCAAAATCTACGTTTATTATTACATTTGTTTGCCTCTAGGTGCCCACATACTGTCATTTGATGCAGCCAAGTTCTCAACAAAACTGTTTCCATTGTTTTGATGTAATATTTCTGTTATCAGACAACCAAAGTAATATGAAATAATAACTGAAAAAAAATCCTGAATTATGATCATGATTCAATCACTGAAAAGAATCATTTACCGGCATCTGGACATAAGTCACTATTCCCTGCATTATTATCGTTGTTTTTAACTTCCTGTTTGAATGCCTTCAGGATCCTTTGACTTTTTAGGTGTTTAGCCATTTAAAGTTATGTGATCCCAAAAACCTGCTTCTTTTATGTTTTAATGTATTGTTTTGGTTATAATGTACTGATTGGAGAGCCTGGTCTCATGCAAATGCGCACTAGCACGACTTTCTGTTTCTATTTGGCGTGCTATTAACAAGCTGAAATTAACTTTGGCGTACATATGATATGCAATTATGCATGTGTTTGACGTGCATTTAATACGCCGTTTTCGCGTGCATACTCGTATGTGGCTTTACGCATCAACCCCACAGCAACAATCCTAACGTAGCCCGACTCCGCTTGCATTCATTAAATATGGCAGAAGTGCCGGTGTACGCAAAAGGATAAAATACAGAAGTACCTGCGTACCGGCCCACTTCAAGCACTGGAATGAACATAACATCTGTTTTAACCGAAAGCGCTGCTCCACTGCCGCTCGCTGAACAGAGCAGACGCAGATATGAAGAGAGGGAGGTGCGCGCGCATTCATTGGGAGACCTCACGCACGTTCAGCAAAACCGAAGAGCCTCAGAAACTATATTGGGTTTGTCCAATTATGTGTTTATGTATTGTTGCTAGACACTTTTCGCTAGGTTGGCAGCACTGCATCCATTTCTTTAACTATGGGCTAGGTAGTGGGTCAAACAGAAATGCGCGCTGCGTTAATCGCGCGTTAATAAAATTAGTGCCGTTAAAATGAATTTGCGTTAACGCGCGATTAACGCGTTAATTTTGACAGCCCTAATATATATATATATATCTTTGCTCAAAAATACAGAAAAAAACAAATTGTGAAATATTATTGCAATTGAGAATAGTGGTTTTCTGTTTTAATATACTTTAAAATAGAATTTATTTCTGTGATGCAAAGCTGAATTTCCATCAAGCTATACTCCAGTCTTCAGTGTCACATGATCCTTCACAAATTATTCTAATATGCTGATTTATTTTCAGTGGTAGAAACAGTTGTGCTGCTTATTATTTAGGGTCCAAGCACCAAAGCACTCAAACTCTCTAGCGCCACTACTTGTCTAAAGTTTCACTCATGTTTATGCTGATAACCTTTGAAACGTAAAGCACAGAAGGATTTTTTTTTTCTTTAAATCCTTGGCTCATGCCAAGTCGAATGAAGTCCAAAATACAAAAAACGTAAGGTTTAGGTTTTTTTCTATTTTTAATAGTTCGTAGGGGTGGCACGGTACATGAAAAAACATCCGAACCATTCGGTTCGCTTGTCTCGGTTCGGAGCGTGTGTGCCTCACACGGTTCAACGCATGCGCAATGTAGCCTCGTGCACATAGTGAGTGTCATTTTTGCGGGAAATAAGAGGTGTGTGTGGACAGTAAAAGTGGAGTGCTGCAGGTTACGTCACGTGTAGAAATGGCAAGTGGGAGAGATAAGGAAGGCTGCCTGGAGTTGGAGGATGCGCCAGCGTCGTATAAGGGGCCGTTCACATGTAGCGTATTTTGCGCGCTCAAGTTCGTTATTTCAAATGTAGATGCGCGGTATGCACGCTCATAATGGAAGCGACGCGGTCGCGACGAGCATGCGGTGCGACGCGCTCGTTTTTTCCAGGCGCGTCTGCGCCGCATCAAGATAAAAACATCCAAAGACTAGAATACCCTTAAAGGGACTTTGAAACATCTCAACTTTTCAGTATGCCGCAAGCGCACCGCAGGTCATGTGACATGAACCAACCAATCACTTGTTTAAAAGACAGAGCTTAAAGATTTCCTCTCTTTTTCTTTTAAAAGATACAATTTTTGTAAGAGCTACACTGAAGTTGGCAGTTTGATAAATGCAAGTTAATTCTTCAGTTCAATCTTTATGTGCTAAAAAGGCACATGAATTCCTGTAGAGATAGCAATACACATTCTCCTGTTTTTGCCAAATAAATGAAAAGCATGTCATCAATGTCTTCTCTCTTACTGTATCAAAGTCTCTCCTAGCTTTCCTCAGAGATGGTCCCAATCAGGGTGGCCGCGGATCCTTAAAAAGTCTTAAAAAGTCTTAAATTCCGTTGTCCTAAAATAAGGCCTTTAAATGTCTTAATTTGTCTTAAATCTAAATCCAAGGGTCTTAAATTTTTTACACTTTGAAAAGGAAAAGTTTATCGTTTTGAGGAGAATCTCCTGCGCACGTTCTAAATCTGTTCTGTTGCTAGACACGCGCTTGCTTGACAACGCCTCAGTGTTGCCAAATTTAGCGGGTTTCCGCCCAACTACACGCATTTGATTTGCATATTAACTGTTTAACCATCATAGAGTAAAAGTTTATAATTAGCACATGTTTTTACGTTGCCGCACACACCTGACGCGAGCACGCGCAGAGAGAGAGAGAGAGGAGAGAGAGGCGCGCGGCGCGATTCACACAGATTGATTCCTCTTTAACTGCTATTTGAACGGAAACGTACATACCAAGTCATGTCTTAATACCCGTTTTGGTATTCTGTTTAACAGTCGTTTATGTCTTCAGTGAACCGAAACAGCTGAGAAAGAGATGCGTGCATTTGGCCTTAAAGAGACAGCGTCCTATAAATACCTGCAGTGAGAAACACTAGTTATTTTACAATTAATTATTAAATTTCCCCTCCTGAATACTAGTGTTATTGATTTTATTACTAACTTTATGTTGTATTCATTTACACTTGTCATTTGTGTAATTGTTCTTGTTTTGTTACTGAACTTTAGTTCAGATAGTAGTTTTTGCTGTGGATGAGAAGTAGCCTACCTAAAGTAAGCATTCAGTAATTAGGAAAAAACAAACTTTTTTTTTTTTTTTCTGATCCGAAAAATGATCCGATCCATGACTCAAAATCCGTGTTTGTTACACTGTTACATTGGCTTCAAAGTGTGTGAGAGCCTTGACTTTGTCATGGAATAGAAAATAATTTCTTCTTCTGGAATAGTGTTTTCTGTTGAATATTCCCAAGAATAATCAGTTAAATAAAATAATAATTTAAAATATCTTCATAGTTTTGTGCTAGACTTTTGCGGGACTTTCAATTTGGTCTTAAATTTTGTTTGAAAATGGTATTAAAAAGTCTTAAAATGTCTTAAATTTAACTTGGTCAAACCTGTAGACACCCTGCCAATAATGTGCTTAAAGTCAAGTCCAGTTCAGTTTGTGCATGTTTACAATTTTTTTTAATAATGTGTCCTAAATTGTGGATAATTAAGCTACATATCATATGCCAAAGTAAATTTCTGGAGTGTTAAAGATTAAAAAAAAAACAAAAAAAAAACAAGAACCGTACAGAACCGAAAACCTTCTACGAAAAGCATTTTAAAAATGGATGTGAGGCTATATCTCCGCAACGGTTTGGCGTATTGGGACCAAACTTGGTGTGTGTTATAACAAGCATGACCTGAGGCTTCCTGCAGTTTTTCGACACAGTGCCACCTAGTGGTCAGGAGATATGAAAAATTGCTATTTTTGCTTACAACTACAGAATGGTTTGGCCAAAAATCTCAAAACTATGATTCAGCGCATCATAGCGAGTTGAACCATAACCAATTTTCCCATGTCAGCTATTTTGGGCATCAGCCATCTTGAATTTTGTCATAAAATGCTATATTTTATGAACACATTGACGTATCATTACGAAACTTGGTATGTGTCTTCGGCACCATGCCCTGACAGTCAAAAGGTTTGATGGCATTTTTGAAATTTTGAAAAGTGCTAATAACTTCTGATAAAAATGGCTTATTGTAATGAAAGTGATCTCAAAATATGGGTCTCGCCGAAAACATTGACACCAGTTATGTCAAAATTGGCCGAACCTCCTGTCCGTCATTTTGATTAATGTTGAAAACCTACTTTTTCGAACTTATCTTAGACCGTTGGTCCGATTTTCACCAAAATTGAGTCAGATCATCTTCAGACTGTGCTGACAAAATTGTATGGATTTCTTGTCAATAGACAAAACCGTTTTTGTATAGTGATGCAACAGATTCGAGGCATGATGCCAGACTATGTCTAAGACTATATTGGTCAAAAGTAAAATCCCTTTAAATCCTATTACCAGAGATTGTATTTATGATATTTCAGCCATTTTGACTAAAATCATTCAAAAAATGGCTTTTATTACTCATTGTTGAGTAATAAACTTTTGATACTTTTTGAGTAACTTTTGATTCTTTTTTCAGGATCCTTGATGACTAAAACATTAAAAAGAACAGCATTTGTTTAAAATACAAATCCTTTGTAACAATGTACACTACCATTCAAATTTTGGGTCAGTACATTTTTTCTTTCTTTGAAAGAAATGAATACTTTTATTCAGCAAGGATGTGTTAAATTGATAAAAAGTGATTGTAAAGACTTATATTGTTAGAAAAGATTTCTATTTTAAATAAATGCTCTTCTTTTGAACTTTTATTTATCAAAGAATCCTGAAAACATCACAGGTTTCCAACATTGATAATAAATCAGCATATTACAATGATTTTTGAAGGATGGCTGATGAAAATTCAGCTTTGCATCACAGAAATAATAGGAAACTTATTTTACATTGCAATAATATTTCGTAATATTACTTTTTTCTGTATTAGGCAACTTTGATGAGCATAGGAGACTTTAAAACATTAAGAATCTTACTGATCCCAAACTTTTGAACAGCAGTATACTGTATACAGCTTATATATGTATTTAAATGCATATTGCTTTGGAAAACTTAGACTATGAATAGACTTTGCATTATTTAAATGAAATAATCCACTTTTGAAAGTATGTGGTTTTCAAAATAATATAATAAATAATATATAAAATAATTGCAATTTGGAAATGGATTTTAGAAAGCTCGTTTTTCAGTAATGGCATTGATGTTTTATGATGTTTCACTATGAGCTTATTCCCTCCAACCAGAATTGGGTTAACCTCCAAAGCTCAGTTCTTTCCAACAGGAAGGCACATTTCCTTTGACCCAGCTAGAATAAATTTTCAGTGGACCAAAGCCATTGACATTCGCATGGGCCATTACTCTCAGTAAGTGCTGCAGCTCCAGCGCCTGCGTGCCATCATATTGAGAGTCGGTCGGATGGATGGAGGCCAGATTTTGGCCTGACCTCTCAGGGGACACGGGGTTACCATGGGACAGTGGGAGTGCCTGTGTTTGTTTATGGTAAAAACCCACTGAAGTTCTGGTGTTTAGAAACAGGTAGAGTGCCACGAGGACAGAGATGTTTGGGAAATGTTGTATGTTAAATACTGGAGACGACTGTTAGGTTATTTGGACTTAAGAATGTTTTGGTATAATGTGAACAAACAGATTATAAACAGATGATGGTTAGAAGTTTAATCAGTTGTTATTTTATGTGTAGATACAGCTCAGAGTTCTCTACTTAAATTAATTAATGTATGTTAATAATGTGCCTGACACAGCTGATGCAATCTGTTATATAAGTGACTCCTGTGAAACTCTGTCATACTGTCAGTGTCGTGTCTCTGTGTCTCTTGGGGTCACGGTCCCTGGAGCAAACTCTACAGTTTCTGCTCAACTGAATATTATTTAGCATATTCTAAGCATTACAGATGCTTAAAGATTGGTGATATGACTAAAATCTTCTTAGTTTTATTTTATGCATCATCTATATTTTTTATTTTTTTTCATTAATACATGTCTAATCTGACTCCATTGCCCAGTTTTCATTGATCACCTCATTGATCACCTAGAAAAATAAGTTAAGGTACGGAAGTTGTGTGGGATTTAAATAACCATGTGATGCATGAATGCTTATTTGTGGATAATCCTATGAATTCAGAACTTTTGCATAACATAAGCCACTACTTTATTCGGCTTAAGTGTGCAGATTTTGTTTTACAGGTTTGCATGAACTCAATGAATTCAAAATACTTTTATTTAAATGCAAGTATCTGCTCTATAAATAAGTGGTTAGCACAAAAGACAGATATAAAAATAAACATATAATAAAGTAGGAGTCGACCGATATCTAACTCTGGTCCACATAATCAGTCTTAAGTAGCATGGTTATATTTGTAGCAATAGCCAAAAATACATTGTATGGGTCAAAATGATACATTTTTCTTTTATGCAAGTAAAGATCATGTTCCATGAAGTTATTTGGAAGTTTCCTACCGTAAATATATCAAAACTTAATTTTTGATTAGTAATATGCATTGCTAAGAACTTAATTTGCAAAACTTTATAGGTGATTTTCTCAATATTTAGATTTTTCTTGCACACTCAGATTCTAGTTTTTCAGATGATGTATAAATTTCAGTTACAATTTTTTTTCCTTATGACTGGTTTTGTAATAGAGGGCAACGAAATATGTGTATTTCAGGGCCGGTACCAATTATTACAGATCAAGTAGACAATAACCGATATTTTGAACCAATATATATGTATCTGGTGTAAAAATAACAAGGACTTTGACAAACTTTTTCAATTCTTAAATTTTTTTGTTTTGTATTTTAGGGCTTGAAAATGACCAATAACCATGCAAATATCGGCATAATAAAGTGATACGTTTGCATGTTGTCTTTGTCAGCAATATTATGGTTATTATAGTTTATAAGGTCTGACAGAACTTGGAAGTACAGAATGTAACTTAAACTGTGCATGCATTTTCACTGTATATCCTAATGCAGTTTGTTTGTTTAATAAACAAGTAAAAAACATACTTTCCCCTAAGTAGATATGTGATAGAAATAGTGCCAAGAACATTTAAACTTACATTGCATTTTTCTTAGGCCAGTGAAGACTTAACTGCTCTCTCTTGATGAAACGGTTGTAATTATTTTCTTAATTAAGCCTGGTTTAGCTCAATATTTTCCTGCCTCCCGGCTCAGGGTGGTATAAAAGTAAAGGACACAATGCTCTTTTTCGGTCACAACACCAGCAGTGATTACAGAGCACACCAGCAAAGATGATGCAACGGGAAAAGTCTAGTTTGTTTTGCCGTTTATGTCACTCCTTTAACATATTTAAATATGCAAATTCAGTTGTTTGTATTTTAAAGTCAACATGAAATTAGTGTAATGCACATTACTGGTTTTAAATCTGCAAATTATGTGTTTAATAAATGTGCAAATTTGCATTTATGTAAATCTATATGCATGTGAAGTTCTAAACCTCACATATGCCCAATGTGCAATTAAGGTTAAAAAAAGAATGTTTAAGATTAGTATATAAAATAATCAAAGTTTATACAGTTGGTTTCCTATAACTTTTGTTTTCTGAAAGTTGTGGAAAGTTTATGCCTCTCCATAAATGTGTTCATCATATTATACTGTCGTTGTCAAGCAGTTCAATACTGATGATAAATTGCTTTATTTTCCAGGATGGTTCCAGGCGGTGCAAGGAAAGGAAGAAGACTGTGTCGTTCAGCAGCATGCCGACAGAAAAGAAGATAAGCAGTGCAAGCGACTGCATTAATTCAATGGTGGACGGGTCTGAATTGAGGAAGGTGCGCTCCAACTCCAGAGTCTACCATCGATATTTCCTCCTAGATGCCGACATGCAATCTTTGCGGTGGGAGCCGTCCAAAAAGGAGTCAGACAAGGCCAAGATTGACGTAAAATCGATTAAAGAAGTGCGAACTGGTAAAAACACAGACACCTTCAGGACCAATGGAATTTCAGATCAGATTTCCGAGGATTGTGCATTCTCTGTAATCTATGGAGAAAACTATGAATCACTCGATTTAGTCGCAAATTCAGCCGATGTAGCAAATATATGGGTGACTGGACTCAGGTACTTGATATCGTACGGAAAACACACTCTTAACATGATTCAGAGCAGTCAGGACAACATGCGTGCGTCCTGGCTGGGCGACCTCTTCGATGAATCGGATGTCATTGGCGGAAAATGCATTAATCTTTCTTCGGCCAAACAGCTGATCAAGAACTTAAGTCCAGGAGTGAAAAATGTCAAGATAGAGCTAAAGTTCAAAGAGTTGCACAAAGCGAAAGATAAAATCGGTTCTGACGTGACCAAGGATGAGTTCATCGAAGTCTTTCATGACCTTTGCACAAGACCAGAAATCTATTTCTTGTTGGTCCAGTTCTCAAGCAACAAGGAGTTTCTTGACACCAAGGACTTGATGATCTTTTTGGAGGCAGAGCAGGGCATGGCCAAGGTGAGCGAAGACATCAGCGTGGAAATTATTCAGAAATATGAACCCTCGAAGGAGGGGCAACTCAAGGGATGGCTCTCCCTAGATGGGTTTACCAATTACCTCATGTCACCAGACTGCCACATCTTTGATCCTGAACAAAAAACAGTATGCCAAGACATGAACCAACCCCTTTCTCACTATTACATAAACTCTTCCCACAATACCTACCTGATTGAGGACCAGTTCAGGGGTCCGTCGGACATTACGGGCTACATCCGTGCCCTGAAGATGGGTTGCAGGAGCGTGGAACTTGACGTGTGGGACGGGCCTGATAATGAACCGGTTATCTACACAGGTCATACTATGACCTCGCATATTGTCTTCCGAAGCGTCATTGACATTATCAACAAGTACGCTTTCGTAGCCTCGGAATTTCCTCTGATCTTGTGCTTGGAGAATCATTGCTCCTTAAAGCAACAGAAAGTTATGTTTCAGCACCTGAAGAAAATACTCGGAGACAAAATCCACACAGATTCGCCCAACCTTGAGGACAACTATCTTCCATCCCCTTCGGATCTAAAGGGAAAGATTCTTCTGAAAGCAAAGAAACTGGCGAGCAATTGCACCGGCTCCGAAGGCGAGGTGACGGATGAGGACGAGGGTGCGGAAATGTCTCAACGGATGAACAGTGAAGGTGGTGAACAGCAGACGGTTGTTCAACCCAAAAAGTTCCAGCTCTCCAAGGATCTGTCGGACTTGGTAACCTTATGCAAGTCTGTTCGGTTTAAGGATTTCCAGACGGCTTTCCAGAACCAGAAGCACTGGGAGCTTTGCTCCTTCAACGAGGTCTTCGCCAGTCGGTGTGCCACTGACCAACCTGGCGAGTTTGTTAACTACAACAAGAAGTTTCTAGCAAGGGTTTACCCAAGTCCAATGCGAATTGATTCTAGCAACATGAACCCGCAGGACTTTTGGAAGTGTGGCTGTCAAATAGTAGCAATGAACTATCAAACGCCGGGACTCATGATGGACCTCAACATCAGTTGGTTTAGGCAAAACGGGAACTGTGGGTATGTTCTTCGGCCAGCGATCATGAGGGAGCAGGTGTCTTATTTCAGTGCCAATACTAAAGACTCAGTCCCGGGAGTGTCTCCACAGCTCCTTCACATAAAGATCATTAGCGGACAGAATTTTCCTAAACCCAAGGGCTCGGGCGCCAAAGGCGATGTGGTGGATCCTTACGTTTATGTTGAAATTCATGGCATCCCTGCGGATTGCGCAGAACAAAGGACTAAAACGATCCATCAGAATGGCGACAACCCCATCTTTGATGAGAGTTTCGAGTTTCAGATTAACCTTCCAGAATTGGCAATGGTGCGCTTTGTTGTTCTGGATGACGACTACATCGGGGATGAGTTTATCGGTCAGTACACGATTCCGTTCGAATGCATCCAGCCAGGTTTCCGCCACATTCCCCTCCAGTCGCTGACGGGCGAAGTCCTTCCGCACGCCTGGGTATTCGTGCATGTGGCCATTACTAACCGGCGTGGTGGGGGTAAACCTCACAAAAGGGGGCTTTCGGTCCGCAAGAGTAAAAAGGGTCGGGAATACGCCAGTATGAGGATACTGCTCATCAAGGCTGTCGATGAAGTCTTTAAAACTGCTGCACTGCCACTTCGGGAGGCCACTGATCTCCGAGAGAACATGCAGGTGAGATAACACTTGCCTCATTGAGAAACATAGTCGTGACTTGTTTTCGCATGAATGGCATAAAGGCTCTGTGTGAATGCAAAGATGAAGGTGAATACTGGAAAATCGGTTCTAGTTTATATTTGATATTTAATTTAAAGCTGCATACCATCATTGGAAAAATAAAATGCAAAAATATCTGAAAATCAATTTTTTATGTGTTATATACATTCTTTGAGTAAAAATATATTCTTTTTTAAAAACATCATACCAGTCCTTGGTGTAATAAACCAGATAAGCAGTATTTAAAAAATGCTTTTGCATTTTATTCATGATTGGTCTTACCTGTACATGGAAGCTTGTTTCTGCCACTGAAAAAAAGTCAATTGTGACTTTTTATCTCACAATTTTGACTTTTTTCCCTCAAAATTGCATGATGCAAACTCATAATTCTGACTTTTTTTTTCTCAGAATTGTAATTAGTTATTTAATTATTTAATTAGTTATGAACTCGCAATTCTGAGAAATAAAGTCAGATTTGCGAGATATAAACTTGCAGTTCTGACCTTTTTTTCTCAGAATTGCGTGATATAAAGTCGCAGTTGCAAGTTGTAAAGTCAGTATTGTCTAAAATATACTCGGATTGCGAGAGAAAACTCAGAATTCCAAGATGTAAACTTTTTTTAATTGACAGAAATGTACAATCCCCCCCCCCCCCCCCCCCCCGAGGAAAAAAAATATATATATAAACTTTGAATTGCAAGAAAAAAGTCATAATTGTAAATTTTTATTTTGCAATTCTCTTATCTTGCAATTCCGAGTTTGTATCTTGCAATTTTGGCTTTATAACTCGCAATTGTGAGTTTATATAAAACTATTTTGAGAAAAAAACAAGGAACTGCTTTTCAGAAACTCGCAAATGAATAAAAAAGAAATAAATACAAAAAAAGAAACGGCAACTTTTTATCTCACAATAAAGATATAAACTCGCAATTCCGAGTTTATATTTTGCAATTTTGGCTTTAAAACTCGCAGTTGCAAGTTTATAATTCTGAGAAAACGCAGAATTGCAAGAAGGTTAGAATTGTGAGATATATACCACAATTATGGCTTTATAACACAATTGTGAGTTTATATCTTGCAATTCTGAATTTATAAATCACAATTGCAAGTTTATATCTCAGTTTTGAGGGAAAAAAGTCAGTATTGCAAGTTTGTATTATGCAATCTTGCAATTCTGACTTTTTTCCTGCATATCCGAGTTTATATCTCGCAATTTTGGCTTTATAACTCACAATTGCAAGTTTATGTCACAGTTCTGAGAAAATAACAAAGAATAGTGAGATATAAACTTGCAATTGCGAGAGAGTTTTTTGCTTGCAATTCTAAATTTACATCAATTTTGGCTTAATAACTTTTTTTTTCTCAGAATTGTGAGATATTAACTCCGAATTGCAAGAAAGTCAGAATTGTGAGATGTAAACTTGCAATTACGAGAAAAATTCTTAACAGTAGGATAAAAAGTTGCTATTACCTTTTTTATTTATTCAGTTGTGGAAACGGGCTTCCATAGTCCTACTAGTACGGTGTTTAGGGAAAATATAATGTTCTATTTTTAGGTGATTTTTAGATGACATATGACCTGGACAGGTTCTGTGAGGTTCACCCATTTAGTATCTGCAAAGTTATACAAATGTCACGACTTTGCAAATGTTTAGTTTGCAGCTTGCCAAGCCTCTCCAACTGTACTTCAGCATGGCAAGAGTCTTCTTTTCGTAGCGTGAGAAAGTTTTCTCAAACAAAACTTCAGAAAGTCGACCCTGAGAAGGAAGCGCAGCTTACATGACGCTTGTCTTCACAAGGCCAGGAGCATTTGAACTGTAATCTCTCTGGCACTGATAAACAAAAAGTGCTGATTTTAATCATGCAATTCCTCGAAGTTGCAGAACTTGTTGAACTGGCACAAAAAACACCTTGAAGATAGCCTGCAAACCGTTTTTTTAGCCACAGGAACTGAAAATATACTCATATATAGGCTACAGGTAGTAGATCAGCCAAATTCCTTTTAATATTTGATGTGGAAAATGTTACATAACGCAGGGTTAGTATGTCCTGAGGCATGTGTCGGTAATATCCCCTTAAGAAGAGATTAAACCGTCTCATGGTTAAAAGGGGTTGGCACTACTGTAACAAGAAAGCACTGAGAAGATTTTGAAGTCAGGAAACAGTTTTTTTCTTCTTCTTAAGATTATACCGCAGATGGTGTTTCAATTTGTTTTTCGTTCGTTGGTTTTTGGGCGGTTGCCTTGAGAATGAACATACAGTAGTAATCTTGTCAGAACGACCTTGATTCATACTTCAGGATCAGTGATAATCAAAAGAATATTTCAGTGCAGCTTTTTTATATTAATACTTTGTGGGGCTGGAACAATAAAAGAAATGATTTCGCACATCCCTCATGTCTCTTTACATTTAAAGGCTTTAAATCAGAGAATGGAGCAGATATACATGCTCTCCTGCTTTGGAGTTTGCTGTATTTCAGTGTAAGCTATTCTATTATTAAAGGTCCCATATTGTCAAAATCGAAATTTCCTGGCTTTTTTTCATGATAACTGAGGTCTAGGGGCTATGTAACTACCATAGGAGTTTCAAAACAGTCAATCCACAGTAAACTGCACACAGCCTGCTTAAAGTAGCTGTTCATTTTCACGAGCCATTGTGACTTCCGCAAAGATGTGACGTCCGATCTACTCAGTCACCGCCTTCAGTCACCACCCCCAGCACCAATCACGTCCCACCCTCCTTTTGTCAAACCCAGACAATATCGTGTCCATAACATTGCTAAGCAACAACAACACGGAAACTAATCTAGAAAACCCTGTTCAGTCTATAGATGTCGAAACTACATCATTGCACAGGCTTCAGAACAACATGAATATAAGAGACCAGAGGCACGTCAACTTCAGCCTCTTTCACACAGCGATTCCGGTAAATACACGGATAATGTGTCCCATGATTTGTTTGATTTGGTTCATTCACAGTTGTTTTCCGGAATCTGTGCGTGCTTTACACACAACCCATAAAGACATGTGACATTTGGATGTGAGATGTAATGCGACGCGTACGTTTCACTAAACTGAAACTAACCTGAACAAACTGCTTCAGCGCTGATAGTGCGGCGCTGGCTCTGCCCGATCGCCGCTTCATTCCACTTTGCACGTATTTTTTCGTTGTGAAGAGTCGCATGATAACGTGCATCATCACTACAACACTGCCTTTATGGTTCTGGCTTTTGTTCACACAGCGCTCGTTCCCGTAATTTTCCAGAATCAGCGTGCATTGTGAAAGGGGCTTTACTAAAGCAACAGTTATGTAGCTTACTGCATTCGGTGTTTGAAAAAGAAGAAACATTAATGATCATTCTGAAATATCCTGTTGAGTATCAGCAGGCTAGGCTCTCTCTATGGCTCTGGGTTCGGCTAAAGCATACATGACCGTAGTTACCTGTGATTGGCCTGGCTGTGCGTCACTCAGAAAACAACAGGCCAATCAGAAGAGAGGCTCATGAATATTAATTAGATGGGCCAAAATCGACTTGTTTTTGACAGAGCTCCTAAAAAAGGAGCTGTAACAATATATTGAGATGGATTTTGGCACTTATACCGCTAATATATATTCTTAAGGACATCAACAACTAAAGTAAACCTCCAGAAATGTGTACAATTTGGGACCTTTAACACGCTGTACACAAATCTGACTTTTTTCTACTTTATATCTCGCAATTTTGGCTTTAAAACTCACAACTGTGAGTTTGTATCTTGTAATTGTGACTTTATAACTTGCAATTGCGAGTTTATATCTTATAATTCTGAGGAAAAAAAGAATTGCAAGATATAAACTCAGAATTGCAAGAAAGTCAGACTCTCATAATTCTGACATTATCACTAGCAATTGCAAGTTTATATCTCAGTTTTGAAAAAAAGAGTCAGAATTGTGAGTTTGTGTTATGCAATTCTGAGAAAAAAGTTAACTTGCAATTCCAAATTTATATCTCACAACTGTGAGTTTATATCTTACAATTCTGACTTTATAACTCGCAATTACAAGTTCATATCTCAGATTTGAGAAAAAAGTCAGAAATACAAGATGTAACTGTAACTGCAAGAAAATAATTCATAATTGCAGTTTTTTTTTTATCTTGCAATTCTGACTTTTTTCTCAGAATTGCATAATACTGATTTTCTCAAAATTGAGATATAAACTTGTAATTCTGACTTTTTTTCTTGCAATTCCAAATTTATATCTTGCATTTTATATCTCACAATTGTGAGTTTATATCTCTCAGTTCTGACTTTATAACTCACAATTGCAAGTTTATATCTCAATTTTGAGAAAAAAGTCAGAATTGCTAGATGTAAACTCACAATTGCAAAAACAAAGTCAGAATTGTGAATTTTTATCTTGCGATTCTTAATTTTGGCTTTATAACTCACAATTGTGAGGAAAAAAAACAAAACAAAGAATTGTGAGATATAAACTTGGAATTGCAAGTCAGAATTGCAGGATACAAAATATCTTACAGTTTTGGCTTAGTAACAATTGCGAGTTTATATCTTAATTTTGGGAAAAAGTCAGAAGTGCGATATGTAAACAACTGCAAGAAAATAAGTCATAATTGCCCATTTTTATCTTGCAATTCCAAATTTATATCTTACATCAAATGTTTGCTTTATAACTTACAATTGCGAGTTTATATCATACAATTCTGACTTCTTGCAATTACAAGTTCGAATCTTTTATATCTTGAGGAAAAAAAGCCAGTATTGCGAGTTTAGTATATGCAATTCTGAGAAAATAGTCAGAAACTGCAAAAAAATAAGTCATATTCGTGAAATTTTTATCTTGCAATTCTGACTTTGCAATTCCAAGTTTTTATCTTGCAATTTTGGCTTTATAACTCACAATTAAGTCAGTAGTGCGAGTTTGTATTATGCAATTCTGAGAAAAAAACGAAAAAAAAAAAAACGAAGAGAGATATAAACTGGCCTAATAACACAATTACTAGTTTATATCTCACAATTCTTATTTTGTAACTCACGATTGCAAGTTTATACCTCAATTTTGAGAAGTCAGAATTGTGAGATGTAAACTCGCAATTGCAAAATCAAAGTCAGAATTGTGAATTTCTTATCTTGCAATTCCGAGTTTATATCTCATAATTCTGAGAAAAAAACAAAGAATTGTGAGATATAGACTCGATAATTGCAAAAAAGTGTCCTAATCACATCCCTAATGTCTCTTCACATTTAAATGCTTTAAATCAGAGAATGGAGCAGATATACATGCTCTCCTGCTTTGGTGTTTGCCGTATTTCAGCGTAGGCTGCTCTATTTATAACACACTGTACATTATGGGTATTTTAATAGTTTTGTTTACATTGCATTCTTCCTGTGGAAACAATTGCAGGCTTTGTGACGCTTCTGCTGCGTTCAGTAGTTGTAGTGGGTAAATGCGTCTTTGTGAAATATTGCTGTCGCTTGTGTTTTAAACTCACTAGAGGAGCCTTCGTAAGAAAAATGACGTCTTCCTCCCACATTTAGAGCAGTGCTGTTGTAGAAGACACTTACAGAAACCACTTCCTATCGCATTTCTTGTTCATGGACCTTCACTATGGGGAAGTCTGCGCGTTGCTACCATCGGCTGGGGTTTTGTTTTCTCGTCATCTCCCACAATTAGGTCACTGGTTATGTTCAGAATAGCTTGCTACTATAATGCTCTTGCTGTTTCTGATGCATGGTGTATGTGCATGTATGCATGTATGTACAGTAAAGTGTAAAGTGAAGTGTGCAGTATGCATACAGTATTCCATAATGCAATGCACTTTTCCTGTGTATTGTAAATGATACTCTCAGCCTTAAATCTGAAAGAGTTTAAATGTGAGAGTTTAAATATTATATATGTATTTTGAGATTATAGCTATAGTCAGCATTTGCTGAATTCAACATGCAACCTGATGAGTTAATGTAACTTTAATGAATTATTTGTAGTGGTTGAAAAAAGTTATAACTGTATTTTAGCCATTTATATGCACACCATGCAGTACGTTAGTATTCCTTTTTAAACATAATAGTTGCCAGCCACTATTGCACTTTATCGTAGCATTTTTAAATAAATTTGGTTGGGGCTGCATAATTTGGGGTAAAAAAATCAAGTTGTGAGTTTTCTAAAAAAAAAAAAAAAGTATTAAATTGCAATTTAAAATGCTTCAAAAAACGGTGTTGTTGTGCTTCTTTTAGTTGATGCACAGGTTCGACAAATTGTTGAGTTTGTTTTAATATGACTATAAATAATAATAATAGGAAAACTAAGTGAGAAAATAATAGGAAAAATGTGAGAAAAACAATAAATTATTAATATTAAAATAAGTAATAATAAAAATAAGTACTACTACTACTATTGAATAAAAATATTTTAAAAAGTATAAAAAAAAAGAAATAAACTTCTTTATTATTTCACTGTAAAATAAAATTGAGTATGTAAGAATTAAATTACAAAATTATTATTTATGGTTGTCTTAAATTAATAATAATAGGAAAAATAAAAAGTATTACATTTAAAATTCAAATGTGGGCAAATGTGAAAAACTATAAATTATTGAAATAAGTACTACTACTATTATATATATATATTTTTTTTAAATAAAATAAGAAATAAAGCGTTTGTTATTTCAGTGTAAAATAAAATTGAATATGTAAGAACTAAATTACAACATTTTTATTTATGGTTGTTTTTAAATAAAGAAAAAATAAAGAAAAGTTAAATTTTTAAAAATTCAAATGTGGACAATTGTGAAAAAAACAATACATTATTAATACTAAAATTACTACTAAAACAATTACTACTGAATAAAAATATAAAAATTATTAAAATGTGTATTATTTTACATAAAATAAAATTTAATATGTAAAAATTAAATTATGATATTAATATGCATTGTTGTCTAAATTTAATAATACTAATAATAATAATAATAGGAAAAATAAAAGTATTTATTTTTAAAAATTCAATATGTGGGCAAATGTAAAAATTATAAAATACATTATAATTATTAAAATAATTACTACTTAACAGAAATATTGCAATTATAAATAAAATTTTATATTATTTCACTGTAAAGAATACTCTGTATGTAAGAATTAAATTGCAGCATTAATATTTATGGTTGTATTATTTAAACAATAATAATAATAATAATAATAATAATAATAATAATAATAATAATAATAATAATAATAATACAGATATCTTGAAAATTTATCAAAATAAAATTTGAGGGAAAAATAATACATTAACTTAAATTAATATAATTGCTTAAACTAATAATAATAATAATAAAATAGAAACAATAATAATTATCTTATAATATTATTATTATAATGATTATTATTATTATTACTATTATTATTTCTGAATAAAAATTATTACATGAAATAAAATAAATTATTTTGTAATATTTCACTGTAAAATAAATCATGTATGTAAGAACAATAATATAATAATTATTTTATTTAAATTACAACTGCAAAATTACAATATTAATAATTTTTCAAACATTAAACCTTCAACCAGAAGTAGAGGTCATGTAAAGCAGCATTTAATCAATTATTTTTTAGCTATTTCAGTCAGTTAATAATCATCGCACATGTAAAAGAACACAGTGCCGTGCTTCACTCTTAAGCGCACAGCGCATATTTTTAGTCGAAGCCATATTACTTTCATTTTGAATAATTGTGCCACCCCACATTTAGTGGTAGATATTATCATAAAGAAAACAATGTGTTCTGTGCTGCAAAACATTTACATGCAAACTTACTCTTTGGTCTACATGTCCTCCACAGAATGCCATTGTGCCGTTTAAAGAGCTTTGTGGTCTGTCTGCGGTGGCCAACCTGAAGCAGTGTATACTAGCACTATCCCCGCGTCTCCTCGGGCCGGACAGCAACCCGCTTTTGCTGTTTAACCTCAAAGATCAGTACCCCACCATGGAGGCCCAGGGCCTGCTGCCGGAGGTCCTGAAGAAAGTGGTCGCCGCTTATGAGATGGTGAGTACATTATTTTTCCCCATTGCCAGATTTGTTGTAATAAGCATAAATGCACTGCATCTTAAGATAAAAGGTCTTGAAAAGTGTATTAAAGGAGAAGTTCTCTTCCAGAACAAAGATAATTTGTTCACCCCCTTGTCATCCAAGATGTTCATGTCTTTATTCTTCAGTCGTAAAAAAAATTTTTTTTGAGGAAAACATTTGAGGATTTCTCTCCATATAGTGGACTTCAATTGTGCCCATGAGTTTGAACTTCTAAAATGCAGCTTAAATGCAGCTCCAAAGGGCTTTAAATGAAGAAGGAAGAAGGGTCTTATCTAGCGAAACAATCGGTTATTTTCTAAAAAAACATTTAGTTCGCGTGATATTATGATTTTATGCATATCCTCAGTAATTATGTCTTGTTTTCCAGTACAAATATCTAAAAATTCTTATGTTTACATTAAGATACATTTACTTGAGAACAGAGAAGAACAAAAATTAAATTGTGACTTTTATGATAAAAATGTCAATGCAATTTAAAGGCATTAAAAAAATAAATAAATAAAAAGGTTTGTCTTAGTTGCTGCACAATTTGGCCAAAATTGTGTGATTTATATATCAGTATGACTATAAAATAATAACAATAATAATAATAATAATAGGAAAACAAGAGAAAATGTATTGAAATTACTACTCTGTAAAAGGTTTTCACCAGATTCAACTTAAAAACCTAAGTTCAGCAGCTGCCTCAAAATTTTCAGTTAAATCAGCTTAAAACTACTAATAAGTCATTTTAACTTATTACAATAAAAATGAGTTGAGTTAACTTGTGAGTTGAAATTACTTCAGTTGATTTAACTTAAAATTTTAAGGCAGCTTCTAAACTTAAGTTTTTAAGTTGAAACGGGTGAAAACTTTT
>NC_133369.1:5954405-5980697 GCF_049309525.1 Garra rufa | reverse complement strand
GTTCTCATGTGTCTTGACTTATGAATGTTTAGATATTTGTACTGGAAAAGAAGTCAAAAATACTACATAAAAAATAATTTTGAGAGAAATTAGATTGAAAATGGCTGTATATACTAACCGAAAACATCCATGTCCAGAAATCAGCTGAGCTTTCTGAGAAATTCTGCAGGCACACATTTCGTTTGCATGATTTTATGTAGCCTGAAGTGAAATAAAGTCGTTTTGGATGCATGTTGACTCAGATTTAATGAGTTGCAATGATGCAACCATGAATAATCCAGGTCTGTATCCATGGGTCATAATAATGAGTCGCAGACCGTTTTTGTTTTTACTTATGTTTGAATAATTCACCATCACAAATTGTAAATGCAAACTCCTGGCAAAAATTGCCCAGAGAATAGCCGTGCTTTGCAGTTTGATGAGCAGAAACAGAATTCAAGTCCCCAAGCTCTCATTTCAGAAAGAACAGAGAAGCTGAGGAACACAACAGATCCATACAAGACCAAATTCCTCAGCATGGCAAATCCTGGCTTATTTATTATTGCATTGGTTTTATAAAAAGTCTGTAACAGCATTGTACCAAAAACAAACACATTTACGAAAACATATTTTTAGCTGATGCTAAGTGTTTGTTGTCTGATGACACACACATATGAATGAGCTGAACGATCCTTGAGGAAACGCATTGCTCTTTATGCACCAGTTGAACAAGGGGTTGCTGTTGTCCTCCTCCTGGTCCCCCGCTCTATAAATACCCCCTATAGTGGTTTGTCTGTCACCAGGGCTGCAATTTCTCCAGCCATTAGTAATGTAATGACAGTGGGCATGTCAGTGATGAGACAACTGCTGCAGCTGTGTGTGTGCATGAGGCTGTGGCCCGCATCTCTGTCAAAGATACAACCAAAAAGCTGTGGTGTGGCCTAGTGATTAAAGATCTAGTCATGGAAAGCCAGGAAATATCAGGGGATTTTAAATAGTATTCCAGTCTATAGTGCATACATTTTTGTAGTTAGCCTCTTCTCTGAAATACAATTCCATTCTAAAGTTAGATTTTTAAAAATGTTTTTGAGAAGCAGAAGAAGCCTCTTTTGCTCACCAAAGCTGCATTTATTTGTTCAAAAATGCAGTTAAAACAGTAATATTATGAAATATTATTACAGTTTAAAATAGCTGGTTTCTTTTTGGATATCTGTAAAAATGTAATTTATTCCTGTGATGCAAAGCTGAATTATTTTAGCATCATTACTACAGTCTTCAGGCACGTGATCCTTTAGAAATGATTCTAATATGCTGATTTGCTGCTCAACAAAAATGTAATATCATCAATGTTGAAAAAAAACCCCGTGCTGCTTCATATTTTTGTGAAAACTGTGATACATTTTTTTTCCAGGATTCTTTGATTTTTAGAAATAAGAAAACATTAAGTAAAAAAACATTTACTTGAAATCTTTAGTAACATTATAAATGCTGCTTTTTGACAATTTAATTCATCATTGGTGAATAAAAGTATACATTTGTATTTCTTTTAAAAAAAGTGTTTAATAGTAAAAGTATTAAATGTACCAAATCACCTGAGTCTGCTCACCAAGGCTGCATTTATTTGTTCAAAAAATACAGTAAAAACAGTAATATTGTAAAATATTATTGCAATTTAATATAACTGGTTTCTTTTTGGATATCTGTAAAAATGTAATTCATTTTTTTGTGATGCAAAGCTGAATTTTCAGCATCATTACTCCAGTTTTCAGTGTCACATGATCCTTCTGAAATTTATTGTTATCATCAATGTTAAAAAAAACTTGTGCTGCCTCATATTTTTGTGAAAACGGTGATGCATTTTTTTCCAGCATTCTTAGATTTTTTTAGAAATAAGAAAACATTTAATAAAAAAGCATTTATTTGAAATCTTTAGTAACATAAATGTTGTTTTTGAACAATTTAATGCATCCTTGGTGAATAAAAGTATGAATTTCTTTACAATAAATAAATAAATAACCCTTGAATTGTATTGTGTGTCCACAAATTCATTCCCTTCAAAACACTGCTGTTAAAATATTAAATACAAAAATATAAAAAGAGGAAAATTAGACAAATTTGTTCATTAACGTCATTTAACTAATTGGTTGAGTAGTCAACCTCCCTAAACTATTTAATGTGCCCTTGCTGAATAATTAATTTATTTTTTCTGTATTCATTTAAAAAAAAAAATAAAGTATTAAATATAACAAATCACCTGAATCTGTTCACCAACGCTGCATTTATTTGTTCAAAAAAAATCTGTAAAAACAGTAATATTGTGAAATACTATTTCAATTTAAAGTTAAATTTGTATGTTCCTTTTGGATATTTGTAAAAATTTTATTTATTTCTGTGATGCAAAGCTGAATTTTCAGCATCCAAGAGTTGGCTCTTGTCAATAAATGTGTCTGAAGGATTTCATAGCGAATTGATCCGAATTGATTTTTGATGATTTGGATGAAGACCTAGTTTGATAGAGTTGATTAAAATGCATTCATTAACGTACAAGGGGAAGTTCACCAAAAAATAAAACACTCTTAATTGATTACTCACCCTTATTTTGTTCCAAACCTGTAAGACCTTCGTTCATCTTCGTAAGATATTTTTGATGAAATCCGAGCTTTCTGACCCTATTTAGACAGCAACGCAGTTGCCCCGTTCGTATACTAACACAGAAGACAAGAAATTGTTGAAAAGTAATTATTTTAGTTTTCTTTGCAAAGAAAAAAAAGGATTCTTTACGAGAAGACGAATGAAGGTCTTATGGGTTTGGAACGACATGAGGGTGAGTAATTAATGACCAATTTTCATTTATGGGTGAACTATCCCTTTGAGAAAAGGGATTTCCACTATAATGTGTGTACTGTAAGTAGCTTTAGTGTCACCTAATTAGTGTCACCTAATCTAGTTCTTTCAGCAGTTGTTTTGGTTGCGGCTGAAGGCAAACCCTACATAAGACTATGTAGAATGGTGTGAAGAAATAGTTTTGACACATGTGTAGTAAACGGGGCTCACGTCACCAATGATGCTGTGATTTTGGGTCACACGTCACTCAAGGTGCATTTGTGAGTCTACCAGATGACCAATTCCCACCTCGCTGGGTTCAGTGTATCAGTCAAAGACTGTTAATTTGGCAATAGGTCAATAAATTGAGACTTGCACCCTGGAAGGAGTTGGTCAACTGATTTATCTGAAAGTTTGGTGGTTTAGCTAGCTAGTAGAGCCTTGAATCATCAACACAATGAAAACACAATTGTAATAAAATTAATGAAATTTATTAACAATAGATATGCAAGAGTAAATACAACACTAGTGATAAACCAATAAATGAATACACACTGCTAATAGATAATAGGCAACTAAATGTGAAAGAAGATACCAAATAAAGTGTAGAAACTAACAAAATGGAATGAACGCAGAATGGCAGAATGCAATGCTGTTGAGCTGAAAGTAGCAATATAAGAGATTTCTATGGTAATGTTGTCTATGGGAAACCCACTTAATGGCTCTGGTAGGTTTAATGATAAATAACTGCGTATTTATCTTTGAACAAACAATATAGCTATCATTTGTAATGCTGACCACAAGTAAATGTTATCTAAACAGGTTAGAAAACATAGGCTGCAGGTATAAACTAAGCCAAGGTCTTTAGGAGAGAGGTTTGGTAAGTTTATAGTTACGTTCCACTTGGTCGGGTGATCAGTCCGGCGGCAGAGACGTCTTCCACTGGTGATGCGGTTTGCATATAGTGGGGAGGGCACAGAGTTGCGTTCCGGTAGCCGTCGAGGCGCTGACCTGGAGGATGCTTGACTTCTGTTGTGCCAAAGAGGGTCCTTAGGGCGTGGACCGGGCAGCTGGGTCAGATGGATTCTCACAGGGTCCTTTGCAGCAGGGCTGCGTCGTTGAGGATCCGTGTGTTCAAGGCAGTGTCTGCCAATGTGGAGGTCCTTTGCGGACTGGGCTGCGCTGCTTTCGGAGTGGCAGGAGTCAGACGGGGTCCGTCACTGCTGGGTCCTTTGCAACTGAAGGGCAGCCGAATTCAGTATAGAAGGTTTACTCAAGAGCTGAGTGGATCCTTAGCTGTCTTGAAGTCTCTTTCCTCGTCAGGCCAGAAACTCAGGACCTTGTATCTGCTAATGTCTTAACCTTGCGGGGTTCAGACTCAGAACGGTGTAGCTGTTAATGTCTCTTCCCTTACGGGACTTAGACGCAGTACAAGGAGTGTCTTTTTGGAGGCTACCTTTATCTCTTTTTGATGAGGAGGAGATTGGAATCTAGCGCCTCTCCATTCCAGGAATGTGATTGGCCACTTGTGTCTGAGGTGGCCATGGTGTTACCCGCCCTAGTGTGGAACTCATTTGCATATAGTAGAGTACAAAGTTAGACAGTGTCTTTTTCAATTTACCCAATGCAACATTTCTTTACCAAACCTCTTTCAAATTGTTACCCACATTATGAGGAGCAAAAAGAGTCCAAACATGATAGAAAACTGTTGAACAATCACTTATTCATATCATAATATGTTAATACGCCTGCTTCTGTGAACTGTTAGGTTAACAGTCAATGGCCATCAACATACACTGTACTTTACCAAAGGGTGAAGTGAATCTGTTGCAGTTTACATCAATTTAAGGTCCCCAAACATATGTATGAATGGATTTGGATGGATCTTTGTGGCCTTCTTTGTTTCGGCCACTGCTGTTGCATCCTGAAGGAATTTTTATGGCAGTCATTCCCAAACCTTAGGATTGGAGAGGGTCAATCCGTAATCCAATGAGAAGTCCTCTCTTAGGTGGTCGTGGTTGCAGAAGGTCTCTCTTCCTGTTCTGTTAGAGGTGTCTGGTAGTTGTCTTGGCATCTTATCTGATGTTTCTGAACATTTGTTTATGTTCCTCAACCAAGATCCAATCACAGTGTGGCACATCTCCCTCCACCCTGGCAGATAGGGAAGGGGGCCTGCCATAAACTGACCCTTGGAATGCCATTTCGACCGTTGTTCACTACACATGCATACTGTTAGCTTTCCTGTCTGCATCTGTCAGGGTTACTCTGGGTGACCCTCAGCACGTGGCAAGAGTGTCAGAAAGTGTGCGCTCCGACCCGACTTCCTGGAAAATTGCCACAGCCTCGTGATTGATCTCTGTGAGAGGTTTCTAAGCACGAGCCATCAGAAAAGGCGCTGGCGTGAAACTAAAGCAGATGTTTCTCCCCTTTGGTTGGTGTGGAAAGATAATCTGGCCCCGACAAGTGACCCCGCCATGCTTTTGGCCGCTATAGGGATGTACAATTCAATTAGACTGTGCTGTTGGCAGTGCTTTACATTAAAGTTTTAGCTAATCCTTTGTTTCTACATCACAAGAGCAGTAATTGCTCAAGACGACAGTGTCAGCTGATTCACTGTCATAGAAATGATACCACAAACAGGTTGCGCAATCATTCTTTTGTAACTTAGACATGCGTTTCTGTACTTTCAAATAAGAACACTTTTAATCAGCAAGGGCACATTAAATTACAATAACAATTGATTTCCACAAAAATATGAAGCAGCACACTGTTCTTAACATTAGTAATAAATGTTTCTTGAGCATCAAATCAGCATTTTAAAATGTATTCTGAAAGACCATGTGATGCTGAAGACTGGAGTACATTTTACAATATTTTTAAATAGAAATCAACTCTTTTAAATTGCATTAATATTTCAGATTTTTACTGGATTTACTGTATTTTATTGAATAAATGCATCCTATGGTGCAGGACACTTAAAAAAAACCTAATTGAATGTTTCTTGAGCGTCAAATCAGCATATTAGAATGTTTTCTGAAGGATCATGTGACACTGAAGACTGGAGTAATGATGCGGAAAATTCAGCTTTGCATCACAGGAATAAATTACATTTTACAATATTTTTAAATAGAAATCAACTATTTTAAATTGCAATAATATTTCAGATTTTTACTGGATTTACTGTATTTTATCGAATAAATGCATCCTATGGTGCAGGACACTTAAAAAAACCTAATTGAATGTTTCTTGAGCGTCAAATCAGCATATTAGAATGTTTTCTGAAGGATCATGTGACACTGAAGACTGGAGTATTGATGCTGAAAATTCAGCTTTGCATCACAGGAATAAATTACATTTAATATTATTTTTAAATAGAAATCAACTATTTTAAATTGCAATAATATTTCTGATTTTTACTGGATTTTGTCAAATAAATGCAGCATTGGACAGTATAAGGCACTTAAAAAATGTTTCTTGAGCAGCAGATCAGCATATCAGAATGATTTCTGAAGGATCATGTGACACTGAGGACTGCAGTAATGATGCTGAAAATTAAGCTTTGCATCACAGGAATAAATTAAATTGTACAATATTTTCAAATAGTTATTAGTTATTTTAAATTACAATAATATTTCAGATTTGTACTGTTTTCATTGTATGTTTATTAAATAAATGCAGCCTTGGAGAGCATAGGACTCTTTAAAAAAAAACTAAAAAAAAAAAAACTAATTGAATGTTGCTTGAGCATCAAATCAGCATATTAGAATGATTTCTGAAGGATCATGTGACACCAAAGACTGGAGTAATGATGCTGAAAATTCAGCTTTCAAATATATATCACTTATTTTAAATTGCAATAATATTTCAGATTTTTACTGTTATTACTGTATTTTTATCAAATAAATGCAACCTTGGAGAGCGTAAGAGACTTTTCCACAAAAAAAAAAAAATGGACTGTTTCTTGAACATCAAATCAGCATATTAGAATTTAGGATCATGTGACACTGAAGACTGGAATAATGATGCAAAAAATTCAGCTTTGCATCACAAGAATAAATTACATTTTACAATATTTTTAAATATAAATCAGTTATTTTAAATTGTAATAATATTTCAGATTTTTTATGTTTTCATTGTATTTTTATCAAATAAATGCAGCCTTGGAGAGCATAGGACTCTTTAAAAAAAAAAGTAAAAAAAAAAACTAAAAAAAACGAATTGAATGTTTCTTGAGCATCAAATCAGCATATTAGAATGATTTCTGAAGGATCATGTGATACTAAAGACTAGTAATGATGCTGAAAATTCAGCTTTCAAATATATATCACTTATTTTAAATTGCAATAATATTTCAGATTTTTACTGTTATTACTGTATTTTTATCAAATAAATGCAACCTTGGAGAGCGTAAGAGACTTTTCCACAAAAAAATTGACTGTTTCTTGAACATCAAATCAGCATATTAGAATTTAGGATCATGTGACACTGAAGACTGGAATAATGATGCTAAAAATTCAGCTTTGCATCACAAGAATAAATTATATTTTACAATATTTTTAAATAGAAATCAGTTATTTTAAATTGCAATAATATTTCAGATTTTTTATGTTTTCATTGTATTTTTATCAAATAAATGCAGCCTTGGAGAGCATAGGACTCTTTAAAAAAAAAAAGTAAAAAAAAAAAAAAAAAAAAAAGCATCAAAGCAGCATATTAGAATGATTTCTGAAGCATTATGTGACACTGAAGACTGGAGAAATAATGCTGAAAATTCAGCTTTGCATCACCGGAATAAATTAAATTTTCACATATTTTCTAATAGAAATAGATATTTTATTGCAATAATATTTCAGATTTTTACTGTTTTACTGTATTTTTGATCAAATAAGTGCCTTTTTGGTAAGCAAAAGAGACTTAAAAAAAAACTTATGAAGATTAAATCTTATGATATTTATTTACTCCAAAATGAATGGAATGAAGCGTGCTTTTCTTTTTTTATTTGATCAGCCAATATTTCTACAAAACAGCCGTTATTATCAAATAGATCAACATGTTAAATGCAGGAAGTTTCAACAATTAAAGCATGACTTCACATTTCCCACCCTGTTATGTTTTGTAATTGTAAACTCTTGCCAGAGGTCTTTGTTTTTGTGATACTTGCCAGCATTTCTAGAGTCTAAAGGTTAAAATGAGCAAATGCATAATCTGCACGAATAAGCTTAAACAGAGGCTTGAGAATGTGGTAAATCATAACAGAGCTCATTTACATAGAGACATATTAAATATACAGTAGTGAAAACATTCATTAGCATTATTAAAACTGTGTTTATTTTAAAGGGTCAGAAAGAGGGTAAGAAATCAAGACTAGCCTTATAAGTGAACTTCAGCAAGGAAAAGGGGATATAAAATGCCATTTAATAAATGCAACTTTACTAGTTTTTCTTATTGCATGTTGAGTCTCATAAGATCAGTTTTTTAACTAGACTCTGGCTTTCTAACTGCAGGATCTGTAGCTGCTGGCCTGTGCGGAGATGTCCATCTGAATTAGTTTTGGTGTGTGTCTGAATGGTCGTCTGGCGTAATTAAATGTAGGAATCTGCTCACCTCATTAGAAGGGTGTGGGTCCACGTTCAACAAAAGAGCAGATCTATTACATAATCTGTCCCACTTTCTGTCCTGCTTTGACCTTCCTCATTAGGCAAGCTTTGCACAACCAATTCAGCAACCATGTACTTCTTGTTTTGCATTGTAACTACTAATCTTACGTTGTTCAAAAGGTTAAAAATAGTTTTTTTTGTTCCTCAGACTTCATCAGGCCAGTCGTTTCCCTGTCCCTGGGAGGGATAAATGGAGAGATAGATAAATAAATTAAATTTTTTTGTACTGTCTATTTTTTTTAGAAAACAGATGTATAACTTTTATAAGGGTTTCAAAATATATAACTCCATACAGGTCTACATATTCGGGCATAAATTCTTAAACTCAACTTATCTTCTTTCCTTTTATACAAAAGTAACACAGAATACTATTTTTTAATGTATTTATTTATTTACTTATTTCTAAATATTCTATTTTGTTTAATTTTTTTTATATTTTTTGGGTGATTGCAGTGTATTTATGTTTCATATTCAGGCAAAATCTTCTTGCCTTTATTTACACAAAAATATTTTATTTTATTTTTTATTTTATTTTATCTATTTATCTAAAGTATTTTATTTAGTTTGTTTCTTTTTTCTTTTTTGGGGTAACTGCAGTGTATTTAGAAACTTATTGAAAATACATAAAAAAAATCCTTCTGATTCCTGATAATACTGATTTATTTATTTTTTCAGTGTGACTGGAATATATATTTGTTGTATTTCTTTTGACCTTGTATTTTAGTCTAAATATTTTATTTTTGTTTAATTTTTATTTTTTGAGTGTAGTGCAGTGTATTTATGTTTCATATTCTGGTGTAAATTTATAAAATCAGTTTATCTTCTTGCCATACATACAAAAGTACCACAGGATACTATTTTATTTTACTTTTTATTTATATTGTTTGTTTAATATTTTATTAATATTTATTTTTAATTAAATTTTTTGGGTGATTGCAATATCTGTTATATTTCATATGACCTTCGATATAATTTGCAATAGTACCTAAATTAAACGACTACTTTTTATCCAATATTCAGGCACAAATTCATAAACATGGCACGTCTTCCTGGCATTTTATACAAAACTAGTACAGAGTATATAACGAGTATAATGTATTTTTTACAATTATTTTATTACTATCTATTTTTATTTTAATGTATTTTTTTTAAATTTTATAATACAGAATACACATTTATGTTATTATTTTATTGCTGTCTGTTATTTATTTATTTATTCTTTTTATTATTGTTTTTTTTTTCAATAATGTTTAATAAATGTATTAGTTTTATATGCCCTGATACAAATTTTAATAATATCTGTAATTATACATCTACAATATGACCCATATTACGGCATAAATTATAAACATAAAATGTCTTCGCATCAATTATGTATATCAAAACAGAAGAACATTGTTTTACATAGTAATAAAATTTCACTATATTACTTTTTTCCTGTATATTTGATCAAATAAGCACAGCCTTTTTGAGAATTACACACTTACTGATTTCTTATTTTATTTATTTTTTGCTTTTTTTATTTTTATTTTCTGTGTGACTGTCTGGAATATATATTTGTTATACTTGTAATGACCTCTGAATGTATGCGAGTATCTGCAGGCTACAGGCTCCTGTGACACACTACAAATGAGCTGTCATCCGATTCGTACAGCAACCGCACAGATGCTCATTACGTGTCCCTTTCTCCACAGATGATCCAGACCAGCCGAACGCTGCTGGAGAACTCAGACGGCGTGTACGAGCGAATACTGCAAGTCCAGAAAGCAGGTAAGAATGAAAAAATCGTACGAGGCGAGCGAGATAAAAAGAAAGACACAGTGTTCCACAAGGGATGGCTGTTTCTTGGAACACAGCCGATCGACGCGGCCCTTCGATCGCGGCTCCCTCTGAAATAGAAAGAAAACACAAGTGCGTTCATACTGAAAAAGCTCAAAGAGAAAGAACTAATTATGCCACGCTGTTATATAAGACTCATTGTGTTTCTCTTCACCTGCTTTTCAAACACCGTTCAAGTAGGGGTTTTTGACTCTCAATAGTGTCATCCGCTCTCTGTTGTCTAATTAACGGGACACTAAAAGGGTAAACATCTATGGCCTATCAAAGCCATGCAATCAATGTGACGCCAACAGCTGCACGATGCAATCAGCGAATAACGGCCTCAAAAGAGAAAAGCCGAATGCAGAAGAAAGGCGGCGTGTTTTATCAAGCGTTTGTGTCGTTTTAAGGTGCACCTTTTGAAATTGCATTGTTTTGTTTTTTTGAAGTGCAGAGATGTTGCTTCATCTCCGATCTCACAAATCAAATCAGACGGAGGAATCAAAATTGAATCTAAGAAAAATTAAATATAGCTAAGCAAATTATGCTGTTTTAAGTTTTCAGGCTTTTTTATTAGGCATGAAGTGAAAAAAAGAAATGTGCATCATTCCTGCTGTGATTCACATTTCCTCATTCTCCTGTTGCCTTTTATCCTAGTGCGTTCATAAAGCTTTGTGATGCCGAGTGGAAAGATTGATAATCATTTTGTTTTGTTTTTTTCTGCATCTTGGTTGTGTTGCTGGGAGACAGTGATTGGCAGATGATCGATGCGGGAGGCTGGCGGTGTGTTTCATTGATCGCAGCTGATGGAATCTTGGCACAGGAAGCTGTTAGAGTTCATTAGATGTTCATCGAGAGAACAATTATCAGAGCCGCGCCCAAACTCACACACCACCATTCTGTTTTGTCAAGCCAACGCTGAATCAATAAGCTCGGCGATTGCTTCTATACCACGTGTCATTTTCTGTTCTGTTTGGTTTTATTAATGGGGAATCTTGATGCACAGTAGTTATTAATGCTTGGTAGTTGTTACTGTTTGAGTACTGTTTTAAATTCTTAAAAGGAAAGTTCACCCAAAAATAATCTCAATCAGTAGAACAGAAAATACGATTTTAGCTGGAACTGTGGTCCTTTGATTCATAAAATGCAACTTAATTGTCTTTGTGAGATTTAAAAACAAATCAAGAAACACAAAATGTATTCACTTCCAGAATGAAGATTTACAGGTAATGTACTCACCCCCTTGTCATCCAAGATGTTCCTGTCTTTCTTTCTCCAGTCATAAAGTTTTTTGAGGAAATCATTTCAGGAATTTTCTCCATATAGTGGACTTCAATGGTGCCCCTGAGTTTAAATGTCCAAAATGCAGTTTAAATGCAGCTTCAAAGGGCTCTAAACAATCCCAGCCGTGGAAGAAGGGTCTTATCTAGCGAAACTAAAAAAAAAAAAAAAAAAATGTATATACTTTTTAACCTCAAGCACTTGTTTTGTCTAGCACTGCCATGCGCATGCATAGTCTGCGTAATCTCATTTTCTTCTTCAACTTCAAAATCATCCTACATCGCTGTTTTACCTTTTTTGGAAAGGGTGTTTGGCCTTTTTGCATGTTCACTTTGTGAACACTGGGTTCATACTTCTGCAGCGATGTAAGGCTGTTTTAATGTTGGAGGAGAAAATGAGATTTTTTTACGTACCCTAACTGTACTGACTCGGACTGCACAGAGTATGCATGGCAGTGCTAGACAAGACGAGCATTTGAGGTTAAAAAGTATATACATTTATTTATTATTTATTTATTTTTGTTACAAAATGGCTGATCATTTTGTTAGATAAGACCCGTCTTCCTCAGCTGGGATCGTTTAGAGCCCTTTGTTGCTGCATTTAAACTGCATTTCGGACGTTCAAACTCGAGGACACCATAGAAGTCCATTATATGGAGAAAATTCCTCAAATGACAACTCGAGCAGCACAAATCAATGAATTACTCAATCAAATCTCACTTTCGGACGTTTCCCAGTCACTTCAAGTCAAAATGATGAATGAACTGATTCAGCACTGCAGTTCCTCCAACGGTCACTGTCTAAGACAACAGTTCAACTCAGACCGAAGATCAATGAGGACTTAAATGAAGGGCCAAAATTAATATTTTTATGCATTTATTTTATTGTTTATGTAAAAAGGTGAGCTGATGAAGACAAGTTTATTCACTTCATAGACTTTAGACATGTGCAATAATTGCATATGTTACATTATTGCATGGTTAAACAAACTAGTGAATTGAAATGTACTGTCCGAAAGAACCAGTTCACAGAAAATAATCATATTTCCCCTTTGCTTGAGGCTTCGGATTATAATGGTAATAACGTTGTAAATAAGGTTCAGTTTTTTGCACAGACTGATTGTTTCACTTCATAAGACCTTAATATATTGTTAGGAGCCATGAGTATTAATTTTGTGTTCCTTGAACCACTTTTTCAAAAACTTGCAGGCACTGATTTGCATTTTATGAATCAACAAGGACCACAGTTTCAGCTAAAAATCTTCTTTACTGTTCTGCTAAAGAAAATAGTCACCTCAGTGTTTCCAAAACCTCCACAAATAGATTTTACAAAAAAGGATTTGACTGTGTTAAGTAAACATGAGAACAGCATGTTTCAAAATGCAGTGAAGGTGTTTTATATAAATGTGCCTTTGAAGGGAACCGACTGTTTTCAGAATAGCTTTTTTATTTCGTCTTTTCTATCCCACCTTATTTTTGCCATAAGGGTGACATGGACATTTGTTAATTTTATGGTTCTGTCTTCTGGTCTCATCCGTGTCCAGCTATTTTTAGTTGTACAAATAGCACGTTTTGCTGCTTGATATTGCAAATTACTGTGTCTTACCATGTTATTTTAATCTACTTTTCTTAATTATGAACACATTAGTTTGTAGTGCAAACAGTTTTGCTGTTGAATTCGCATTGTTATTCTTCTCGTTATTTCCCTGTTGCGGCTAATAAGCTGGAAATGTCGCCCATAGGCTTATTTTCAGTGTTGAAGAATAAGGTGGATAATGCCTGATAAAGCAGAGTTTATGAGCGCAGCACTGCTTTGTGTACAGCCATTAGTGGGGAAACCGCTATTTCTGCTGCTCCAAAAGCGCCTCCTGCTGGGAGGGAATCAATTTGCATTTTTAATCAGTCCGTCTGCTGTTTTTGTTCAGACCGACACAAAAATCTACTGTTTTTTTATGCAGTAAATTTTATGGTTCTGCCTTCTGGTCTCATCCGAGCCAGTTATTTTTAGCTGTACAAACAGCACGTTTTACTGCTTGATATTGCAAATTAGTGTGTCTTACCATGTTATTTTAATCTACTTTCTTAATTATGAACACATTAGTTTGTAGTGCAAACAGTTTTGCTGTTGAATTCACATTGTTGTTCTTCTCGTTATTTGCCTGTTGCGACTAATAAGCTGGAAATGTCACCCATAGGCTTATTTTCAGTGTTGAAGAATAAGGTGGATAATGCCTGATAAAGCAGAGTTTATGAGCGCAGCACTGCTTTGTGTACAGCCATTAGTGGGGAAACCACTATTTCTGTTGCTCCAAAAGCGCCTCCTGCTGGGAGGGAATCAATTTGCATTTTCAATGAGTCCATCTGCTGTTTTTGTTCAGACCAACACAAAAATCGACTTTTTTTTTATGCAGTAAATTTTATGGTTCTGGCTTCTGGTCTCATCTGCGCCCGCTATTTTTAGCTGTACAAACAGCACGTTTTGCTGCTTGATATTGCAAATTAGTGTGGCTTACCATGTTATATTAATCTACTTTCTTAATTATGAACACATTAGTTTGTAGTGCAAATAGTTTTGCTGTTTACTCCACATTGTTGTTATTCTCGTTATTTTCCTATTTCGGCTAATGAACTGGAAATGTCGCCCATAGGCTTACTTCCTTGTTGAAAAATAAGGTGGATAATGCCTGATATAGCAGAGTTTATGAGCACAGCACTGCTTTGTGTACAGCCATTAGTGGGGAAACCGCTATTTCTGCTGCTTCAAAAGCGCCTCCTGCTGGCAGGGAATCAGTTTGCATTTTTAATCAGTCCGTCTGCTGTTTTTGTTCAGACCGACACAAAAATCTTCAGATTTTTTTTTACGCAGTCAATTTTATGGTTCTGGCTTTTGGTCTCATCCGTGCCAGCTATTTTTAGCTGTACAAACAGCACGTTTTACTGCTTGATATTGCAAATTAGTGTGTCTTACCATGTTATTTTAATCTACTTTCTTAATTATGAACACATTAGTTTGTAGTGCAAACAGTTTTGCTGTTTACTCCACATTGTTATTCTTCTCGTTATTTCCCTATTTCGGCTAATGAGCTGGAAATGTCGCCCATAGGCTTATTTCCGTGTTGAAGAATAAGGTGGATAATGCCTGATAAAGCAGAGTTTATGAGCGCAGCACTGCTTTGTGTACAGCCATTAGCGGGGAAACCACTATTTCTGCTGCTCCAAAAGCGCCTCCTGCTGGGACGGAATCAATTTGCATTTTCAATCAGTCCTTCTGCTGTTTTTGTTCAGACAGACACAAAAATCGACTGATGTTTTCACGCAGCAAACAAATGTGAACCAGTATGTGTATATATATGTGTGTATATAAATTAACAGCACATTTTCACTTTTG
Source organism: Garra rufa (assembly GCF_049309525.1). NCBI lineage: Eukaryota > Metazoa > Chordata > Actinopteri > Cypriniformes > Cyprinidae > Garra > Garra rufa. Next base: position 5,965,753 of record NC_133369.1, on the reverse strand, counting down.
GATGAACTATCCTCATAACCCTAAGTAGCAAATGCACAACTTGGTTCGTCAAGTTATACTGCTTTTGTTGAGGAAAGGTTACTTTAAGTGCTTGGACTTGCACCTGCTGAGTTACAGCTTTAGAACTGTCTTTACATTTTCTGAAGAAAGCATGAGTGTTGCTCGCCTTTGCAAAACTCCCTGTGATGCTGGAGTGTGGGTGGTTGCTAAGACATGGCATATGTTTGCTACGGTGTTCTGAGAGGTGGGTAACATCTAAATAGCAGCATTATATTAACTTAGCACAACCTAACAACCACTAAGAATGAGATTCCTGCATATAAAACACACAAAGAACCACTCAGAAGAACTTAGCAACATGCAAACATTCAGCCGTTCACCCCTCTTGCTTCCTTCAGAAAATGTGAAGATGTAGTTCATCATTAAACTATCGCTCAGCCACTTCCATGTTTTGATTTCCTCTGCTTAACACTGTAATTTTTTACCACTTTTAATGCAGTTTAATATCCTGCATCAGAAGTGAGACTAAACCACAAAGCTTTTATTGATTTCCCGAGTCTGTGGCCACATCAAATATTCATCCTCTTTTGTCCCAGCACGAGCGCACAGAGAACGGCTTTGTCTGATCTGCAGTAAACACTGTAAATCAATCTCCGCGGTTTCTTGCCTCTCTTAAGAAGCCCATCTCCGCCTGCCGCACGTCACACATGAACACATTAGTCAATGTGGATGAACGGCCCACCGGCAGTAGCTTTACTTCTCTTGAGGTGTGGCAGAGATGGACTGATGGAGCTGTACGAGGAGCTCGAGCTGTTAACTGTGAATAGGAAAAGTGGGTCAATACTTGCCCATTCCCCCGTGGAAATCCAGTTGAAAACTCTGGCATCGACAGCCCTGAATAATCAAAACTGCCCACTGCAAAAGCCCGAGCAGGTATTGATCTACCGGCAGAGTAAATAACATGCTGCCTTTTGAGTAAAGCAATACCGGTCAGTGCTCCAGGCGTCTAAGAGATCTATGGAGGATATACTTTTGCTGTAAATATTTGAAAATTTGTGCACTAACAATCACCCTGATGCCAGCAGGATGAGTAAATCAAATGCATGGCTTGCATGTCGACTTCTTTCTTTTGTGAATGCAAATGCAAATGAATGCAAATGAAAGCATGTAATGAAAAACTCAAATTAAACTAAAATGAAAAAATAAAATAAAAAATTCCATGTCATCTAACTGAAACGAGATAAAAAAAATCCAATTCTAAGCTAATATTAATACGTACTTTTAGAAAAAAAAAATTAAATGATAAAAAATAACATTGCATCTAAGCCGAAAATGCATGCAGAAAAATGTAGCATACTATACAGTTTACATCTCCCTTTCAGAATCTGCAAAATATTAATTTTTACCAAAATAAGAGGGATCATACAAAATGCATGTTATTGTTTATTTAGTACTGGCCTGAATAAGATATTTCACAGAAAAGATGTTTACATATAGTTCACAAAATAAAAGTTACATTTAAAAAAAAAAAGACCATGTTTAATACTGTTGTTACCTGAATGATCCACAGCTGTTTTTTTTGAGTCCCTTGTTTAAAAAAAAAAAAAAAAAAACACTCAAAAATGCACTTTCTCTGTTCATCCTGCAGATAATCATAATCATTTTAATAAGCGTGCACCTCTGTTTTTGTCAGCCACTTTGACCCTCTGTTTTCAGTTCTGCACTTAGTGTCATGTTTTCATCGTCATGTCAAGTTGGGTTCCTTTCAAGGCAATCAATTATATTTCTGAAAACCGATGTTCGAGGTTTCAAATTAGTCCACTTTGGGCTATGTATTATCCCTTGCTGGTAGAAAATTATTTATTAATGTATACAGTTGAGGTCAAAAGTTTACACTGCCCTTTTCAGAATCTGCAAAATGTTAATTATTTTACCAAAATAAGAGGGGTCGTACAAAATGCATGTCATTGTTTATTTAGTACTGACCTGAATAAGATATTTCACATAAAAGATGTCCACAAGAGAAAATAAGAGTTGAATTTATAAAAACCCTGTTCAAAAGTTTTTTCTTAATGCTGTGTTGTTAGCTGAATGATCCACAGCTGTTTTTTTGTTTCGTGATAGTTGTTCATGAGTCCCTTGTTTGTCCTGAACAGCTAAACTGCCTGCTGTTTTTAATAAAAAACCTTCAGATCTCGCAAATTCTTTGGTTTTTCAGCATTTTTGTGTATTTGAACCCTTTCCAGCAATGACTGTATGATTTTGACATCCTTCTTTTCACACTGAGGACAACTGAGAGACTCATATGCAACTATTACAGAAGGTTCAAACACTCACTGATGCTTCAGAAGGAAAAACAATGTATTAAGAGCCGGGGGGTGAAAACTTTTAAACAGAATGGAGATGTGTAAATTTTGGTTATTTTGCCTAAATATATTTTTAATTTAGTATTGCCCTCCAGGGGCTGCAGAAGATATTTACATGTTTCCCAGAAGACAAAATAAGTTAAGTTTACCCTAAACTTCAGATTTTAAAAGTTTTGACCCCATGCTTTTAATGCATGTTTTTTTTTCTTCTGGAGCATCAATGAGTGTTTAAACCTTCTGTAATAGTTGCATATGAGTCCCTCAGTTGTCCTCAGTGTGAAAAGATGGATCTCAAAATCATACAGTCATTGCTGGAAAGGGTTCAAATACACAAAAATGCTGAAAAACCAAAGAATTTGCGAGATCTGAAGGTTTTTTATTAAAAACAGCAGGCAGTTTAGCTGTTCAGGACAAACAAGGGACTCATGAACAACTATCACTAAACAAAAAACTACAGCTGTGGATCATAAAGGTAACAAACACTGTATTAAGAATCAAGGGGATGCAAATCTCTTATTCTCTCTTGTGGACTTTATGTAAACATCTTTTATGTGAAATATCTTATTCAGGTCAGTACTAAATAAACAATAACATGCATTTTGTATGATCCCTCTTATTTTGGTAATATAATTAACATTCTTCAGATTCTGAAAAGGGGGAGTGTAAACTTTTGACCTCAACTGTATACATTATAGATAATTTTCTACCATCAAGGGATAATACGAAGCCCAAAGTGGACTAATTTGAAACCTTGGAAATGGGTTTCCACAAATATAATTGATGGTCTTGAAAGGGTCCCAACTTGACTCAACATAATAAAAACATGACACTAAGTGCAGAACTGAAAATAGAGGGTCAAAGTGGCTGACAAAAACAGAGGTGCATGCTTATTAAAATAATTATGATTATCTGCAGGATGAACAGAGAGAGTACGTTTCTGAGTGTTTTTAAATTGAGTTGTCCAATGACTCTCCTTATACAGTAATGACAAAACATGAAGCCTTATGGTTTGAATTTGCTGCTTTTTTGCAACATGGCTGTTTTCATGAAAGGTGCTGAAAAAAACATGATGCAATGCAACAATGTATTTTGCAACGCGGAAGTAAGCCATTTTCTGTGAATGTGCGATTCTTCTGATTCATTATCCATTATAACTAGGCAAATATTTATAATAAATGATAAAATACAATATTTGTGCTACAAACCAGTGAGTTTACGTTTGCTGTAATAAAATTTTGTTTTGGTACTAAAATAACTAGCAAATCACACTGGGAGTCTTGCACATTTATGACCCTGGACCACAAAACCAGTCTAAGGTGGCACAGGTGTATTTGGAGCAATACTCAAAAATACATTGTATGGGTCAAAATAATCGATTTTACTTTCTAGCCAAAAATTATTAGGATATTAATTAAGATCATGTTCCATGAAGATATTTAGTAAATTTCCTACCATAAATATATCAAAACTTATTTTTTGAATAATAAAGTTGAGGTTAAAGTTTGCTCAGCAAGGCTGCATTTATTTGTACATTAAAACAGGGGGTCTTTAAAATGGCCAAAGAATATTATACATTTTAAGTTAAATTGTGCTTTGTTGGTAGGCTGTAAAGTCTGCTAGAATGTTAAAAATGTTCAGTGTTAAATATTTTTAAATTAAAGTTGTTTTGTAATAGTTATTTTTTTTTTTTTTTTTTTTTTTTTTTGAAAAGCAAGACAAAACTGTAAAAAGCAAATATTGGCTGTTTAATTTATGCAATGGTGAGAAAAATTGGCAAAATACATGGGGGGAAAACACGAAAAACTGTGTTTGGTAATCAGCCTTCAGCCCAGTGTGTAATTTTGTTCAAGAATTTTAATTTCGGTTCATCCCTAGTTTGGACTAGTTACTCTGACGGCACCCATTGACTGCAGAGGATCTATTGGCGAACAAATGATGTAAGGCTACATTTCTCCAAATCGGTTCTGAACTCATCTTGGATGGCTAGAGGATGAATGCATGCATTTTCATCATATTTTTAGATTTGTATGAACTATTCCTTAAATCTGTTTACAGTGCCTTGCAAAAGTATTCACACCCCTTCATTTTTTCACGTTTTGTTGCAGCATTATGTTAAACTGCTTTAAATTAGTTTTTCCCCCACATCAATGTACACTCCATACACCATAATAATGACAAAGCAAAAACCAGATTTGCAAATTTTGAAATTTTTGAAATAAGTACATTGCATAAGTATTCATACCCTTAACTCAGTACATAGTTGAAGCACCTTTACAGCCTCAAGTCTTTTTGGGTATGATGTGACAAGCTTTGCACATCTGCATTTGGCAATTATCTCTTAAGCTCTGTCAGCTTGGAAGGGGCTGGCAGACATTTTCTAGAGTCCTAGTTGTTCCAATCGTCTTCCATTATGGATAATGCTTCTGTGAACCTTCAATGCAGCAGATTTTTTTTTAGAACTCTTCCCTAGATCATTGCCTTAACGCAAGTCTGTCACTGAGCTCTACAGGCAGTTATCTTGACCTCAGGACTTGGTTTTTGCTCTGATATGCATTTTCAGCCGTTTGACCTTTTCTGAGAGGTGTGTGCCTTTCTAAATCAGACTCATTCAATTGAATTTGCCACAGTTTAACTCTAGAAGCAATATGAATGCTCCTGAGCTAAATTTCAAGTGTCCCAGAAAAGGGTACTTATGCAACGGGATCTTGTCAGTTTTTTATTTTTAATAAAATTTGCACAAATGTTAAAAACAATTTTTTTTGCTTTGCCATTATGGAGTAGGGAGTGTAGATTGATGTGGGAAAAAAGTAAAGTATAACATAAGGCAGCAACAAGTTTAGGTTTGCATTAAAATGTTTGGATGCAGCAGCACTCTCATTATTACAGTTAACAGGCGGCGTATGAGGCATAGCCATGCAGCATGCCAGACTACAGGCATTTCTGCAAAATGAAGTCATTTAAAGCACATAAAAGGCAAGGAAGTGATGCGCAGGTGTCTTAGAAGCACGCTGCCGCCCTCACATGTGCATTGGTGCGCTGCGGCGTTCTTTCATGCTGTCTGCGCTGTGTCACAGAGCTCGCATCCACAGAGGAGCCGTGGCGCGTGTGGAATGACAGCCCGGGTTTTCCCACTCTTCCTACAGTATGTTGCTAGGCAACCCCTGCCACGAAGAGCCGTCGGAGCGCCATTGGCCGCCGTCCTCGGCACGATCACGCATCATTAACCCGACAGAACCTCTCCTTGCTTACCGCAGTCAAATCCGAGGGGCTCGCAGACACGAGAGCCCACCACCACTGAGGTTAACAGAGTGTGAAAGTAACGTCAGGAATGAATACAAATCATCTTGAAATATGCTCGCCTCGCCGTAATGGCTTCCCCCTCTTGAGCATTATTGCTCTATTTGTACGAAGTCAAACACTGTCTCTCCAGGCTTGTGTGCCGCCTCATTGGCCAGCGATCTGCATCTAGAGACCGGCGTTTAAGCCACGATCTCCGAGAGAGGGGTTTACAGCTGTGGGAGCGTTTGCACACCTAGATGTCATCGCTGAGAGTGGAGCGCAACAGATGCATGTTTATAGGGGGATTAACTCTCGCACGCTGTTGCTAATGTACACAGAAGGACAGAAACAGTGCAGGGTTTGATGGACGTTCCCATTGTTAGTCTTTCAGGTGTTTAGGAGTAATAGTAGCTGTACTAATTCCTTCTCATTTCTTAACTGTGCTTTGCCAAGTTGCTGAATACTAATTATGCAAGTTGATGCATGAAAATATGATGCCGTTTGCAGTATTCCGATTTGCAGTTTTTGATTTTAGTTGTGTTTCTAAACACAAAAATTCCAAAAAGGACCATAAAAAGAAGCATAGTCCAGTTGTCGTCTTTTTTTTCCTCAGAAGAGAATTATATTGTGTTTATGAATATTTTTAATTAGATTTTATTAATCTGTTTTATTATTTTTAATATTAGTGATTTTTATGTGCTTAACGGGTTTTTACATAATTTAAATATAACTATTTTTAATTATTTTAAATTAATTGTTTGTTTCTCACAGTGTTATTTTAGTATTTATATGCTATATATATATATATTTTAGTTTTTATTAATATTTTAATATTTAATATTTTAAATTAACTTTTGTTTTTATATTTTTCAGAATTGATTCTTTTTTTGTGTGTTTTTTATGTGCTTAACATGTTTTTGTTTAACAATTTTAATGTAACAATTATTAATAATTTTAAATTTCAGTCTGTTCCCTGCACAGTGTTTTTTTAGTATCAATTTATGCAATTACAGTTTTGCACTGCATCTAAATAATACTAAAATAATACTAATAATAAATAATACTGATATTTTTGCAGTTTTTGATTTTAGTTGTTTCTAAACACAAAATTTCCAAAAAGACCAAAAAAAAAAAAAAACGGCATAAATAGTCCAGTTGTCTTCTTTTTTTTCCTCAGAAGAGAAAATTATTTTTGAGAGATTTAAATTTTTCTAAAAAAATAATTTATAGATACTATTCATTAGTTGATATATTTTACTTTTAGTATTATTTTAGTACTATTTATAGTTTATATATATATATATATATATATATATATATATATATATTAGTATTATTTTATAGTATAGTTTTTTGATATTTTCAGTGTTTAATTATTAATGATTTAATGGTCTTTTAACATTGTTTATTAGTTTTTGTATAATAATTTCCTTGCACAAACAGTGTTACTTTAGTATTAATTAATGCGATTAAAGTTTTCACTGCATCTAAATAATACTCAAATAATACTAATAATAAATAATACTGATATTTTTAATTAGATTTATTTGTATATTTTAATTTAATTTTATTAATTTTATTTATATTTAGGTATAATGCTATAAGTATTTGTTTCAGTTTAACTTTTTTTTCTTTAGAAGAGAAAATGATTTTTGAGAGATTTTAATTTTTCTAAAAAATATATATAATTTATAGATACTATTCATTAGCTGATATATTTAGTGTTATTTTAGTACTACTTATAGTTTTATAGTGTTATATTGTGTATATATATTTATAGTATAGTATTTAGATATTTTCAGTGTTTAATTTTTTATGATTTTAACATTATTAGTTTTTGTATAATAATTTTAACGTAGTGCAACCTTTATTACAATATAATATAAACCTTCATAATATTATATATAATATAATTTTACATTTCAGTTTGTTCCTCACACAAACAGTATTATTTTTTATATACAATTCTGGTTTTAATTAATATTTTAAATAAGATGTTATTTTTGTATTTTTCAGTTTTAATAACATTTGTAGTGATTTTTATGTGCTTAATGTTTTTATAAAACATTAGAGAGACAGAGAGAGACAGAGAGAATTATTTTATAGTATAGTATTTTTATATATTACTTTTTAATGATTTGAGGTTATTTTTTATTAGTTTTTGTATAATAATTTTAACATAGTATAACCTTATAAAAAGCAAAATTTCTTTCAGCATGTACCTCACACAAACTGTTTTAGTATGATTTATAGTTCTATAGTATTATTCTTTAGTATTAATTAGTTTATATATTATACTTTAATTTAGAAATGATAGTCTTTATTAATTATTTTAGTATTATTTTAAAGTATTATTTTTATACTTACAGAGCATTTTTTTGTAAATGTTTTGAATTGTTTTATTTTTATTTTCACTGTTCATTTTTTTATTGGTTTAATATGAATGATTTTATATTTCAGCATGTACCCTCACACAAGTATTATTATAATTATGTTTTTTATTTTTATATGATTATTGTATTGTCTTTTAATATTTTAAATTAGATTTTATTATTCAGTTTTATAATTTAAATATTAGTGATTTTTATGTGCTTAACATGTTTTTACATAATTTAAATATAACTTTTTAATTACTTAAAATTAATTGTTTGTTTCTCACAGTGTTATTTTAGTATTTATGTACACAGTTTAGTTTTGTTAATATTTTAAATTAGCTTTATTTTTTTAGATTTAATTTTCTTTTTTTTGTGGTTTTTATGTGCTTAACATGTTTTTGTTTAACAATTTCAGTGTAAAAATTATTAATAATTTTAAATTTCAGTTTGTTCCTTGCACAAACAGTGTTATTTTAGTATTAAATAATACTTAAATAATTCTAATAATAAATAATACTGATATTTTTAATTAGATTTATTTGTATATTTTAATTTTTAATTGTATTTTATTTATATTTAGGTATAATGCTATAAGTATTTATTTCAGTTTAGCTTTATTTTTTATTTATTGTTTTATTTAGCTTAAAACCACCTTTCAGTTAGTTCCCAAAACTGCATTACGAATTTTCATTTAGTTTTAAGTTTTCCCTTTAATATTTAATTAAATTTTCAAAAATGGTTTTAATAGCTTTAGTGTTATTAAATGATAATAAACCTGCACTCAAAACAATCATATGACTTCAGAATAACCATATGTGCTTTTATGGCTCTTTTATGCTATTTTTATGTCAGAATATTTATGTTTGAGTTATTATTGTTCATAATTAATATTGCCTGACAAACTTGGCAGATCCTGTGCTCAATTCTTCTTCTTCAAATGCTCATTGTAGATTTGTTTCCTGGCAAGCTTAAAAAGTTCTGGAAGTGGCATTTAAAACAACCTAGTCAGATTGCATTTTTACCCGCATCTTGTCATATTTGTGTGCAACGTGCATCATATTATTAGCTTTCATTTAAAAGATGCAGTGCGCCAAAAATGTCTCTAAGAAGAGAGGTTTCCTCTCCTCAGTGTCCGTTCTTCAGATCAGTGCAAAGGAAAGAAAGACAAAGACAGAAACAGAACGGTGCGGTTCCAGGGTGACAAATCTCTTCTGTGTTCTCTGTCTTGATGCTAATGCAGTCTGAAAGGATTCGTGTCTGTCTGTCTGCTGCGCCCACGCGCACATCTTCTCATCTCTGCTTCCTCCCTTCTTTCTTTTCTTCCTCTCTTTCTCTTTTAAATGTGTATTAGACACCTGTTTTTTGGTCACAAGCGTTTACCGTCCTCATTTGCGCCGCGTGGCTCAAGGAGAAACTCGACGCTCGCGATTTATCGCAGCAAGCCGTTAGTCTTGACGATGAAAACGGCAAACACAATGAGAGAGCTCTGCTGCGTGCGACACAATAGGCCCCGTCCTTGTGTCTCCCACGAGGCTTTAATCCGAAACCAACAGAATAAACCGGCCTGGTGGTGGTGTTGAGACGACAGGAAGCGAATGTGTTTGTTTGAAGCGTGCGTCCACATCCCATTGTTTCTTTGATCCTGGTTGCTAAAGTTGTCAAAGCTTATGAATGCATGAAAGGCTTGACTAGTTGCCGGCTGGAGTTCAGATGGATTGAAACAATCTCAAACTGGCCACAAGCCATCCTCATTGTTTAGCCCGATGGGCGAGTTGTGCATGTTGAGCTGGAACGTCTCCCAAAACTAAATTTTAGACGTATTTGCAATGATTTTAGGCACTTTATAAATTCTTTAAGACTAGTTTGACAATCGTTCCATGTCTCACAATTCAAGAATGAGAGCATGTTTATAGACAGGTGTTTGTAATAACAGCTCTGATTTGAAATGCAAGAAAAATATTTTTCTGTGGATCAAATTAATTGTTTCAAAACTCTGATGGAAAATGCTTTAATATATTAAAAATTATATATACACACAACAGTCAAAAGTTTTTGAACGGTAAGATTTTGAATGTTGTTAAAGAAGTCTCTTCTGCTCACCAAGCCTGCGTTTATTTGATTCAAAGTACAGCAAAAACTGTGAAATAATTTTGCTATTTAAAATAACTGCTTTTTATTTAAATATATTTTAAAATGTAATTTATTCCTGTGATTTTAAAGCTGATTTTTAGTATCATTCTTCTGAAATCATTCTTGTATTCTGATTTGCTGCTCAAAAAACATTTATTATTATTAATATGTTGAAAACAGCTGTAGAAATTATTTTCCGGTTTCTATGAAGAATAGAAAGCTCAGTAAAACAGCACTTATCTGAAATGGAAAGCTTTTGTAACATTATACATGACTTTATAATCACTTTTGATCCATTTAAAGCATCCTTGCTAAATAAAAGTATAATTTATTTCCCAAGAAGAAAAAGAAAATAATATACTGACTTCATGTTTTTGAATGGTAAAGTGTATAATGTTACTAAAGCTTTTTATTTAAGATAAATGCTGATCTTTGGATCTTTCTATTCATCAAAGAAACCTGAAAAAAAAACTGTTTTAAATATTGATAATAATACTAATACTAATAAATGTTTCTTGAACAGCAAATCAGCATATTAGAATGATTTCTGAAGGATCATGTGACACTGAAGACTGGAGTAATGATGCTGAAAATACAGGTTTAATCACAGGAATAAATTACATTTGAAAATATATTCAAATAGAAAACAGTTATTTTAAACAGTAAAAATATTTCAAAATGTTATTTTGGATCAAATAAATGCAGGCTTAGTGAATGTTTTAAAAACAAACAAACAAAAAAACAGTTCAAAAACTTTTGACTGGTAGCGTGAATGCAAATATATAAATATTTTTTGTTGTTTATAGATTTTTGCTGATTTAGTTCCTAATTTAACATGTTAAATCTTTGTCACAGGTTGTTTGGTTGAAGGCATGATTTCCTAAATATTATTTTTAATTGCAAACTGCAAACACATAAATGTTGAAATTTACTACTGTTCAGAAATTAATGGTCAGTAATTTTTTAAAATAAATAAACTATAATATATAATTAGCAATGTGACAGTAAAAAAAAAAAACATTTTTTTTAATCAATTTTTTTTATTAATTAATGTTTTTTAAATTAATTATTGTTGCAAGAGATTTATATTTCAAATAAATGCCATACTTTTCCGTTCTGAACTTTTTATTGGAAATGTTTTGTGAGCAACGTTTTAGCATATTAGAATATGGATCATGTGACACTGAAGATATTGAAA
>NC_133369.1:5892755-5953905 GCF_049309525.1 Garra rufa | reverse complement strand
AACAATGCCACTGAACTGAACAAAAGTTGTTTAATTTTTCATTATACTATACAGGGCCATCTTGACTTCATTTGTGTTTGTTCTTCTCATTTCTGGTCAGGTAGGTGAAATATTAATTAACACTGCTTGTAAGTTTATTTACCACCTATTAAATTTAGTTTGCGAAAATATTGCGCCCTTTCCTGCTTCTCTATATGATTTAACAGCTTCCACATGTTATTTCCATGGCTTAGATAGCATAAATTAGCAGAACAATGTTTTCAGTCATTAACTGTGCAAACCACACTGTTGTTTACATCCAAATATCGTCAATATAGCCCTGAATCTGGGTAACTGACCAAATCGTGACAAACGTGCAAACACTCAAATATGATTTTTCCGACATGACTTTTAAAGAACTTGTTAAACTCGTCCAAATAATTATTACAAATCTTCTTAAGTCATGAGATAGCTTTGTGTATAAAACTTAATGATTTATTTGTAAAAAATTCCACGTCCGGAAGATCATAACTTTGAACTTTGATCGCAATCAGTCACAAGACAACCGAGAGCCAATGGCAATTTACATCAAAGCTGACGTAACAATTCTGGCAGCAAAAATTAAATGTTTAAATAAAGTTAAGCTTTACTTATGGCAAATCGGGATGATGGCCAAATATTTTCCTCACACAAAGAAAAAGTTTAGCCTGAGATTGTTTTATATTTTAAATAGGATATTTTTTTATAACTACCATTATGTTTTACATGATAGAGGGATTGCACTTATGTTACAATTTGGTCAGTCACGTGGATACGTGGCCATATTGGTGATACTCGGATGTAAACAACAGCATGGGTTGCATGGTTAATGTACTACTGAATACCTTGTTCTGCTAATTTACGCTGTCTAAACCACAGAAAAAACAAAGGTGTGGAAGCTGCTAAATCATATAGAGAAAGACTTAGTAAGCAGGAAATGGTGCAATATTTTGACAAACTAATGTTAATAGCTGCTAATACGTGCAAACAGTATTAATTAAGATATCAGCCTAATATTTCACCTATCTGACTGGAAATGATAAGAACAAACACAATGTTGTCAAGATTCTTGCCCTGGAAATCCTGGTTTAGTCTGGCCAACCACAAACGCCTTTTGTTCCTCAGACACTTTTTGCACTCTTCCCGTTGATTTGTTCTAACTTTTGGCAGTCTATAGCACTTCAAATGTTTGTCCCAGTCCGACCGATTAGTATGCAGCCCAAAACATGACAATAATTGACAATTTTCAGCAGCAATAATCAGCAAAATATGCAGGTTTCTTTCGGTTAAGTGGAATTGTTTACATTCAGTGCCACAGTTTGTGTTAGCATGTTCTAAAAAATCTATATTGTGGCTGCACAAATTGAAACAACACCACCAACATATCATCTCTTCATAACAAAACAACACTAAACATCCAGCCTAACTGATTTCTCTTTTTGAAAGCAATGGACATGTTAAACAGTTCATTTTTTTAATTTGAGTGATGTAGGCTAAAACAAAGACTATAGAATACTAAAATCAGAATTCTGAGGGTGAGGGAAAAAATCCCAAAATTTTGTGACAAACAGGCTTTCCACATTGTGTATCTTGGGAGATATCTTCGGAATAAAAATGCTTTCAACTCGGTTATATTCAAAAGCTCAGCAAATCTGAGCAGAGTTTGAGTCATTGTTTAAATCTCTTCTGAAACTCCAGAGGAGAAATTTATAGTCTTTTTTCTCAGAAGAAAAACATAACGAGTGTCAGAAGCGTGTTAAAATAAAATCATGCCACCAACATACCATGTCTTCATAACAAAAGGATACTGAACATATAGTTTCCATTTTTGTTGTATTTAAAAGTTGACTCTTCTGTAGTTATATCGTGTACTAAGACCGGTGGAAATGCAAAGCTTAAATTTTCTAGGCTGATAAGATTAGGAACTACACTTCCATTCCGGCGTAATAGTCAAGGAAGTTTGCTGCCATAATAAGGCTGAAGCAGGAGCAGTAATACCACGCAACACATGTGCAAATGCTAAACTAGCTGGGAACTCATTTCTGATAATACTCAGCCTGCTTCGGCCATATTACAGCAGCAAACTTCCTTGACTATTACGCCGGAATGGAAGTGTAGTTCCTAATCTTATCAGCCTAGAAAATTTAAGCTTTGCATTTCCACCGGTCTTAGTACACGATATAACTACAGAAGAGTCAACTTTTAAATACAACAAAAATGGAAACTATATGTTCAGTATCCTTTTGTTATGAAGACATGGTATGGTACTACAGAAGAGTCAAGATTTAAATAGGACAAATACTGAAACTCATTGGTTATTTTTGAACGCGATGCTATTGGTCTCATAGGATTCAATGATCTATGCTAAGCTATGCTAAAAGTGATATCGCCAGAACAGGAGAACGGCTGAATGGATTTCAAAACGGTAAAACTCAACTTATTAACTCGGGGGGAGTTGGAGAATGAGCCTATTTCCAAAAAAAGTGGAGTGTTCCTTTAAAGTTACTTTTTGAATTTGCGTGATGTAGGCTAAACTCAGAATTCTGAGGGTGAGGGAAAAAAATCGCTATAACTTTTTTGTGACAAACGACCTTCCACTTGTGTATCTTGGGAGATATCTTCAGATTTAGAATAAAAACGCTTTCAACTCTGTTATGTTCAAGCAAATCTGAGCAGAGTTTGAGTCATTGTTTAAATCTCTTCTGAAACCTAAGAGGAGAAATTTTGAGTCTTTTTTTAGTGTAGGCTAACTAATTTCTCTCTTTGAAAGCAATGGCCATGTTAAAGTTACTTTTTGAATTTGCGTGATGTGGGCTAAACCAGAGCCGTTCTGGGCTAAATGGCTAAACTCAGAATTCTGAGGGGAAAAAAAGTAAATTATGTCAGAATCAGAATTCTGATGGCGGGAAAAAATCGCTGTTACTGTTTTTTTTTTTTTGACAAACGGGCGTCCATATTGTGTATCATGGGAGATATCTTCGGAATAAAAACGCTTTAAACTGTGATATTCAGAAGCTTAGCAAGTCTGAGCAGAGTTTATGTCATTGTTTAAATCTCTTCTAAAACCTAAGAGGAGAAATTTTGAGTCTTTTTTTAGTGTAGGCTAACTAATTTCTCTCTTTGAAAGCAATGGCCATGTTAAAGTTACTTTTTGAATTTGCGTGATGTGGGCTAAACCAGAGCCGTTCTGGGCTAAATGGCTAAACTCAGAATTCTGAGGGGAAAAAAAGTAAATTATGTCAGAATCAGAATTCTGATGGTGGGAAAAAATCGCTGTTACTGTTTTTTTTTTTTGACAAACGGGCATCCATATTGTGTATCATGGGAGATATCTTCGGAATAAAAACGCTTTAAACTGTGATATTCAGAAGCTTAGCAAGTCTGAGCAGAGTTTGAGTCATTGTTTAAATCTCTTCTAAAACCTAAGAGGAGAAATTTAGAGTCTTTTTTTCTCAGGAGAAATCACAACGAGTGTCAGTGGCCTGTTAAATTAAAATAACGCCACCAACATACCATGTCTTCAAAACAAAACGATACTGAACATATAGAATAACGGATTTCGCTTTTTGAAAGCAATGGACATGTTAAACAGTTAATTTTTGAATTTGTGAGATGTAGGCTTAACTCAGAATTCTGAGGAGAAAAAAGTAAATGATGTCAGAATCAGAATTCTGAGGGTGGAAAAAAAATTGCAATTACCTTTTTTGCGACAAACGTGACACATTGTGTATCTTGAGCGATATCTTCGGAATAAAGGCGCTTACAACCTGGTTGTATTCAAAATCTCAACAAATCTGAGCAAAGTTTGAGTCATTGTTTAAATCTCTTCTGAAACGTAAAAGGAGAAATTCTCTTTTTTTTTCAGAAAAACATAACGCGCGTCAGTGGCATGTTAAATTAAAATAACGCCACCAACACACAGTGTCTTCATAACAAAAGGATATTGAACATATAGGCTAACTAATTTCTCTCTTTGAAAGCAATGGACATGTTAAAGTTACTTTTTGAATTTGCGTGATGTGGGCTAAACCAGAGCCGTTCTGGGCTAAATGGCTAAACTCAGAATTCTGAGGGGAAAAAAAGTAAATTATGTCAGAATCAGAATTCTGATGGTGGGAAAAAATCGCTGTTACTGTTTTTTTTTTTTTTTTTTTTTTTTTTTTTTTTTTTACAAACGGGCGTCCATATTGTGTATCATGGGAGATATCTTCGGAATAAAAACGCTTTAAACTGTGATATTCAGAAGCTTAGCAAGTCTGAGCAGAGTTTGAGTCATTGTTTAAATCTCTTCTAAAACCTAAGAGGAGAAATTTAGAGTCTTTTTTTCTCAGGAGAAATCACAACGAGTGTCAGTGGCCTGTTAAATTAAAATAACGCCACCAACATACCATGTCTTCAAAACAAAACGATACTGAACATATAGAATAACGGATTTCGCTTTTTGAAAGCAATGGACATGTTAAACAGTTAATTTTTGAATTTGTGAGATGTAGGCTAAACTCAGAATTCTAAGGAGAAAAAAGTAAATGATGTCAGAATCAGAATTCTGAGGGTGGAAAAAAAATTGCAATTACCTTTTTTGCGACAAACGTGACACATTGTGTATCTTGGGCGATATCTTCGGAATAAAGGCGCTTACAACCTGGTTGTATTCAAAATCTCAACAAATCTGAGCAAAGTTTGAGTCATTGTTTAAATCTCTTCTGAAACGTAAAAGGAGAAATTCTCTTTTTTTTTCAGAAAAACATAACGCGCGTCAGTGGCATGTTAAATTAAAATAACGCCACCAACACACAGTGTCTTCATAACAAAAGGATATTGAACATATAGGCTAACTAATTTCTCTCTTTGAAAGCAATGGACATGTTAAAGTTACTTTTTGAATTTGCGTGATGTGGGCTAAACCAGAGCCGTTCTGGGCTAAATGGCTAAACTCAGAATTCTGAGGGGAAAAAAAGTAAATTATGTCAGAATCAGAATTCTGATGGTGGGAAAAAATCGCTGTTACTGTTTTTTTTTTTTTTTTACAAACGGGCGTCCATATTGTGTATCATGGGAGATATCTTCGGAATAAAAACGCTTTAAACTGTGATATTCAGAAGCTTAGCAAGTCTGAGCAGAGTTTGAGTCATTGTTTAAATCTCTTCTAAAACCTAAGAGGAGAAATTTAGAGTCTTTTTTTCTCAGGAGAAATCACAACGAGTGTCAGTGGCCTGTTAAATTAAAATAACGCCACCAACATACCATGTCTTCAAAACAAAACGATACTGAACATATAGAATAACTGATTTCGCTTTTTGAAAGCAATGAACAAGTTAAACAGTTAATTTTTGAATTTGTGAGATGTAGGCTAAACTCAGAATTCTGAGGAGAAAAAAGTAAATGATGTCAGAATCAGAATTCTGAGAGTGGGAAAAAAAATTGCAATTACCTTTTTTGCGACAAACGTGACACATTGTGTATCTTGGGCGATATCTTCGGAATAAAGGCGCTTACAACCTGGTTGTATTCAAAATCTCAACAAATCTGAGCAAAGTTTGAGTCATTGTTTAAATCTCTTCTGAAACGTAAAAGGAGAAATTCTCTTTTTTTCAGAAAAACATAACGCGCGTCAGTGGCATGTTAAATTAAAATAACGCCACCAACACACAGTGTCTTCATAACAAAAGGATATTGAACATATAGGCTAACTAATTTCTCTCTTTGAAAGCAATGGACATGTTAAACAGTTACTTTTTGAATTTGCGTGATGTGGGCTAAACTAGAGCCGTTCTGGGCTAAAGCGCTAAAATCAGAATTCTGAGGGAAAAATGTGAATGATGTCAGAATCAGAATTCTGAGGGTGGGAATAAATCGCAATTACCTTTTTTGCGACAAAAATATGATTCCACATTGTGTATCTTGGGAGATAGCGAAATAAAAACGCTTTAAACTGTATTATTCAGAAGCTTAGCAAATCTGAGCAGAGTTAAAGGCATTGTTTAAATCTCGTCTGAAACTCTAGAGGAGAAATGTAGTATTTTTTTCTCAGGAGAGATCAAAAAGAGTGTCAGTGGTGTGTTATTTAAAAGCCGCCTCGTTCTTTTCAGCGGGAGTGAGCGACAGCCCGAAGGCTTCGGCGTGTTTTCCTTCTCTTTTCACGTGTCGAGTCAAGCATTCAGCGCTTCATGCTCGGCTTGCTTCTTAACTAACCCCTCCGAGTCACTCCGTCCTATTACGTGCTGTTTTGTTGTGGCACCTCCTGCACTTCAGACGCAGATTGTGTCCCTGCTGGGATCATGACCGGGACATAGACCTCGAGGCTGGACAAAAACAGCAAGCAAATAGCTTCCATAAACGCATACAAGCTGCTTAGATGGCTAATGGTGGCCTATTTCTCCTGTGTTAAATCCTCTCTCCTCACATGAGAATACAACAGCTCTCCCCTGAGAAGACTGAGACCAGATAAAAGTCCAAAGACTTTGCAAGTGACAGTTTATCACAAACACCTTGCTTTCTTTCAGTCCAAAGAGAGATGGTTTATTCTAGTGTCTTGTTAAAAAACAGTTTACCTAAAAAGGAAATGGTGGGGGGTTTTTTTCCCCCATGGAGCACAAAAGCAGAATTTGCAGAGATTTCAAGAATCAAAAAATCTGTTTCATATCCTCATATGGGTTTGAAACAACGTTTTAGATTGAACATGCCGCCTGTTAATTCTGGTTTTGTTTGAAGGATACCCTGATGGCATACAGATGCATGATTTCAGTTTCTGAATGAAATGTGCTGTAAACCCAGCTGCCGTGATTTAGTTTCCTCTTAATCATGAGGAAGTGTTTATGCAAAAGCGTACCTCCAAGATTAAAACATCACCTGACACCAAATTCACTGTGGTGCGCTGAGATGAGCTGAACTAAATCCATGGGTCAGTGAGTGCTTTGAGTTAAAACACTGTGCTTTATTCAATTACCTCCATCAAAGAACTCCAAGTTAAACAAATGTGAAAGAACAACTTCAAACTATTTTATCTGATGTAAGAAAATGCAGCTGTTCTCATAGATAGCAATGAAAATGAATTAAGAGCAAATTTTCTGAGACTTTCACTCTGCAAAAACAAAGGCTATGATTCTGTTTTTCAAGATTTCAATCTGAAATCAAGTCAAACATTTCATTTTATCCAAAAGCAAGTGTTCTGAGCTGCTGTCCACATTCAGCTCACCCTGTATAACTATTGACTTCAATTCAGTTCTATACATTTTTAAGAGAAACATTTGCAATTAAGATGAAACAATAACAAAAAATTCAAACTGATGTCTCTTTAATTCCTCAATTGTTTGTCCTATAAGGAAATTACATTAAATGGAGAGATGAATTGAGATGTTAACCTAATGAAACCAATTTCTGACATGGGATTACATTTTTTATAAAGTAATTGTGAGTTTTTAAATCACACAATCAGAATTGTGAGATGTAAACTCACTTGTGAGAAAAAAAGTCAGATTTTTCAGAATTGAAAGACAAAAAGTTGCATTTACCCTCTTTTATTTTTTCATTCTGTGGCAAAAAAAACAAACAAAAAAAAAACAACAAAAACAGAATTGCGATATGCAAACTTGGAAATCTGAAAAACGAAATTCTGAATCGCAAGATGTATTCAGAGAAAAAAGTCAGAATTTTTCTTTAATTGACAGCAGTGCATTGCAAGATGTAAACTCTGGAATTTATTTATTTATTTATTATTTATCTATTTGCTTCTTTTTTAATTCTGTGGAAAAGGCAACAGAATTGCGATATACAAATTTAGAAATCTGAGAAAAAAATTCAGAATCGCAAGATGTAAACATTTTTGGAGAAAACAGTAAAAATTGAGAGGCAAAAAGTTGCATCTACTTTTTTAAATTTTGTATTCTGTGGCAAAAAAAAACTGAATTGCGAGATGTAAAATCAGACATCTGAGAAAAAAACTCAAAAAGTCGCATTTACCTTTTTTATGTTTTCTTCTGTGGCAAAAAACAAAAAACAAAAACAGAATTGCTATATACAAACTCAGAAATTTGAGAAAAGAAATCAGAATCGCAAGATGTAAACTTAAAATTCAGAGAAAAAAAGTCAAGAGTTGAGAGACAAAAAGTTGCATTTACCTTTTGAAATTTTACATTCTGCGGATGTAAACTCAGAAATCTGAGATAAAAATGCAAAAAGTCACATTTACCTTTTTTATTTTTTCATTCTTAAAAATTGCAAGATGTAAACTTAAAATTTGGAGAAAAAAGTCGAGTTGAGTGGCAAAAAATTGCATATACCTTTGAAAATTTTGCCTTCTGCGGCAAAAAAACATTTGCGAGATATAAACTCAGAAATTTGAGAAAAAATTTAGTATTGCAAGATGTACACTTAAAATTCAGAGAAAAAAAGTCAGAGTTGAGAGACAAAAAGTTGCATTTACCTTTTGAAATTTTACATTCTGCGGATGTAAACTCAGAAATCTGAGATAAAAATGCAAAAAGTCACATTTACCTTTTTTATTTTTTCATTCTGCGGCAAAAAAAACCCCTAAATTGCTATATACAAACTTAAAAATTGCAAGATGTAAACTTAAACTTTGGAGAAAAAAGTCGAGTTGAGTGGCAAAAAATTGCATATACCTTTGTAAATTTTGCCTTCTGCGGCAAAAAAACATAATTGCGAGATGTAAACTCAGAAATTTGAGAAAAAATTTAGTATTGCAAGATGTACACTTAAAATTCTGAATTGAAAGACAAAAAGTCACATTTACCTTGCTTATTTTTTTTTTTTCATTCTGTGGCAACTAATAAACTAAGAATTGTGATATACATACTCAGACATCTGACAAAAAATCTCAGAATTGCAAGATGTAACCTTAAAATTTGGAGAAAAAAGTAAGAATTGAGAGACCAAAAGTAGCATTTACCTTTTTAAATGTTGCATTCTGTGGCGACAAAAACAAACAAAACAAAAACAGAATTGCGAGATGTAAACTCAGAAATCTGAGAAAAAAAAGTCAGAATTGAAAGAAGTTGCATTTACCTTGTTCAAAAACAAACAAATAAAAAAACAATTGTGATATACAAACTCAAAATTCTGAGAAGTTCACATCTTGTGATTCAGATTTTTTATCTCTTAATTCTGAGTTTGCAACCCTTTTTTTTAATGTGATTTTATATCTTTTGATTCCAACTTTTTTCCCCAAATTGTGAGATGTAAAAGAATTGCAAGGGAAAAAGTCTAAATTCTGAATTAATTTTTTCCCCAAACTGCAAGTTTATATTTCACAAAGCCAAGCTTTTGTTTTCGCAATTCATAGTTTATATCTCACAATGAACAGTGAGATAAGAAGTTGCATATAAACCTCCTGCTTCTCAGATTTTTTTGAGAAATTATCTCCTGTCCTCTAGAATTACAGAAAAGATCTCAAAAACGTCTCAAACTGTGCTCAGATTTACCAAAACACCAAAGTCTGTAATAAAAAGACATACAGTAGATATCTCAATATGAACTCAAATATTTCTCCTGAGCAAATCATTTAGGCTATGCTATCAACATTCAGTGTATAGCTCTAAACTATCACAGTATAAACAACTGCAAAGTTTATTGAGATAATGAGAACTCCACTATGACTCCTGAATTGTGAAAGAGCGACCCAAAACAAATTTCTTCTGACCTCTCGACTGAGACCTGACAAAAACAGGTTATGTTTTTCTGCCTATTTAATTATTCCCTTTTTTGAGCTGTTTCCACAAATTCCCATAGGTCGAAGGGGGAGGGCTGAGGTTTCTTAAGGTCGCCCATTAACAAAGTCACAAGACCTTAACAAAACTAGCAGCATTTCTCATTCGCTAACACAATGACTGCTTGTTCTGGTCAACCAACAGTGTGGCCCTTTCTTCTGCGAGGAACTTTAGTCCGAGTGTTTGTGTGAGTTTGTGCCGCTCCCCGGTAATGATGTGTTCTTCAATCAGCAAAACTGAAACGACAATAGAAACGTTTGACCCCGCAGCACCCAGTGTTTTGTACATTTACGAGCACGACTACATAATTACTCATTTAATTTGCCTCTCAAGATGCTCATCTATTGTGCATGCTGAATGCTAAATCACGCTCGAGGGGCTGGTGTCTGAATGGCTTTGCTAGAACTCACTAAACTCTGGAAAAAAGTCTGTTTAATACAGGCTGTGCAATAAAATTGAGCACTTCTCTCACTCTTTTAGAATAACCATTGAACACTAATGTTTATTAGTGGTGTTTACTAAAGCTTGTGCACTATAGCGTTGAGTTTTACAGCCAACCATCACTCATTTTCATCAATGGTTTCAATTCTGAGCAGCCTTTCCATCTCATAAGCAACACAATGTTCATAATCCTTCCAATTAGTTGCAGCTTCTCATAATATTTTTGGAGGTTTTAATAGTCATCAGAGGTTCTCTTCAGCGTAATTAAAAACCTCAACATTAGTTAGATTAGCCGATTTGTTTCGGATCATCTCGTAATGGCTAAACATGAAAAACTGCAATATTAATCTTTTACTGCTGGAATCCACGATTCCCCTCAAGTAAGCTTCCTTCATTTCACTTTATTATGTCAGTTCTACTGCAGTGTTCTTGCTGTTGTTAACTAAAACTATAAAGTTTACATACGCCTTGCAGAATCTGCAAATTGTTAATTATTTTACCAAAACAATAGGGATCGTACAAAATGCATGTTTTTTTTTTTTTATTTAGTACTGACCTCAATAAGATATTTCACATAAAAGATGTTTACAAGTGCTCAAGAGAAAATAATAGCTAAATTTATAAAGAATAACCCTGTTCAAACATTTGTGACCCTGGACCACAAAACCAGTCATAAGGTTAAATTTTACAAAACTGAGATATATACATCATATGAAAGCTCAACAAATAAGCTTTCTATTGATGTATGGTTTGTTAGGATAGGACAATATTTGGCTGAGATACATCTATTTGAAAATCTGAAATCTAAGGGTGCAAAAAATCAAAATACTGAGAAAATCACCTTTAAAGTTGTCCAAATTAAGTTCTTAGCAATGCATATTACTAATCAAAAACAGTAGGAATTTTATAGTAGGAATTTTACAAAAAATCTTCATGGAACATGATCTTTACTTAATTTCCTAATGATTTTTGACATAAAAGAAAAATCTATAATTTTGACCCATACAATGTATTTTTGGCTATTGCTACAAATATACCCCAGCGACTTAAGACTGGTTTTGTGGTCCAGGGTCACATTTTTCTTTTTGTTTAGTGATAGTTGTTCTGGAGTCCTGAACAGTTAAACTGCCCACTGTTCTTCAGAAAAATCCTTCAGGTCCCTCAGTTTTTTAGCATTTTTGTCTATTTGAACCCTTTCCAATAATGACTGTATGATTTTGAGATCCATCTGCTCACATTGAGGACAACTGAAGGACTCATATGCAACTCTTACAGAAAGTTCAAACACTCACTGATGCTCCAGAAGGAAAAACGATGGATTAAGAGCCGGGGGTGAAAACTTTTACATAATAACATAATGAAGATGTGTACATTTTTCATCATGTTTTTTTTTTCATTTAGTACTGCCTTTCAGAAGCTAAAAAAGATACTTACATGTTTCCCAGAAGACAAAATAACTTCAATTTACCCTGATCTTCAAATTAAATTCTTAAAAAGTTCTCCCCCCCCCCCAATCTCTTAATATATGTTTTCTCCTTCTAAAGCATCAGTGAGAACTTGAACCTTCTGTAATAGTTGTATATAAGCCCCTCACTTATCCTCAATGTGAAAAGATGGATCTCAAAATCATACAGTCATTGTTGGAAAGGGATCCAATACTCAAAAATGATGAAAAAACAAAGAATTTGTGGGACCTGAAGGATTTTTCTGAAGAACAGCGGGCAGTTTAACTGTTCTGGACAAACAAGGGACTCATGAACAACTATCACTAAACAAAAAAGCACAGCTGTGGATCATTCAGGTAACAATGCAGTATTACAAATCAAGTATATGTAAACTTTTGAATGAGGCCATTTTTATAAATTGTGGACCATATGTAAATGTCTTATTTAGCTCAGTACTAAATTAAAATAACATGCATTTTGTATGATCCCTCTCATTTTGGTAAAATAATTAACATTTTGCAGATTAGCACAAACTAATTAAACCAAAATGAAAAGAAAACCTGAAAATATAAAAATAAAAGCTATCAAGATATCAATAAATAATATACTGTAGTACTATATAAATAATACTACAATAACACTGTGTGGCTGGCATTTATTCAGCTTAAATGAGATATGACTCAGTGTTTGAGGACAGGACGTAATATAGAGGCACTTTCATTGGCTTCATAAACATTTGTCCAGCTCACAATTGCCTTGTAATACATCCACTTTATCATCTAGACAGCTCAGTGATAAACTATTTATTTATTTATTTATAAATCTCATATATAGCTTTCATGCATTTTACTTGTATATAGCATTATCTAGTTATTATAGCACATGGTTGCTTACAGATGCAACCAACTATTTTTTGAACCAGTGTGAGTCAACCTGGGGCAGCCGTGGCCTAATGGTTAGAAAGTCGGACTTGGGTTAAATGCAGAGCACAAATTCTGAGTATGGCCACATGTCACATCCTTTCCTTTCGTCAGTAGTGTCAGAGAAATTCACACTTACCTTTACACTATCAGATACTCAACCTGTTTGCGTCAGTTCTCCAGAATACAATTTCATTAATAGATTTGATCTGCCCACATTTGAAAAAGCAAGTCGAATGACACTATTTGCATGCTAAGAATCCTAAATAGTGTGTAAGATTACAAAAAGTGCATCCTGAATGATTGCACGTTTAAAAGAGTAATCCAAATTTAAGTTAAAGTATATTTGAAGTGTATTTGTAGTAAGTAAACTATACTTTTGAGTATTCTTTACATTTACTTTAAGTCAATTTTGGCAAAAGTAAAGACTGAAAATATACTTCATTATTTTTAGTTTTAAGAATATTAATAGCACACTTGAATAATAAATTTTTGTAAGGGCTGCAGCAAGGCACATGCTTTTTGCACATAAGATGCATTTTCAAGCAAATTGAGACGCAGCCTCAGGCTATGATCATGATGGCTTTTCTCTGAATACTGCTCAATATATTCCATATGCTGCCTACTGCTTTTTAAAAATAGCTGTTGGTAAGCATTATGCAACGATTGTAGTAGCTATACAGTCACGTGATATCATTACATTGCATGTTCAATTCAGTGAGTGACATCCAGCTGTCATTTCTAAAATAAAACATTACCTGAACACAATTTTATTTAAAAAATATCATGCTTGGCAGTCAAATAATTAAAACAGTCAAAATAGGCATGTTAAAATTTAAGATTGAGCATGCATGTGCATTGTGGGATTTAATGTAAAAAATATGCATACAATATGCATAATATATATCATATGTTAGCATGCTATTCTGAACATAGCAGCCCTACCATGTGTCCATGATGATCAGCACATGCTGCTCCAGTTCACAGGCCTCATCTGATCTTAGACTGCACTCTGGTGGTCATCGAAGGCCCTGCAACATATGAAACAAATATCAAAGTGCATAAAAAATAAAAGGCTTTCGGATGGTTATCATCAGCTCTGATAGGTTGGGCACGCCTCAGTGTTTAATGAGAACAAATGCAGAAATAGATGAATAAATCTGAATAATACGTATAAATACAGAGGCTGAATTATATCTGAATATTTGCACAATAAATGGGGCATTAAGATGTTTTGACTTGATATTACCATTACAAATATAAAGCTTTGCATAAATATTATATTTACTGTGTGCTTGTAAACATTAACATTTATAAATTAATCAGAAAGTAACTGAGATAATTGCTGAAATAAGATTATGGCGGTTTTCAGGTGCATTATTTAACATACTGAAATTCTAATGGTGATATTTTAACAATATTTAATGTTTTTAGTTTTGGTAAACTATTACAACTCAAGGATTCGATTGAGATGGCAGGGAAAATCAACACTACATGCAAATAATAAACTGGCTAGTTAGGATAGCAGAATGAACAGACGTAAATGTAAAAGGAGAAGTGAAAATATATCCCATTTCCTTTATTCTCACTTGGTAGAAACTGCCAAACATATGCCAACAAGAACAGGTTGTGTGACACGCTCTCATTCTCTGAAAAATGATTCAAAACAACACAAGACAAAAGATCATATGATACAGAGGAAATCCAATACAGGTTATTTTGCAACAGAAGTAAATATAGATTGTGGTGCTTACCACATTTAGTGTTATTTAGTGTCATTGTGAAACTGGTATACAGTGGAGATTACAAAATTAGAGAACAGTATTATAAATACTTGATTTTTTTTTTCTTTAGCTGTAGGTATAGTTCTACTATTATGTTTGACAAAACAACCGCTTGAAAAAGATTATAGCTTAAATTTTTAAGGGGTTACAGCTGTCAGAAATAATTTGGAAGTGTAGAGGCCCTTGTTTTGAATGTTTTGAATGTTTACCTTCTGCGGCCGCAGGACATCACTAGTTTCTCACACTGCGCTGGTGTGATCTTGGTGCACTCTTCTTCCACTCTCTTCCATAGTTCAGTAACTGTAGTGGGTTTCTTAGCCATAACTTTGGAATGTTCTGATAAACATTTGCATTCATCCTGTAATGTAGCTGTATAAGCCGTATAACCCAACTCTTGCTGCAGAAAACCATGACACTTCCTCCTCCACCTTTCACTGACTTTCCCATCAGACCTTACTCTCATCACTAAAGTGAACTTTGGACCAGTTCTCCTCTCTCCACACAACATGCTCCTCGGCAAAGGTAAGTTTAGCCTTTTGATTCTTTCTGCTGATGAGTAGGGGTTGGGTATCGTTTGAATTTTATCGATTCTGATCCCAGTTCTGCTTAAGTCAAACTTTTATTCTTCTGTTTTTACAAAGCTTTCTGTTGCAGCTGAATAACATGAGCAAAAATCAGCAGCTTACAGAACACTTAAGCCTAAGAGGAACTTTTGTCTATAGTTTTCACAAAAATACCACAGCAAAACAACTAGACTACACTCTTAAAACTAAAGGTGCTTCACGATGCCATAGAAGAACCTTTTTCTGTCTAAATGGTTCCATAAAGAACCTTTAAAATCTGAAGAATCTTTTGGTTTCACAAAAGTTTTTTGTGATGAAAGAAGGTTCTTCAGATTATAAAAAGGTAAGAAAAAAATGGTTTTGACTGAATGGTTCTTTGTGGAACCAAAAATGGTTCTTCTATGGCATCGCTGTAAAGAACCTTTTAAAGCACCTTTATTTTTAAGAGTGCAATATAAATTTAGTGACCAAGCAAGTGAACAAGCAAATAAATTAGCAATAGAATAAATAAATACAGGTACAAAAATTCAAATAAAAAGTTTAAAAACACTGCATTGCTTTCTTTTCATAAATAAAATGTAGATGAATCCTTATTAAAGTAACAAAAGATATTCAGTCAAGATTAGTATTAGATTTTGTTCTTGGATTAACATTAATGACAGGCAGCATGTTTAATTGGCTGCTGTCTCTTCAACACATAATGCACGCGGATCTAAAAATACTTTTGAGAAATGCATTTTCTTTCTGATCTGTTTACTTTCACTTAAGATAAAAAAACAGCTGTGTTTATGATGATGTACTGATGTATTTTGTGAATATTGGGCGTTAAATGTGAAAGAGAAGTCAGATATGCCTGAAACAACCTTTTCTGCAGTGGAAATGCATGGAATTTCCCGCACTGGGACCGGTGTTGCCAAGTCCACGGTTTTCCTGCGGAATTGGGCTACTTTAGCGCTGTTGAAGTGGCCCCAATAACGTAACATTTAGCCCCTGGAATGCTAATTTTACCAGGGGAACCCCACCAAAAAACATGTATTTTACCCCCAGAACGCGGGGGTAAAATATGGTGGACCCCCGTCAAAATGCGACTGGGCTACTTTTTGGCTAGTTTTGAGTGGCAATTGGGAAGGTTTTGTTGTAAAAACCTGGCAACCCTGACTGGGACTGCTATTCCCTGTGCTCATGCTTTAGATGTGTGCACTGCACGCAAACAGTGTGCAGGTCCCTTCCCTTCCTGCGCTTAAATCATTTGTTTTTAAACTGCGAAATGCGAACACAGGAATCGTTAAGCAGAATAGAAATGCACGTGTCTTATTGAATATCCAGTTATGGGAAAGTTGGAACCGGTTCTTGATACCCAACCCTACTGATGAGAGGCTTGGTCACTATGACACTTTCAGCCCGACTTCTTTTTAAGCGTCCCAATAAAGATCCGGCAAGCAATTCCAGATTCAGTGTTGAACCCATTCCCTAGAGTCTCCTCATTATCCTGTCTTCTCATGCATTTGTCTTATGTGGACGACTAGCCTTGTTGAGGGACTTGAATAAATTAGTGTCATTGTAAACCTGCAATATTAAAAAAAATCCCAGATCTGGACAACCTCCTTTTGCAGGGTTTCAGTCACTTTAGAGCAGCCCTCCATCTTGCAATCCCAGTAAAAATAAGAGGAATGCAGCCAGTTAAATAGGGTTTGTCATTGAAATTAAGAAAATTAACACAAGGTGCCAGATTACCTTGGAGGTTCTTGTATCTGTAAGTGTTCTCTAATTTTGATCAGAGTTCTTTTTTAAACATCTCATTAAAAGTTTTTAATACTGTGCATTAGAATATAATTGATTCATTAAAAAAATCTTAAAACTACCCTTCTATTTTAAAGGTAGGCTAATTTTAGTAGTGTGTTTTAGTCATTTTTATTTCAGTTTAAGTTATAGATATTTTAGCATCAAGTTGAACTTAATGAAAATGATTAATGTTTTCTTGGCAGCTAGCTGAAATAATAAAGTAATACGTTTTTGTATCTTTTATTTCAGTTAACAGTTATTTTATAGCAAGTAATCAAATTAGCAGAAACTACATTGGCAGAAACATCTGAGATAATGAAGACAACTTCATTAAGTGTTCTGAGCTGTGAAAGATTAACAAATGAGCAATACAATTTTAGAATCAATTATTATTCTTTTCAACCTTAGAATGAAACCTAAACAATTAAATTACAGTGCATACTAACTTGACAATTCACTTTGTTGTGAACTATAAGGATGCAGACAGTTTGTTTAGTTCATGCTCCACTAGAGGGCAGGTGAAGCTCAGGAAACCATGTGTGTTTTTGTGTTTGCGTGTTTGACGGTCTTTCTGTGTGTTTGTGTGTATGTAATTATGGCTCCGGTCCCCGGAGGGCCAGCAGAGGGAGCTTGAGAGTACGCTGACACCTGTCTGTGCTTATTCTCAAATCATACGCAGCCCGGACCCTCCGTTCGCGAGCACCCTAACATGCCACGTCTGCAAAAAACCAACACCATCCCTCATAGAGTAACCTTTCCCATAATTCCCTCAGGCTGTGTGTGTGCCGCTCGATGGAGCGTTTAACAGCCTGTGGCATCTCCTGAGGACAAACATCTAGCTTTAAATGGTGACCTTTCACCTTTTGGTGTTGATTCTAACTTGAGGTCCTGGGTTTGGAAGAGCCGCTGGAGTCTGTGAGACCTTCCCTTTCGTACTTGTATTTTAGGAATTTAGACCAGGCCTAAAGGACAGCAGATCCAACTGCTTGGTTTTCCGTCATTAGCTGCTGATGCAACGGCTCGGCTGTTTACTCGGATATAAAAAAACAGCCCACGAAGTACATTAAAATGGAAGGCAGCGTCGAGGTGACTTTAGCGGCTAATTAAAAACAGATGTGTCCATTTAATATTCTTAATACTTGGAGGGAGAGAGACAATCACTGCAGAAATATCTATTTGCCTCATTAAATTGAGAAGCTTGATCATGATGAGGGATGAAATAATGAATGAAGACAGGCATGTTTACCAGGTTGTTTAAATAGAGTTTGCCAGAAGAGACGAGGAGAACAAAACCTGCTGGCTGTGGGAGCGTTTGCCTCGGCGGAGAGACGCGCTGACGCTTATTATGACTGACGCGAGCAAAACCGAGCATGGTGGTGCAAACAGAAAGGACAGGTTTAGATAAATCATACGGCTGTCAACGCAGCGTCAAACGCCTACTGCTTATTTTACCCACAGTGACCATTAATAGACACGGAGGTGTGCGGCAACAGATAGATTCTGCCTTGCAACGTTTACATCACAAAAACAGTCACGTTGCATCAATATCTGAGGTGCTGTGTTAAACATTTAAATATACACATGCTCTATGATGACATAACATGCCAATTTAATAGACAGGACTGAATCTGTCCACCTATCCATTTATCTGTCTGTCTATATATGCCCATCCATCTATCTATCCATGTCCATCTGTCCATCCGTCTATACATGTCCATCCATCCATCCATCTGTCCATCCATTTATCCTTCTATATATGTCCATCTGTCCATTCATCTATACATGTCCATCCATCTATTAATCCATTCATCTATTATGTCCACCTGTCCATCCATACATCTATATATGTCCATCCATCCTTCTATACATGTTCATCTTTCCATCCTTCTGCCTATACGTGTCCATCTGTCCATCAATCTATTCATGTCCATCTGTCCTTCCATCCTTCTTTACATGTTTATCTGTCTATCCATCCATCTATACATGTCCATCCATCCATCTATCCATCCTTCCATACATATCTATATGTCCATCCATCCATCCATACATGTCCACCTGTCCATCCATCCTTCTATACATGTCCAACTGTCCATCCATCCATCTATACATGTCCATCCATCCATACATGTCCATCTGTTCATCCATCCATCCGTTCATCTGTCCATCCGTCTATACATGTCTGTTTGTCAATCTATACATGTCTATCTGTCCATCTATCTACACATGTCCTTCTATACATGCCCAGCTGTCCATCCATCCATCTATACATGTCCATCCATCCATACATGTCCATCTCTCTATCAATCCATCCTTCTATACATGTCCATCCATCCATTAATCCATTCATCTATACATGTCCACCTGTCTATCCATCTATATATGTCCATCCATCCTTCTATACATGTCCATCTGTCCATCTATCATCCAACTATACATGTCTATCTGTACATCTATCAATCCATCTATACATGTCCATCCATCCATCCTTCTATACATGTTCATCTGTCCATCCATCTACCTATACGTGTCCATCTGTCCATCAATCTATTCATGTCCATCTGTCCTTCCATCCTTCTATACATGTTTATCTGTCTATCCATCCACCTATACATGTTCATCCATCCATCCTTCTATACATGTCCATCTGTCCATCCATCCATACATGTCTATCTGTCCATCCATCCATCATCCATCTATATATGTTCATCTGTCTGTCCGTCCGTCCATCTATCCATTCATCCATCCATCCATGTATACATGTCCGTCCATTCATCTATCATCTATACATGTCCATCCATCCCTCTATACATGTCCATCTGTCCATCCATTCATCGATCGATCGATCCATGTCCATCCACATCCATCTATACATGTCTATCTATCCATTCATTCGTTCATCCATCCATCCATCCATCCATTTATACATGTCTGTCTCTACATGAATATTGTCCATCTGTTCATCCATCCATCCATCCATCCATCCATCCATCCATCCATTTATACATGTCTGTCTCTACATGAATATTGTCCATCTGTTCATCCATCTATCTGTCTATTCATGTCCATCTACCATTCATCCATCCATCTTTCTATACATGTCCATCCATCCATTCATCTGTCTATCAATTCAATATTGCTTCTATAACCTTAAGATAGTTCTTAGTTCAATCTTGTCTTTTAATCTCTTACATGCCACCTTTGTCCTAGTTTGACAAAGGCCTGAGAGTGAAATTTCAGAATTAATGAGACTAATCGCTAATCTATTATGAGGGATAATTAGTCCAGTAGATAATAGTGACACATATTCATTTCCATGTCTTCCCAGGTGGTCTCCCTCTCTTTCAGACACAAAAGAGCACAGGACTGTTGTGCTTTGTGTCTAAATGAGCATCTTACAGATGCTGAAATGATGTCCTGTCACATCTGATTTGATAAACCCAATAGGAACAGGCCTGTTTAAGCCACTTTAATGCAGACTATTAAACTCTGAGGACAGAACAGGTCATTTTACATTACAAAAACCCACTCCTGGTGTCATGATAAGCAATCCTAACACCACTATAGTGATAAAAGCATCAAACTGTCACTCACAAAACATCACATCCACATTCATCTGTCTGTACTGTTGTTAGTCAGTGATCCTAAAACACAATGTCTTACAGAGTGAAAATGTGGGTTTGATAATTTGGAAGTGATCTAAAATAACGGCCTTGATGTTGGTTAAACTAGTTCCTATGACAACTATATATCCATGAATGATTAGTTCTCAATTTGTGTGGTAGAAGGAACTTGCTGGAAGCCATTGACAGCAGAGAGAACTTATACCAATAATAAACCAGTAACAAAGTACACATTATAAAACGGATAGTTATGACTTTCCTGGAAAGACATTCAAAGTCATTGACATTTCTGAAAAAAAACAACAACAACACATTATATCAGTTTGGCAGCCTACATCAAGTCTACTGAACTATATTTGTTCGTGAAGAGTTATTGATTCTGATTATTATAATAAACACAGCTCTGCTACAGTCACATGTGCACAGCAACTCACACCAACATATGCTTTTAAAGCGAAAGCGCTCTATAAAGACAGGCCTTGTAAAGGTGCTGTCACATTAGCAAAATTTAGGATACATATTTTTAAAAACTTGCAAGTTAGGCTAATTTACATGAGAAGAAGATTCATGTCAAAGTAGTAGGAACAGATTAGCATTAGAATTTCTAACAGTGTATGTACACTGGCCCCCAGCCAGGGTTGCCAGGTTTTCAGAACATAACCCGCCCAATTGCTACTCTTCAATCTGTGTAAAAACGTGCATCCCTGTGCCCAAAACCAGTTGTCTGTGGATGAGAATCTGAAAGAAAGGACTGGTGGCACTTTGTCCTGCTCCATTTCACAGATGCTGAGTGAAAGGAGAGTTTTATAATAACAGGACATTCATTTATGCAACTCATTATTTAACAGAAAGAACAGCTCGTTCCCCATTTCATACTGTATGTCATTACGCTATTTCTGCATCATTGCACATGTGCAGTCCTTTTCTTTTGGTTTTCAATCCGATCGAGTGTTTACATGCACTCTCAATTGTATAAGAAAAGGAATAAACCACTCCCTTCAATCCGATTAAGCTGTCAATCTGACTACTAATGGATTATTTGGTTTCATGTAAATGTAGTCAGTGTGAAAGTAGCCCAATTCCGCAGGTAATGTGCAGACGTGGCAACACAAGCATGTGAGCATTTTTAATTCATTTCAATGCAAATTGAGCTTCTTGCTTTGAAAGCAAATTGTAGGATTGACAATGAACCAAAGTGCATAAATCATATTGTTTACACATTGCTGTTGTTATATAAATTAAAAAGATTAAATAATGCTATTTATTTATTTGTATTTATTTAATTTTAGATATCACATTAGAGATTTCGGTAAACAAGGCTTTGTTATGTTTCGAAACATTTCGACAATGGAAAAATATTTTTTTTAAAAGAGTAGTTCACTTTCAGAACAAAAAATTTGAGATAATGTATCCAAGATGTTCATGTCTTTCTTTCTTTAGTCGTAAGGAAATTCTGTTTTTTGAGTAAAACATTTTAGGATTTCTCTCCATATAATGGATATCTATGGTGCCCTCAAGTTTGAACTTCCAAAATGCAGCTTCAGATGGCTCTAAACGATCCCAGCCGAGGAAAAAATGGGTCTAAAATGAATAAAAACACTGAAATTCAATGCAAACCTGTAATAATTTTATGTTAAATAATACAAATATCCTTTATGTATTTAATCCCATTTTATTAACCATAAATTCGTCCATACTAATAAGCAAATATAACTCAAGATAATCTAACATTTGTTTTCCTTTTTTTCAATTGTTGAAGAGTTGACATTTTTTCTTCTGCGGTCTACTGTATTTACTTTTCTCTAAGCCTGAGGCTTTTGGTGTGAAAAGGCTTTTACATTTGCCAAAAATAGAACTTTTTATATTAAAAACAAACAAGCAAGCCCTGCCCAGATTTAAAAAGTAACGCAAAAGTAACGTAACTTTACTTTCCATAAAAAGTAACTAATTAATGTAATTAGTAACTTTTTTAGGGAGTAAATCAATATTGTAATGCATTACTTTTAAAAGTAGCTTTCCCCAACACTGCTCAGCGCTGTATGTCTTTATACCCCTCAATGTTCAAAGACAAAACAAGTAGCAAAATGCAGTGAAATATAATATTTATATATTGTAGCAGCATAACCATGAGAACTATAAATAGTTGCACTCTCTGGCAAATAACTAAAAAACTTGTACTCTTTTGAAGTTCTGCTTTTTTATTGTGCACTATCGATTAGCTTTATCATTGTCAACTCCTTTAAAATAAATTTCCTAAGGCTTTCCTCATTTCTAATTGTTTTAAATGAATTAGGCTAATAAATGTATGCATATTAGTTATAGATTGACAATAAAACCATTAACGCTGATAATAATAATACTGACCATGGATTCTCCTGTTTCTTTTCTCTTGACTGGAAACAAAACCTGAAAGATAGGGAGAATGTTTCTCCCAGAGGAGAATTTCAAGCTCTCACTCAAAGGACTCCTGCAGGACGGCGTGCGTCCCTTGAGCCGAATCCGCCAGCACACAGCTCCCACGACGGGACTGCTTCATTAGCGAACCGGCGACTGGGGAGTTATTACCAGCGGTCCTTCTCAGCTAATACACAGAGAGCCCCCACGCTTGACGCCAGGTGGGCTAGCCTGTTAATACCGGTGTTAATATTCAGCAGCGAGATGAGCTAATGTCCACAGAGAGAGAGGCTGAGACAGGAGATGGGAGTAATATCAGAGAGCAGGGCCGCAGGGTCGAGGTGGTCTGGGGAGACACTGAACTGCAGCGCCTCAGGCTGTAATTAGTAGCCGGTGACAACACGGCTCACCAGAGAGAGAGTTTCAGCAAGGTAAACAGGGACATCAGCACTTGAGACACAACAATAATTATCAATCATGAAAACAATCATCACTGCATTTACATTTCTATTACGAAGCAAAAGTGACCAGAGAACCTCAGTCAGTGCAAAAGGCCAAGTTTCAATTTTACTGCAAAAAAACATTAACATATGCATCTCAGGTGTCTGAACAATCAGATTCCATTTACAAATATTTACTTTTCTGTTAGTGAAGAAACTGAATGAGCTAAAAATAAAAATATTTCATCTTGCTTGCAATTTGTTTTCACGGCCTAGTCACACAAAGTTTTGATTTTTAGTTTGACTAAACATGCATGATGAAATATTATTAATAAATGCTATTATTTATTGGATGTCTAGGTCATTTTTTCTCTTATTTGTTACTTTTAATTTGTCAAAGGAATGCATAAATTCAGCACTGTACTTTATGTGAATAGTTTAGCATGAAAAAGAAAACTTGCATAAAATAATTTTTGGGTGGCTAGGAAATTTTTTATCATACAGATGTTAAACAAAGAATTTTTTCAGAGAATAGCATACATTCAGCAATATGCTTAATGTGAATAGTTTAGTTTAAAAGAACTTGCATGATAAAATATTAAAGTAAATTATTTAAAAAAATAGTAATAGTAATAATTATTATTAATTTATAAAATAATTTATAAAAATTATAAAATATAATATTTATTGTGTAGTTAGATGTGAATAGTTTGAAAACATGCATGATTAAATATAAAATAATGAAAAATATTTTAAGTTTTATTTTATAATAATAAGTATAATAATTTAGAATAATTATAAAATGTTATTTTTTATTAGGTGGCTTGATCAATAGAAATCATAGAAATGAAAAATTAAGTTAGAAAATATTAGAAAAATATTTTTTTTAGGTGCAAAAAATGTTTGTGCATATATATATATTTTTCCATTTCAAAGAGAAACAAAGCAAGCATGTATTGTTAGTAGTTTTAAAACCAGTGAAAACTATTTTTTAAATTTATTAACAGAATTTTGTCATGCAATAAAAATGCATAATAAAATATTATAAAGTAAATCATTAAAAAAATAACAGTAAAAGTAATAATTATTATTATTATTAATTATAAAATAATTTCTAATAATTATAACATAGTTGTATTGGGTAGTTTTGTGATTTATTTTACTTAAAGATGGTAAACATGTTCAGAGAATAGCAAATTTGGCATCATACTTGATGAATAGTTTGGCTTAAAAAAATTCATGATAATATATATATAAAAAACTGTAAAACTATATTTTATAATAATAAACATAATACTTTATAATAGAAATATTTATAATAATTATAAAATGTTTTTTATTAAGTGACTCAATCCAGAAATGGAGAACAATTATATTTCAAATGGAAACAAATGATATAGTTTTGCATTATATAGTTGCATTGGACATGGTATGAACAGGCCTTTAGACTCCAAGAGCACATTACTGAGGTTTTCACTTTCCTGAACAAGTTATTTTCAAATAATAAAAAATTAAAATATCTAAAAGGATATGTTTTTTAATCACTGTTGCCACTCATACACCCACAATGTGGCCTGAAACACTGCAAATGCTTGACATTTGATCCAGCGTAACTGATGTAACAAAAACTCCCTATTAATCGCCAAACAACACACAGTTTTTCAGACCTTTGGGGAACTGAATTTGATCCACAAAGGCCTGATATTAGATACTCCACTCACCCCAAATGACTAGATAAACACGCCGCTTCAGAATGACTTCTCCATATAACCTGAGAGCGGCAGGCAGAGATAGACAGCGAATCTCGTTCCGCCGGGATTTCCGGAGTGAATGCAACAACAGTATCAAACGCTGAACCCTCGGTGCGTTGTGCCAAGGGGCTGATGGGATATCTCTGGGGAGCCATTAGCGCTTCGATCTGCGGTAAAGCGCTGGGGAACCAGCACAAGTCATGAGAGAGAGCAGAAAAACTCACAACACACTAACAACACCTGTCACCCCTGCGCCTAATGAGAGACACAATTAGCAATTAACAGTGCGATCTGTCAGCACTGATACCTGCCTCCCCGCGCTCACCTCGGCCCAGCTGGGACAGACGGCAAGAGGGAAACATCCCGAGCTCTTAATCAGCAGAGAAACACACCCAAAGAATTATTCTCAGACTAAAGGTGGTTACAAATCACTGGCTTCAGGCCTGATAATATTTGGAGCTTGAGCTACTTTAATATTTAATTACAGTGTTAACTTACGAGACTAAATTAAAAAGTCAAGAATGAACATGGAAGAGTGTTTAAAAAGTATATTTCTATGTTCAGTCTTGTATTTTAATACTGTGTGCTGACTAGAATGATCCACAACTGTTTTTTTTTTTTTTGTTTAGTGATAGTTGTTAATGAGTCCCTTGTTTGTCCTGAACAGTTAAACTGCCTGCTGTTCTTCAGAAAAATCAGGTCACAAAAATTATTTGGTTTTCCAGCATTTTTTGTGTATTTAAACCCTTTCCAACAATGACTGTATGATTCTGAGATCCATCTTTTCACACTGAGGACAACTGAGGGACTCATATGCAACTATTACAGAAGGTTTAAACGCTCACTGATGCTCCAGAAGAAAAAAAAAATGCATTAAAAGCTGTGGGGTGAAAACTTTTTAAGAATTGAATTTGAAGATCAGGGTAAATTTAAATTATTTTGTCTACTGGGAAACATGTAACTACGTTGTATAGCCTCTGAAGGACAGTACTAAATTAAAAATATGATATTTAAGCAAAATAAGAAAAATGTACACATCTCCTTTCTGTTTAAAAGTTTTCACTCCCAGCTCTTAATGCATCGTTTTGTAATAGTTGCATATGAATTACTTAGTTGTCCTCAGTGTGAAAAGATGGATCTCAAAATCATACAGGATTTGTTGGAAAGGGTTCAAATACACAAAAAAAGCTAAAAACCAAATTATCTGTGCTGTGGGACTTTTCTGAAGAACAGCGGGCAGATTAGAGCTGGGTGATAATATTTTGCGATAATACAACAAATCAAGTAGTTGAGACTTACTATGTATTATATATTGCCTTACATGCGTATACTATATGTATGCAGATAAAACTTGGACATACAGGTGCATCTCAGTCTGTGGCACTGCTGATGAGTTATGGAAACCCAAGTTTCTTTGACAGTTTCTTCAGCTCATCTGCATTTTTTGGTCTCTTGTTTCTCATTTTCCTCTTGACAATACCATAGATTCTTTATGGGGTTCAGGTCTGGTGGTGAACACAAGCACAAGATATTTTCACATTTGATTCCACAACAAAAAATACATCAGTACTACCCGACTTTTAGGCATTTACACTCTTAAAAATAAAGGTGCTTCACGATGCCATTGAATACTAAAAGTCGAGTAGTACTGATGTATTTTTTGTTGTGGAATC
Organism: Garra rufa; assembly: GCF_049309525.1. NCBI lineage: Eukaryota > Metazoa > Chordata > Actinopteri > Cypriniformes > Cyprinidae > Garra > Garra rufa. Next base: position 5,927,349 of record NC_133369.1, on the reverse strand, counting down.
AAATGTGAAAATATCTTGTGCTTGTGTTCACCACAGACCTTATTTCAGCCATTAAAGGGATGGTTCGGAGTAGAATTGACTTCATTGCTATGCACTCCGAAGCCCATGTAAATACCCCATCCGAAGTTTTTTTTTACCTTAGTCAAACATTTATGGAGATATTAGAGTTTTTCGAATTGCTTGTTACAGGAGTGAATGGTACATGTGATGTATCTCGTAAATTGCACCACTAAACGTGCAAGTAATCTTACCAAACTTGTACAGTAGTGTAAATAGGTTATGTACTCACAAAACGCTGCATCGGAACATTTGTAAGTCCACCATGAGTGTTTTAAAAACACGTTTTAGCCGATCCCCTACTAGTCTCAAAAACTACAAATGGCGACATGTCGACGTCACTTCCCTGGTTTGAAAAAAGCACGTAAAAGTCCTCCTACAAGTTGACATGCAGACAGATGTAGTAGGAGGACTTTTACGTGCTTTTTTCAAACCAGGGAGGTGACGTCGACTTGTAGTTTCTGAGACTAGTAGTTCTCGGGTAAAACGTGTTTTTAAAACACTCATGGTGGACTTACAAATGTTCCGATGCAGCGTTTTGTGAGTACATAACCTATTTACACTACTGTACAAGTTTGGTAAGATTACTTGCACGTTTAGTGGTGCAATTTACGAGATACATCACATGTACCATTCACTCCTGTAACAAGCAATTCAAAAAACTCTAATATCTCCATAAATGTTTGACTAAGGTAAAAAAAAACTTCGGATGGGGTATTTACATGGGCTTCGGAGTGCATAGCAATGAAGTCAATTCTACTCCGAACCATCCCTTTAAGTCTATTCAAAAACCATTGACTTCATGACAATGAAAGCATTTAAACTCATTGACTGATTGACTTTTAGAACTCAACTCACAGAGTATGTTTTGGATCCAAAACGTCATTCCCTTGTGCTCCTTCGTCAACGATCCTCACAAACTATCGCTGTCACCTAACAAACTAGATTTTCAGAGAAGGCATAAACATATGCAACAACACCAAACAACATCAACTGTTCTTGTAAAACACTTTAGCATCAGGGGGGAAGAGCTGCTATTACTTTAGGCTGCGAAAAGTCCAGGCTGGGACGGATGTGCGTGTGGACGCGTCACGTGTGGTTCGCAGCTATTGTAATAAGATTAGACCTGCCTGATACACCTCCAGGATAGTAATTGTGTCAGCCCATGAGGTCAGTGGGGAATTGGAGTGTTAAATCCAATTTTGAACTTGTCTCTCTCGTTCTGCGGGGTGTACAGGAGTACCAACCATATGCCACAGTCCCCGATTTCACAAGATGAATATGGATGAGAGCCGAGCTGCTCTCACATCTCAGAATAGGAGCCAAATCTACCTGTAGGACTGGGAATAACCCTTTGCCCTGTTTTACAGTCAGGCTAAGTGTATGGAAAAGTACCGTTGTGTACAGAGGCTCTACAGAGTTTATGTCTAAGAAGGGCATCATGCTATTGTCGATGGAAAATTAATAAATGATTCTGGCTGACAGGCAGATTAGAGTCATTCTTAATAGACATTGTTAGCAGATAGCCATTGTTGAAGCTAAATAAGTTATTGCTGAACTATATTAATGGAGTATGAAGTGTAAACTGTAAGGGAATAGTGTAAATATTAGTGGATAAATAAATATGAACAATTAATCATTCTGAGCCGTTAGACACGCAATTGAATTACTGCGTACTTGATTTTACTAATGCATTTAATCATTTCCATGACTTTTCCAGTTATGATGGGATCATTTATTTTTATTATTATTAACAGTAATTGTAAAAAAAAAAAAAAAATCATGCCAGTGTTATTTTAGTATCCTTTTGAATTAGATTTTATGTTTTGTTGTTTTCACTTAAATGTTTTTAATTTTTAGTAATATTATAGAATTATTTTATTTTCAGAATATATCTATATAGTATTTAATAATATGTATTTATTAGTTTTAGTTTATTTTAGTACTTCAACTTTGTTGAAAATACATTTGCTAATATTTTAGTTTTTACAATTAACATTTTATTAGGTATTTTTTTATTAACATTTTTTATGGTTTTATTTAACAATAACCCTGGATTCACATCCATGAAGTGAAAAAATAAAAAATACAAATATGACAAATATGGTCCTTTAGAAATAATTCTAATATGCTGATTTGCTGCTCAAGAAACATTTTATTTTATTAACATTGTTATTATCAAATTTTTTTTTAAAGAGATTCAAAGATCAGCATTTATATAATGATGCAAAAAATTTCAGCTTTGAAATATTTTTAAAAACATTTTTAAAATACATTCAAATATAAAACAGTAATTTTAAATAGTAAAAATATTTTAAAATTTGACTGTTTTTGCCATACTTCGGATCACATAAATGCAGGCTTGGTGAGCAGAAGAGACTTCTTTAAGAAATTTTTAAAATCTTTTGACTGGTAGTGTACATTTCCAAATGTTTTCAATTCTTTTGTTATTATTCAGAATTTTAAAATATTGTTCCCATTGTTCGGTAATCTGATAATGCTTTCACTGACCAGTGAGAGTACTTTAAAAAATTATGTCTGCAGATTTTCTCTTAAAATCAGTGCATAAAAAGTGGGAAAAAACTCTGAAGTACTATGCAAAAAGTAATGCAAAAGATTAGATTATATTTATTTATTTATTTATTCACTTTAATTTTAAAGTTTTAGTAACTGTTTTATGAGTTTTTATTATTATTAATTTTTTTTTATAAATATGTCTATATAGTATCATATTTATTTGTTGAAAATACATTTGCTAATATATATTTATTTATTTTTCAGTTAACATTTTATTCTGTATTTTGTTTTATTAACATTTTTATGGTTTTAATAATACAATAATAACCCTGGATTCACATCTACAAAGTGAAAAAAAGCAACAAAAAAAAGCCAAATATGTTTAATGTTTTTCAGAAGTCTCTTCTGCTCACCAAGCATGCATTTATTTGATCCAAAATACAGCAAAAGCAGTAATATTGTGAAATATTTTTACTATCTAAAATAACTGCTTTCTATTTGAATTTATTTTAAAATGTAATTTATTCCTGTGATCAAATCTAAATGTACTCCAGTCTTCAGTAGGCTATCACATGGTCCTTCAGAAATCATTCTAATATGCTGATTTGCTGCTCAAGTAAAAAATGTTTTGTTATTATTATCAATGTTTAAAACAGTTGAGCACAATTTGTTCAGGATTTTTTGATGAATAGAAAGAACCAAAGATCAGCATTTAAAAAAAAATCAGCTTTGAAATCACAGGAATAAATTAAATTTTAAAATATATTCAAATAGAAAATTATTTTAAATGGTAAAAAATATTTTAAAATATTACTGTTTTTGCCATACTTTGGATCACATAAATTCAGGTTTGGTGAGCAAAAGAGACTTCTTTAAAAAACATTAAAAATCTTACTGACCAAAAACTTTTGATTGGTAGTGTGCATTTCCATATATATTTTTTTTCAATTATTTTGTTATTATATAGATGTACAGTAGAAATCACACTTTTAAAATATGTTTCCCATTGTTTGGTGATCTGATAATGCTTTCACTGACCAGTTAGAGTACTTTACAGTACTTTAGATTTTCTCTCAAAATCAGTCCATAAAAAGTGGAAAAAATATTTAGCAAAAATTATTGCTTGTGTGGGTGTCAGCACTGCATAAATATCATCAAACCTCAGCAGGTCATCTTGTGCAAACAGTAAATCAACCCTGCGCTGTGGTCAGTGAGTCATTCATCTTTGTTACTGTATTCATGCGTGTCGGTGTGACATCTCACGCGATGCTCAGGACAAATCCTCGTCTCATTGAGAGGAAAGTTTGCCATCTAATCAGTCACACACAAAAGATGTTTAACAGCGGTAAACAGAGGTGCAGCTTTGAGCTCGATGGGCCTCACTATTTGAGATAGAATGGAAATATTGTAGACTGAAGATGAAACACAAAGCATAAAGCCTGTCACTTCAGAAGCAAAGAATATAGCCTACAAAGCGAAGGTGAAAACTTACAACTTTACAGTTCCAGAAAATATAGACATGGGGTACCAATGTACAGTAATGCTTTTAGATGACAATACCTTGGTAGTGCATGATGGCCTTCGTTTAACCACATCCTTTGGCAGCTTTGTAGCTATCTGTGAAAGAAAGCAAAAATCCAGTCAAGCTAGCGGATAAAGTGAGAGAATCATATCATAAATATAAGTCCTTTTGTACAGAAAAGTAATAAAAATAAATAATAAAGTAATAAGTAATAATAATAAAAAAAAAATACTAAGTTTCTGTCTAAATGTTGTCTTGACAATTAAATAAACAAAATATGTACTAATGTACTGAGTACCAAAATTACTACAACTAAAATAAATAAATTATATTAATATTATATTGTATAAATAAATGAAAGCTACATACATGAATAAATTAAAGATACAATTACTAAAACTTAAACTAGATATAAATATTAGTTTTATGTTATATTACATAAATTAAAGTGAAATATAAATATTAATAAATAAATAATGTGAAAAAGAAACTTAAGCTGCATGTAAATATTAGATTAAAAAAAGTAAAAAACATTTTTATTTTATGTTATAGTACTACAATTACTAAACTAAGCTAAAATTTAAATATTAAACATGTAAAGAAAATAATAAAAAAATATGAATAAATTATTAATAAAAATTATTTAAAACAATAGTTTAAATGTAAAATAATAAAAAACACAAAACATTTTCTAAAGTTAACTAAAATTAAAATTAAAACTAAAAATATAAACATAAAAGCTAATTCAAAATATTAATAAATACCATAAAGATTTATAAATGATACTACAAAATACTGACACTACACTGTAAAAAAACATTTTTGTTGAGTCAACTCAAAATAATTTGCTACCTGGCTGCCTTAAAATTTTAAATTCAGTCAACTCAAAACTTGAAATGTTAAGTTGTACTAAGTGACAACAGATATTTGAGTTGATTTGACTTAACATTTTAAGGCATCTGGGTAACTTACCCAGCTTTTAAGTTTAACAAACCAATTTTTTTGTTAAGTCAACTCAAATATCTAAGTTGACACTAAGTACTTAACATTTCAAGTTGACTAAACTTATTTGAGTTAACTTAAAAAAAAAGAGTTAACTTTTTAAGGCAACAGAGTAACATATTATTTTAAGTTGACTGTTTTTACAGTGTATACACTAGCAGTCAAAATCTGGACACACTTGACTAAATATCTTATGATATTTTGATGTCTTTATAAAAATGTCTGTAGTCAAATATAAATTGTGAAGGAAAAGCATCATGAAGTGCTTTTATTTGGGATCCATTTATGAAGTGCTCATAATAAATGTTCCTCCTACACTAATGTTTAAAAGCGACCCAGGATTCTCATGAAGTAGGTTGCTGAAGCTCAAATATAAGAGCATTTTCATCTGTTTAAAATTTTTTACCACTAGATAATCCCATGCTTCCTTTTGTGTCGTTTCATAGTTTTGGTGACTTCAATATTTTTCTGAAAAGGAGAAAATAGTCAATCAAGAATGAATAGATGAGTCCAAAGTTCTAGCTGCCAGCGTTATACGCAGCTTAAGAGAAGATCAACTCATTTCTTATCTCTGAACCATTTAATATACTGATGTCACTAAGGACAAGATGGCATATTTCGGGTCAGCATCGTTCTCAGCGACAGATCACACACTTGAGATGGATGATTTTGCCCTCAGGTTGGCTCGGCCTACCAGGCAGCGTGGCGTGCGCTGTTGTAGCGCAGTGATTCACTCGACACAGAGCATCGGTGATGAATCTCTTTGTTGCTAATGAACTGCATTTAACAATAAAATGCAGCGGGAAACGGAACATTTCATTTATAAGAAGATCAATGACACTGACAGGCCCTTCTTTGCTCGCTTTCGGAGAAGCGCTGGCGGGCTTGTGCCGTGCCACAACCGCCATCAATCACAGACGCTACAACAACCAGATCAATCAAACGTGATGCTCGGGCGCGAAATACGGCGCGTGGCAAGAAACGGGAGGGAACGGGCCCCTAATCATGTGTCTGAGAGCAGGTTTAACCCGTTCACTCAAGCGTGATTGTGTTGGTACACGCGTGACGGCGGAACACACGCGAGCATCAGAAGTGAGTGATCATGAGTGGGGTCGGGAAGCGCTTCATCAACGACGTCCTCCATCTGCGGAGCGACAGTTCATAATTCCAGGCATCTGCTTTCATTTATAAAGTGATCACTTAGTCCTCCACGTCTCTCTCCGGTTTCATGAACCCCTGTCGGAGTTACTGCGGCCCTCTCGTCCTCTCCAGCTTTGAAACAGGACTAGCTGATAAAACCAGTGTGAATGATTCGTTCACAAATCTGACATTTAACTTAATCTCAGCATTTTTTGTTTGGTAACACTTTGTTTTAGTGTCCTTGTTACATATTACAAGTACTTACTATAGTATTAAAAGTGAATTATGCAGAATTACATGCAATTCTGACTTTTTTCTCACAAATGTGAGTTTATATCCCACAATTCTGACTTTTTTTCATGCAATTCTGACTTTTTGTCTCAGAATTGTGAGATATAAACTTACAATTGCAAGTTATAAGTCAGAATTGCGAAAAAAATGTTTTTCTCGCAGTTCTGCCTTTTTTTTCCTCACAATTCTGACTTTTTTCCTCGCTATTGAGATTATATACCACAATTCTGACTTGTTTCATGCAGTTCTGACTTTTTGTCTCAGAACTGTGAGATATACTGTAAACTGCTTTCATTTATAAAGTGATCACTTAGTCCTCCACGTCTCTCTCCGGTTTCATGAACCCCTGTCGGAGTTACTGCGGCCCTCTCGTCCTCTCCAGCTTTGAAACAGGACTAGCTGATAAAACCAGTGTGAATGATTCATTCACAAATCTGACATTTATTTAACTTAATCTCAGCATTTTTTGTTTGGTAACACTTTGTTTTAGTGTCCTTGTTACATATTACAAGTACTTACTATAGTATTAAAAGTGAATTATGCATTATTACATGCAATTCAGACTTTTTTCTCGCAAATGTGAGTTTATATCCCACAATTCTGACTTTTTTCATGCAATTCTGACTTTTTGTCTCAGAATTGTGAGATATAAACTTACAATTGAAAGTTATAAGTCAGAATTGCGAGATATAAACTCAGAATTGCGAAAATTTGTTTTTCTCGCAGTTCTGCCTTTTTTTCTCACAATTCTGACTTTTTTCCTCACTATTGAGATTATATACCACAATTCTGACTTGTTTCATGCAGTTCTGACTTTTTGTCTCAGAATTGTGAGATATAAACTTACAATTGCAAGTTATAAGTCAGAATTGCGAGATATAAACTTAGAATTGCGAAAAAAAAATGTTTTTCTCACAGTTCTGCCCTTTTTTTTACTCACAATTCTGACTTTTTTCCTCACTATTGAGATTATATACCACAATTCTGACTTGTTTCATGCAATTCTGACTTTTTGTCTCAGAATTGTGAGATATAAACTTACAATTGCAAGTTATAAGTCAGAATTGTGAGATATAAACTCAGAATTGCGAAAAAAATGTTTTTCTCGCAGTTCTGGCTTTTTTTTCTCACAATTCTGACTTTTTTCCTCGCTATTGAGATTATATCCCACAATTCTGACTTTTTTCATGCAATTCTGACTTTTTGTCTCAGAACTGTGAGATATAAACTGCTTTCATTTATAAAGTGATCACTTAGTCCTCCACGTCTCTCTCCGGCTTCATGAACCCCTGTTGGAGTTACTGCGGCCCTCTCCTCCTCTCCAGCTCTGAAACAGATCAGTAAATTAAGTTGATAAAACCAGGGTAAATGATTCATTCACAAATCTGACATTTATTAAAAAAAAAAAAAAAAAAAAAAAAAAAAGCTAAGAGATACAACTTAATTTTAGCATTTTCTTTTTGGTAACGCTTTATTTTAGTGTCCTTGTTACACATTACAAGTACAGATCTGGCCATTTAAAATGCGCGCGGGAAGTAAAGTGGTCTCGCGTGACGCCGGTGTATTCCAAAGGAACACGGAAAATACAATGACATAGGAAAGACATGATCAGTAGGGGGCAGTCATGTAACGCACTGGACTGGAGCAGGCTGAAAACATTGCTGCAAAATAAAAGGTACGGTAACCTGGAGGGGACACCTTCGGTTCACTTATGTTTGTCGTGGCCACACAAATGAATTCCTAGGAACGTCATATTACTTTTTGTCATTGCCACGAGATATTAATTCCTGGGAATGTCATATTATGTCGTGGCCACAAGATTATTTTGTCGAGGTAACGACATCCTTATGTTTAATGCATAAACAAACCTGCGTAACCATAACCCAGGATTATCAGAGATAGGTTTATTAATATTTTTTATTTTGAGTTAAGAAATGTTTTTATTAATTGTTATAGAAATTAATGCAATATTAACTTATATATTAACAATAGGCAATGCTGTATATGCGAATGTCTGTGCGCGATGTAGACAGCATTCAAAAGTTTATCAAGAATTTATTACATATAAGTACTTCAAATTAAATAGCCATGCAAGAAACATTTTATGCATCCTTAAGTCTTATCCATTAATTGATCCTTTTTTTCTGTAATAAATGTATTATTCGTTTATATTCAGTATGTCCCCCTTAATTTCGATCTCTTAACATTCCGAATCTAAATGATAAATGCTGACATGCCATGAAAGCTTTGATTATACTATATGGCATATATTCATTTTTAGTCTAATTATAACCTATATAGTGTTTCATTGTCGAGTGAATCATTCACGTTCCATTTGTAAATCGTATGGTCACACACGGGCATTAATACAATCATAAAGTCAAAACTTTATTGGCATAATTGTAGTTCACAATATTTGCTAAATATATGCCAAATAGCATATATAAAGTTATTTAGGTTAAGCGATTCACAATAAAGAAAAAAGTAGATAGCTCTAAATCACTTATTATTTATTCTTATTATAGGTTGTTATTATTATTTCAATACCTGGTTAGGGCTATTTATTTTTAACGCCTGACAATTATGCCAATTACGTTTTGACTTTTTGATTGTATTTATCCCCGTGTGTGACGATACATGATGTTTTCATTTACAAATGAAACTACGTGAATGATTCATTTCTCAGTAAAACAGTTTAATATTTATATAGTCTAGTCTGTTAATTAGACTAAACAAAATAAAATATGTTCAATTCATATTTTATATGTTCAATTCTTTAGTTAAGAGAAGGAATGTAGGCCTATTTTACTGTGTGACGATAAATTATTTCCAAATGAAACTACGTGAATGATTCACTCTTCAGTTATTTGTCTATTAGTTAGACTTAATAAAATACAATATATGTTAAATTTAACCTTTAAACTGCATTCCAGTAAAAACCCCAGTCATAGCACCTTTACAGTATCATTTACATTCAGAATGTTATGTAACGAGATCAAAATGAAGGAAAAAATAACGAATACAAACGAATAATACAAATATAATGGGAAAAAAAGAAGGTCAGTCAATGGACAAGATTTTGGGATGCATGAAATGTTTCTTGCAGGGCTATTTAATTTGAAGTAGGCCAATGTAATACATGTAAACACTTGTGAAAGCTGTCTACATTGCGCACAGACAGCATTAGCATATACAGCATCGCCTGTATAATTATTTAATATTGTATTAATTTCTATAACAATTAATATAGGCAAACAATTTCTTAACTCAAAACGAAATATCTCAAATAATTCTGGGTTACTAATGTCACGCAGGTTGGTTTATTCATTAAACTCGTGGCCACGAGAAATGCATGTTGAGCAAAAATACATTTCACGAAAATAATATAAAGATTACAAAACAAAGAAAACAAATGGAATGAGGGATATGCTTTAAAGTTCACGTAAAAGCCAAATATTAAGCGGCATCCTTCATGTTTTCTTTAATCAGCAAATACTTAACATTTTTGAATTATATTCACCTTCTGTTTTTATGACAATAAATTTTGAATTTTGAATTCTTATTTTTTTTTTTTTAGAAAAACGTCCGAACACCGGTCTCAAAAGTAGAAGCGAAAGTCTTGTTTCCACCAGCGCGGAATTTTTTTTATTCACCGTAATTGATGGATGTCTAAAACAAAAATAAGGAGAATCCTAAAACATATAGCCTATATTTCTTAAAATAATAACATCTGAACTTCATACACAACAATACGGCAACGACTTTACAACAGGACACATTGTTTTATTTTAATTTTATTTTTTAGCTTGTACACCAATGGATTTCTGATGTCGGGATATTTCAGACTGCATCTCCACAGCTTAATCACTTTAGTATTAAACATACGGGTCAGGAGGCGGGTCGGGTACAATATTTATTTTTTTTATTCTGCGGTCCGAGTTGCGGGTGGGTTATTTGAAAACGGTCGGGTTCGGGTTGTTTATCCACTGACCCGCGTGTCAGGTTGGACACTAATGTTTTGAAAAAAGTGGAGCGTGTGAGGAAAGCTTTCCCCTTCTCCCTGGCATGCATTTGAATGCTGAATTCGAAATGCAACTGAATGCAGTCGGAATCCGCCCCCAGCACCCCCAAGTCTCCAAATGTTGATTACAACAAGGCAACAGACAGCATTCAACACCCCACCCCACCCCCACTCTGCCATTCATAAACATTTCGCTCTTTATACTGCATGCCGCTTAACTCTGATGCCTCATTAACGGCTACTTTTCAGAAAACTGAAAAAAAAAAAAAATACACTTCCCTTTGGTTTCCCAGAACAGACTTAAGCCTAGTTCCAGGCTAAAATGATGTTAATTTGGAGCTGTTTAAAGATAATAATAATAATAAAAAAAAAAAATTACTGATCGTTGGTCGGAGATTCAACCCGCAGTTCGTGACTGGAAGCTGTTAAGAGACAGACTTAATGAACTTCTCCGAAATAGAAGAACTACTTTTCCACTTAAAAAAAAAAGAAAAAGAAAAAAAGGTGGAAAAAAATTGCATAACTCACTGGAGCACTTTTCAGAATCAGAATCAGAATCAGAATGAGCTTTATTGCCAGGTATGTTTGCACATACTAGGAATTTGTTTTTGTGACAGAGCTCCACAGTGCTACAGAATGACAGTGACAAGACGATAAATATTATAAAAATAACAATATAGAGGTATACAAGACAGACAATGTGCAAAAATAGCAAAGACATTTGAATAGAAGTAAGTATGTGCTTTAAATAAATAACGGAAAAATGAATAAAGAATGTATAGTGCACGATCAAGTGTTCATGAGATGGATTGCCTGAGGAAAGAAACTGTTTCGGTGTCTGGTCGATTTGATACTTAACAATTGTTGTATTCGTTGTCAGTCATATAGGCTAAGCTTTATTGTTTTGAAAAGTGAGCCTTCTGTTTATTTGTCTAAATTATTTTCTATATTAGGATATAATACTAGGCTATAGTATTTATGGACATTAGGCCAAATCTACATGGGTTTCTTCCCTTTCACTTCAATTAGTTTTTAAGAAAAAAGAAAAAAAAACTGCATGGGCAGTGCGTCATAATAATGTACGGCATCAAAATGTAAGAACAAATCTAAAGACAATAATAATAATAATATAATAATAATAATAATAATAATAATAATAATAATAATAACAATAATAATAATAAAATTAATTATTAACACTCCTAAAAGTATAGTGCTCAGATACACTTACGGTAGGTGACCTAACCCTAGTTGATACTTTATTTCAACTTTTCAATTATTTCATTAATTAACTAATAAACAAATGCCTTTCCGATATGATATAAGTGAAAAGAGAGACGATTTCGAAAATGATTTCACCAAAAGGCGGATGCGAACTCGGGTCTCCCGCGTCAAAAACGATATGTTACTCGTATTATCACTTACGCCACTGAAAATGTTGCAGTATAGCCGTCTTTTGTAATATTTGTAAATATGGAGTATTTGCATTGTGTAAAAACATTAAATAAAAGGCACCAGACTACAGAAAATGGCATATACTAAAGAATTTATTTTTCTGGGGGAGGACCCACCCACATTTATTTTGCTTCCGACGCCCATGCTTGATGATGAAGTATAGTCTACAGGATATAACAATAAAGTGCTTTTCCAGTCCCGATTCCACAAGGTTTTATTCCGCATCCACCCGCTCCCGCTATATTAACTATATTATTCGCCCGCTGCCCGCTTAGAATAAATTTCTAAGCACCAAAATCGCAAAAACAAATCAAAATAATAATAGTAATAATACTAATAAATAAATTAATTAATTTTTAACTCTATAAAAACTGTAGTTTATATTTATCCTCTCCATTTCTATTCCTCTCTACTCAAATTAATTGTCAGTGTATCTAAAATTGTGTATCTTAGAAAAAGAAAAAGAGGAACTACCTCTTAAACATGCATATCTTAATTTGATGTTGCTTTAAAACGCTGAAATATATAATGTATTTTATTCTGAAGGTGAAAGTGGTCCAGTTATTTAACTGCCTACGGCGCCGTCAGGATCACGTTTTTTCCCCCTTTTAATTAAGTGGATACAGCTTACAATACTCGTTCAAGAGTAAGGGATTGCTCAAAACTATGCTATTTTACATATTTCTGTTATTTGTGTACAATCACAACGAAAAAACAGATGTGTATGCTATTTGTAAAAAAAAAAAAAATGTAAACAAGATGCTGGTTCAAGGGCGCGTCACAGAAATTGCCTACAAGTCTGCATATAGGCTTGCTACTTATTAATTTAATTTTATTTCGTTTTGTTAAATTATTATTCATTAAGAAATTTATATTTCGCACATGGGCATTTTTATTTATTTTACATACAGCTTTTTTGGGTTTTCTCTGTGCATAAGATCTGCGCGTGATGTTCTGATGTTTATGCTGCTTTTTGCTTGTGTACAATTAACCCCTCAAAACGAATTTAACTGTTATTAATGTGTCACAGCCACGTTTCAATTTAAATGTAATTTAACACAATCTTGTCGTTAATAATAACTAAACGCGTCGGTTGTCGTTTGGAAAAAAAAAACAGAAATTAACATTTCTATTTTCAATGCAGTCTAATAAAAGTTCAACAGGAAAAAAATAAAAGAAAATAATAATAAAACTGCTCCTGCTTATGAATAAATTTTTGCTTGATGATGAAGTATCTAAATAGTCTATAGGATATAACAAAGTGCTTTTCCAGTCCCGATTCCACAAGGTTTTATTCCGCATCCACCCGCTCCGCGCTATATTAACTATATTATTCGCCCGCGGCCCGCTTAGAATAAATTTCTAAGCACCAAAATCGCAAAAATACTGTAGTTTATATTTATCCTTCCCATTTCTATCTGTCTCTACTCAAATTAATTGTCAGTGTATCTAAAATTGTGTATCTTAGAAAAAGAAAAAGACGAACTACCTCTTAAACATGCATATCTTAATTTGATGTTGCTTTAAAACGCTGAAATATATAATGTATTTTATTCTGAAGGTGAAAGAGGTCGAGTAATTTAACTGCCCGCGGCGCCGTCAGGATCACTTGATTTTTTTCCCCTTAATAAAGTGGATACAGCTTACAATACTCGTTCAAGAGTACGGCATTGCTTAAAACTATGATATTTTACATATTTCTGTTATTTGTGTACAATCACAATAAAAATAAAAATTAAAATAAAAAAAAAACGTGTAGGCTATTTGTAAAAAAAAAAAAAATGGAAACAAGATGCTGGTTTAAGGGCGCATCACAGAAATTGCCTAAAATTCTGCATATAGGATTGCTACTTATTAATTCGTTAAATTATTATTCATTCAGAAAAGAAAAACATATATTTCTTATGTGGGCCTATTTTATTTATTATTATATATAGGTTTGTTGGGTTTTTCTCTGTGCATAAGCTCTGCACGTGAGGTTCTGATGTTTATGCTGCTTCTTGCTTGTGTTTAATTAATCCCTGAAAACGAATTTAGCGGTTTACGTCAGTTGTCGGTTGGAGAAATAAAATAACCGAAATTAACATTTCTGTTTCCGATGCAGTCTAATAAATGTTCGTCAGGAAAACAAAGAAAGAAAACAAAATAACAATACAACTGCACCTGCTTATGAATAGGCTATCTTTTTGCTATTAGTTTGAACCATAATTTCAGGAAAGAGGAATCATTGAACTATTGTACTGGTATTTGTGACCAACGCCCCCTAGAGCTGGCCATGGTGTTTGGCTACAGAATGTTGTTCCTTGCGCCACCTGGTGGATATTATATGAAGTGCAACAACGTTGTAAAAAAATCTAAAAAAGCCGCTGCGGCAGGACGCGTGCCCACGCGTGCCGAATTGCAGGCTGCCGCGTGAAAATAGACGCATTTTTAATGGCCAGATCTGTACTTACTATAGTATTAACAGTGAATTATGCGTAATTACACGCAATTCTGACTTTTTTCTCGCAAATGTGAGTTTGTATCTCGCAATTCCGACTTTTTTCCTCACAATTGCAAGTTTATATCCCACAATTCCGACTTTTTTTCATGCAGTTCTGACTTTTTGTCTCAGAATTGAGATATAAACTCAGAATTGCGAAAAATAGTTTTTATCTTGCAGTTCTGATTTTTTTTCTCACAAATGCAAGTTTGTATCTCGCAATTCTGACTTTTATTCCTGCAATTGCAAGTTTATATCTCGCAATTCTGACTTTTTTCTCGCAAATGTGAGCTTTTATCTTGCAATTCTTACTTTTTGTCTTAGAATTGGGGGAAATAAACTCGCACTTCTGACTTTTTAGGATTGTGTGATATAAACTCGCAATTGCAAGAAATAGTCTTTTGAAATAAAGAAAAAGTTTTTGTGTTAAATTCTTTTTTTCTCACAATTACGAGTTTATATCTCACAATTCTGACTTGATTCATGCAATTCTGACTTTTTTTCTCAGAATTGCATGATATAAACTCGTAATTGTGAGAAAAAAAGAATTTAACATAAAAATTTCGAAAAATAGTCTAGAAATAAAAAAAAGTTTTTATCTCACAATTCTGACTTTTTTCCTCGCAATTGCGAGTTTATATCTCACAATTCCGATTTTTTTCTCGCAAATGTGAGTTTGTATCTTGCAGTTCTGACTTTTTGTCTCAGAATTGTGAGATATAAACTCGCAAATCTAACTTTTTCTCAGAATTGTGATATAAACTCACAATTGTGAGTTATAAGTTAGAAATGCGAAATATAAACTCAGAATAGCAAAAAATAAAGTTTTTAACTCGCATTCTGACAGTTTTTCTCAAATACAAGTTTCTATCTCGCAATTCTGATTTTTATTCTCGCAATTGCGAATTTATATCTCGCAATTCTGACTTTTCCCACACAATTCTATCTTAAACGGGCTTCTATACATTTCTAAATTGCTTTTCTAATTTTTTTTCTAAACTGTTGATCATTTTCAAACATTTAATGCTGGCAGGGTTAACCTTACAGTAGAATGATTTCTGAAGGATCATGTGACATTGAAGACTGGAGTAAAGATACTGAAAATTTCATTTTGACATGAATGAATTACATTTAAAAAATATTAAAATAGAAAACTGTTCTTTTAAATTGCAATAATATTTCACAATATTACAGTTTTTACTGCATGTTCAAAAATTGATCAAATAAATGCAGTCTTGGTGAGCATAATAGACTTTAAATATATTCTAAAAATATTAAAACCTTACCAACCCTAAATGGTACAGTATATATAGCTAAAGATTAATAATGTCAGACTATCAGCACTGAACTGAGCTCTAACATGTTTATTGTGGCTGAATAAAGAACAGGCCGACATGCTTTTACTTCCTGATATCAAAAAGTAAACAAGTTTCATTGTCCTTTCTGAGACTAAGAGGAAACATGAGGGGGCTGTATTGTTACACTCTGCTCATATCTCAAAATAGTCCAAGGATGCGTCCCAATTCACACACTTCCAGAGGCGTCATGCACCTGTTTTTTTCCTTCACTTGGTGCCATAGGCAAGATAAAATAATTAAGAATTAATAAAGAAGCTGATCATGACTTATTATTAATCTAGTGGTGTGGCAGTTTAACACATTATAAAAATGCATCTTGATACAACAGAGCATCTTGTCATGTTTGCATAGATAAAATCAAACATAAATTAATGCCCATTAAATTACTTCATTTTTTTGGTTTAAACATCAAAATGTAGCAGAACATGTTGAGTCCAACAACCTCTGCTTCTGTAGTGTGAGGAATTGTGCAAAATATTAGACCTTATTATTAAATGTAGGCCTACTTTGAAAATCTGGCAGGCATTTTAAGCATACTATTTGCAACAACTACAATTTAGGGATGTAATAATCCAAATCTTACATATTGTTTAGAAAGGACCGTATGCAAACTGCAATGCAGCCTTTATTTGTCCCCCTCTTATTTTTTTTTATTTTTTACATACAACTTCTATTATAAGAATGCTAAAGCTTAACAGACCACTGTCAGAAACATATCACATAAAAGAAAAAAGAAGTGATGCTTTCATTAAAGGCAATGGTTCTTAAAGATGAAAAAAATGGTTTCATAAAAAGCACTAAATGTGAATAATAAAATGCAACTGATCATGCATTATATAGCCATATCAGCTCTTATAAGTGCATCCAATCAAATGCAATGACATATCAATGCAAATTTGTCTGTCGTTTGGTAAAATGCTATTGTGTTGGGCTAATATCCAAATCAAACCCAGCTGAGAACCACTGATTTAAGGTGTGCTGCATTAAATAAATAACTTCATATTCTATAGATCAGGATGCATCACAGCCAGAAAATCATAAGAAATACATTAAGCAAAACAGTGTAATATTCCATGCATTATAAGTAAATCTCCTTCCTCAATCAAAACACCACAGGTTATACACAAAAGACATAATTCCATTAGTTTGCTTGTCTCAAAGATGATTTCATCTTATTTGTGTATGGTACTAATGTTGACATACTACGGTGCAACCTAATGATGGTGTTGAAAAGCAATTTGTGACCAGTAGGTGGTACACTTCTCACATTATACTGCCGGGAAAGGCCTCATTTAAAAACTTGCTGTTTGATGATAATGAAAATCTTAAACTCTTGTTCCATCATTAAAAATAAAAACTAACATCTGTTGCAAATATATTTGGATACATTAGTGTCACCTTTGGGATTTGTACCAAATCGAAATCCTTGACGATTAACGACAGCATCAGACCAGTGAAATGTAGTGCTGAAGCCATTACAGAGATAATACATATCTGTCTGCTTATTTACCGCTTCTGACAACTTAGATATTACGCCTGCAGACCTGCTCGGTGACGCTCATAAGCTGAGAGAGAGGAGGAGAGGAGAGAGGCGTTATTTTACCTCTAATGTGCTCGGCTGGGATCCGCAGGGAGAGATGACTCCAGAGGAAAGAGGAAAGGTAACACATTGCAGGAGAACGCACAAATGCCCTAAAATTAACTGAGCGCAAATGATTTCAATCGTATGAATTATGGCATCTGAAAATGTCTGTATTAAAGACTTACAATTAAGAGCAGGTGTCGTTTTCTCCACCGTCCCAGTTGGAATCTCTTTGGTAGCAGGCCAACTGGATTCATCTGTGTGACATAAAGGTCCTGCTGTTTCTGTGACCTCTAATATCTGTTTGAAATATGCAAAAATATCAGAGTGAATTAAGAAAAGTTTCGAATGTCATAATAGAATGACAGAACAATAGAATGACTGATAGATAGAATGACGAATACAATAGAATTATATATATAAATAGATAAGACTCCATTGAGTTATAGATAGATAGACAGACCATAGAATTAGATAGAGTCTATAGAACGAGATAAACTATAGAATGAGATGATAAATAGACTCTATAGAATTAGACTATATAGAAAGAGCTAGATATAAATAGACTATAGAATGAGATAGACTCTATATAATGAGATAGATAGACTATAAAAGAAGACAGATAGACTGTAGAACGAGATAGATAGACAGACAGAACGAGATAGAGTCTATAGAATGAGATAGATATCATTAAGCATCATTAAGATAGACTTTATAGAACATAAACTATAGAACGAGATAGATAGACTCTATAGATTGAGATGATAGACTATAGAATTAGACTATATATAAAGAACTAGATATAGATAGACTATAGTGTAAGATAGATAGACACTATAGAATTAGACTATATATAAAGAGCTAGATATAGATAGACTATAGAGCAAGATATATAGACTATAGAGATAAATAGACTATAGAAAGAGATAGTCTATCAAATTAGATGGATATCATTAAGCATCATTAAGACAGACTCTGTAGAACAAGATAGACTATAGAATGAGATGACCGATAGAAAGGACTATAGAGTTAGACTGTAGAATTAGATAAACTATATACAGTAGAAAGAGTTATATATAGATGGCCTATAGAACAAGACAGATCGATTTATAAACTATAGAACGAGATAGACTATAGAACAAGATAAATAGACAGACTCTAGAGAATGAGAGATAGATAGGAAGACTGATAGATAGACTATAGAATGGGATAGATTATAGAACAAGAGACAATAGAATGAGATAGACAGATAGACTATAGAATGAGATATATATACTATAGAGATAGATAGACATACTATAGAAAGAGATAGATAGTCTATCGAATGAGATAGATATCATTAAGCATTATTAAGACAGACTCTATAGAACAAGATAGACTACAGAATGAGATGACAGATAGACTCTATAGAATTAAACTATAGAAAGAGCTAGATCTAGATAGACTATAGAACAAGACAGATCGATTTATAGACTACAGAATGAGATAGATAGATAGATAGATAAATAGATAGATAGACTATAGAACGAGACAAATAGATAGACTATAGAATGAGATAGACAGATTGATATACAGACTATAGAATGAGATAGATAGATGGATAGATAGACTATAAAATGAGATAGTCTATGAAATGACAGACTATAGAACGAGACAAATAGTAGAATATAGAACGAGACAGACTGTAGAATGAGATAAATAGATAGACTATAGAACGAGACAAATAGATAGACTATAGAATGAGATAGACAGATTGATATACAGACTATAGAATGAGATAGATAGATGAATAGACTATAGAATGTGAAAGACTAGAATGAGATAGACTATAGAACGAGATAGATATAGATAGACAGACTATAGAACAAGATATATAGTCTATAGAATGAGATAGATGGACTTTATAGAACAAAATAAGATAGATTATAGACAGATAGATAGATTGTTAGTGGAATGAAGTGATGTAATTGTTTCAGAAGTGTTCAAACTCATAATTTAGCACTAAAAATATGCGACGGTTCCACCTGCCGACCCAGTGAGACCCTCCTCCTCCACCCGCCCCGTAAAAACCTCCACACAGCTGAAGTGGAGTAATTTATTAGTCTTAAGCATCTCATTGACAGTCTAAATGGTGGAAACGTCCATGTCACCCAGCTGGCAGTCTCCACGGTAATGGCTGCCCAACAGGAGAAGCCGGGTCACTTGTGTCTTTACAGTCATCATTAAGCACCATTGATTTAATGAATACATCATTTATGAGTGCTTGGACCTTCATGGCCCGCTGCCTCATTAAGTGCAAAGCAAACTAATATGAAGAGCCACCTCACCGTCACCTCCAGAGAACGAGCCAATCACGCGCCTCTCAAGAGCTGACACATTTTGTCATTGCTCATTTTCCCTGACCACCCACCGAGACCCCAGTAAGGGAGAATATGTTTTCTCTCCTGAATATTAGCTGTAATCTGCAAAGTGGGGGAAATGATTTATACACATATATATATACATAATGTGAATGTGATAATGTCCTAAAAAAAACCCATTTTAAATAAAGGACACTTAATAACACCTCATAGGATAGGATAAAACTCAGAAATTCTTTCAAGAGCATGTCTGGGTCATATTTTACCCCAAAACCAAAGAAAAAAAGGCTTTTAAGTACCATTGTTATTGTCATGACAATTTCAGTTCTTATTACCAGAATGCAAAGAACACAATAATATATTTTTTCTCAAAAAATAAACAAACAAATAATAAATCTAGAAAAAAAAAATTAAATAAGAAAACAGAGTAATGAGAATCTAATGGGAATCAACACTGACAATAATGGGATTTACAAAAAAAAAAAAAAAAAACTGAGAAACATCTGGATATTATTGTAATGAGAATTAGAGGGGAAATGGGTTTATTTGTCTTAAAAATAATGGCATAATGCAAAAAAATCTCCTTCCTAAATTCTTATCATCATAATGCAGAGAACATAACATTTTCCAAAAAATAAATAAAAAATATAAATCCAGATATGTTAAATTAAATAACAAAATGGATTACAGTAATGAGAAAAAAATCTGGATATTATTAAATAATGGCAAAAAAAAAAAAAAAAAAAAAAAAAGGCTATCTCCTCCCTGAATTCTTATTATCATAATGCAGAGAACATAACATTTTCCAGTATATTATATATATAAATCCGGAAATGTTAAATTAAATAACAAAACCGATTACAGTAATGAGAATCAACATCAAACTCAAAAATAAAATTTAAAAAAATAATAAGAGGGGAAATGTGTTTATGTGTCTTGAAAATAATAGCATAATGCAAAAAAATATATATCTCCTCTCTGAATCATTATTATTCTTATAATGCAGAGAACATAATATTTTCCAAAAAATAATTTAAAAATAAAATAAACCCAGAAATGCTGAATTAAATAACAAAACTGAAAAAGTAATGAGAATCAACATCAAACTAAAAAAAAAAATCTGGTTATTATTTTAATGCGAATAAGAGGGGATATTGGTTTATTTGTCTTAAAAATAATGGCATAATGCAAAAAAAGCTTCATCTATCTATCTCCTATCTATCTAACAAAACTGATTACAGTAATGAAAATCAAACTCAAAAGAAATATTATGGATATTATTGTAATAAGAATTAGAGGGGAAATGGGTTTATTTGTCTAAAAAAAAAAGAAAAAGAAAAAAAAATAGGCTTCATCAATCTATATCCCTGAACTTTTATGGTAATGCACAGAACATAATACACTTAAAAAAAAAAAACATCCAGAAATGTTAAAATAAACCACAAAACGGTGATTTCATCTATCTATCATAATGAAGAAAACACAGTATTTTCCAAAAAAAATAAAAAATAAAATAAAATAAAATTCAGAAATAATAAATAAAATAAAACTGATTACAGTAATAAGAATGAACATCAAACTCAAAAGAAAAAACATCTGGATATTATTGTAATATTTTATTGGGTTTACTTGTCTAAAAAATAATGGCAAAAAAAAAAAAAAAAAAATCCAAAATAAGCTTCATCTATCTATATCCCTGAACTTTTATGGTAATGCACAGAACATAATACATTTCCCAGAAAATAATTTAAAAATAAAATAAATCCAGGAATGTTAAAATAAATCACAAAATGGTGATTTCATCTATCTATCATAATGCAGAAAACATAATATTTTCAAAATAAATAAATAAAACAATTCAGAAATAATAAATAAAATAAAACTGATTACAGTAATAAGAATGAACATCAAACTCAAAAGAAAAAATATTTGTCTAAAAAATAGTGGCCAAAAAGAAAAAAATCCAAAATAGGCTTCATCTATATCCCTGAACTTTTATCGTAATGCACAGAACATAATACATTTCCCAGAAAATAAATTAAAAAATAAAATAAATCCATTACAGTAATGGGAATGAACATTAAATTCAAAAGAGAAACATCTAGATATTATTGTAATGAGAATTAGAGGGGTTTATTTGTCATATTAATACTGGATATAAATAGACATTTTCTTTAGGAAAAATATTTTCCTTGTAGTTTTGCTGATATTTTTCTAATAAAGCCAATAGTATTTTATAATTAGTTACATTTGTTAATAATAATGATCTCAATAAACAATCACACCATAGTTTATGAGCTCAACTGCAGGCGGTTTACAGCAAAATATTGAAATTCTATGCTTGCATACAGTATATCAGCTACTTTACAGATCCAGAGTGCCGGAAGTTTGTTTTATAATAGATAATCTGCAGTCATTATAGGTGGAATTCTCCACCTATACAGACTCTTTATCTTTGTCTTGGTTGGTTATTTATCTTTCTTGCTTTCTGCTGTTGTTGGAGTAACCTGAGATTGGATTGGGCATGTGTGTGGACATCCTGGAACGAAATCTCCACGCCTTCCCCACACGGTCTAATCGAGTTTGGGCTGGGCCTGCCCCCACTCTCCTCTCCGGCTCTGCCAAAACGGCCCACCACCCATCTCGCTTCTCCCTGGAGTTTGAGCTGGTGGTTGGCCTGAACTAATTCTTTCCCTCAGTGGGGAAACAATTAACGCCCCTGCTCCCGGCTTTATGGTCAGACAAGCAGCTGCTTTTCTCCGTTTCCGGGCACATTACTGTCGGAGGAAGTGTGAAGGAGAGGAGAGGCCGCGCGCGCGCCGACAGCTGTTAACGCGGAGCTGCTTTCTGCTTATACCGCACAAGTGCCCACTTACTCAGCTCTAAACATAACCTGTCAGAGCAAACCGCTGTCGACCAAAACACAAGGCCTGACTGGATTGTGTGCGACGTGGCGAATAAGAGCAATTGAGCGATGATAAAAAAGCATAAAAAATCTGATATCATCAGTGCAAAGTACATGAATCAAGTAGGAACTGCGTGTACGGGTTTGCATGGTGTGACTGTTTGCTATACTGTTAGTGTGATATAAAATTACTCATAGCGTGATTTAAGATTTCGGTCATACCGCCTACCTCTAACGTCTTATTCTCAGCACTTGAGCAACGGAAGCGGTTGGTCTCGCCGTTTGCGTGTCAGCTGGTTTCTCTGAGGTAGAAATTATATTAGTGAAAGCGTTGCACACTAAAGATGAAACGCAAACCAGACGGCGTTTGTTTGCAGGAAAAAAGATCATGTCCGCCTGCAGGAGGTGTACAACATCTGGAAATGATGCAGCTATGAATATTAGAATGCAGAAAGATTCATTTTGTGGATGTTGACACTTTGCTAAGCTCCGCCCACATTGGTTACTGTTAAAGGGGTTATTGGATTGCCATTTTTCACAAGGTGATATGATTCTTTAGTGTTTTAATGAGAAGTCTATAACATATTTTGGCTAACATTTCTCAATGGTAGTGTAAAAAACACCCTTTTACCTTGTCAAAATCAGCCCTTTTTAGAGCAAGCTATTCTGTTGCTTGTTCCTCTAAATGCTAATGAGCTCTGCTCGCCCCGCCCCTCTCTGCAGTGGGATGACAAGCCGTAATGTTTACTTTAGCCAGATTTAGCCGTGTTTAGCTGAAAAACTTGCAAACTAGCACATTATTAAAGGATAACTATTGCCAAAATGCAACCTGGGCTGTTTTTTTACTGTAAACGAGACAAACTTATATCTAAAAGCATAATTAAGACAAACGAGCCGTTTTTGAGATTGACCGTGATTTCGTTTTGTGGTCAATGGTGAATGGGAATACTAGGGGCATAAATTTGAGCGCATCAAAATCTATATTTTTACAACACTACGAAGGCTCGACACACCATGAAACTTTGCTCGAAGTATCGCCTGGGTCACATGAACTCGAGCTTTGAGAACATTGTTTGTGTACACAGAGTTTACTAAAAAGAAAGGTTTTGAACAACTCACTTACACTGTTTGGGTTTCCGCTCGCAGCTATCTTGCCAGTCAAGAAGTGTCGATCTCCGAATGCGAATGAATGGACTCCATAGGACGAAATATTAGGCTTATATGAGGCTCTTTTTACAACTAGAAGGTTAATATTGTTTTTCACTTGCGACAAAACAACGAATTAGCCGTGCATTTATATGGAAATATGCTTTAGGAGCTATCCATCCTCGCATTCGGAGATCGACACCTCTTGACTGGCAAGACGGCCGCGAGCGGAAACTCAAACAGTGAAAGTGACTTGTTCAAAAACTTTCATTTAGTAAACTCTGTTTACACAAAAAAGTGAAAGTATTCACTTGACGTATTGTCAAGTATGGTGACCCATACTCAAAATTGGCCCTCTGCATTTAACCCATCCAAGTGCACATACACAGCAGTGAGAAGTGAACAAACACACGCACACACACACACACACACTGTGAACACACACCGGAGCATTGGGCAGCCATTGCTCCAGCGCCCGGGGAGCAACTGGGGGTTCAGTGCCTTGCTCAAAGGCACTTCAGTCATGGTATTGAAGGTGGAAAGAGCGCTGTTCATTCACAATCCCCACCTTCAAATCCGGCCGGTGTAGGAATCAAACCGGCAACCTTTGAGTTACAAGCCCAACTCCCTCACCATTAGGCCACGGCTCACTTCTGCTGTGGGTGAAGCTGCATCATGAAGGATTTGCATGAACATAGATGCATATGTAGATCGGGATTGGCGCTTTCCTTTCAAAAACGAAAGTAACGTTGATCCTCTATGTCTTCAGATGTCAGGAGTAAATGACTACTGCTATGTTCATTATTACATCCAACAACAGAACACCTCAGTCATTCAATTAGAGACATTCTTGTCTTCCTCTGCTCCTGAGTCGACACAATGGCGATCGGAGTCAGACAAAAATGTAATTTATGTTCAAATTTAAAAATTAGACTGAAAAGTTACAGGGAAGAGGAAGATTTTCAATGAACACCAACCAAAATTTATACTGTTCCCCATTTAATATTATAATATGATTACTTTTATGTTGACTTTTTTTAAAGTTTGATTTTAGAGCTTGATAGACAGTCGAAATTTGGATACATAGACAACATTTTTCTTTTAAACATGTTGTTAAACTATGCAGTAAAAATTATTTAAAATGAATTAGAAAACAAAATAAAAAAGAAAAGTTTCTTGCGGTATGCAGTAAAGTCTAAATAAATTAAGTAAATTTAGATTTTGAATAAAAAAAATAAAATAATAAAAGCTTTAAAAATCACAAAAAAAAATAACAGCTGAGGAGATTTACAATGAATTTACAGGCATTTTTATAAAGAAATTGTTCAATTATGCAGTTACTAGACAAAAACTGCAGAGACCTAAAATA
Organism: Garra rufa; assembly: GCF_049309525.1. NCBI lineage: Eukaryota > Metazoa > Chordata > Actinopteri > Cypriniformes > Cyprinidae > Garra > Garra rufa. Next base: position 5,902,142 of record NC_133369.1, on the reverse strand, counting down.
ATCAAATATATTAAGATAAAATAGTACTGAGAGCAGTTATAACCTTCCCCCCTGCCGAATGCTCTAGAAATATAATATATTTAATAAATGTTCAAAAAAAAAAAAAAAAAAGTGCTTTTATGTCTCCATTTTAGAGACTGATAGACATGGTCAGTATTTAGATAAGGCATTTGTCTGTAAAGAAATTGTTTGTAGTAAAAAGATAAAAACTGTAGGGCAATAAAATAAAATAAATAAAATAAAATAAATTAAGAGTGACAATGCTGAAATTGCAAAAATCGCAGTCACATTCAGATTCAAAAATTAAATTTATTGTAAGAATTGCAGTGGACCAAACTTTCTACTGTTCCTCACATAGTATCATAATATGATTACTTTTAGCACTTTTATTTGTCACTTATTGCATTTTTCTGTAAAGAAATTGTTTGTAGTAACTAGATAATAACTGTAGGGACTTGAAAATAAAAAATAATAAAATACAATAAATAAAAATAAATAACTACATAAATAAATAAATAAAATAACATAAAATAAAAGAGGAAGATTTTCATTGAATACCAACCAAAATTTTTTCTGTTCCTCACGTAGTATCATAATACAATTACTTTTAGCAATTTTATGTTGTTGTTTTTTTAACTCATAGATATAGTCAAAATTTAGAAATTAGAAAAATGTAGAAAAAAAATCACAAAAATCTTCAGTTTTAAAAATAATTACAGCTGAGGAAATTTTTAATGAATATCAACCGATACTTGAGTCTGAACCTCACATGAAGCTATAATATGAACAAACACTTTTATGCAATTTTATTTTATTTTTTAATTAAAAATTCTCTCCAAAAACAACAGCATACAGTTTTGGAACGACATTTATATAGCTCCAGAATTTTCATTTCTGTGTGAACTACTCTTTTACATTCACTGAGGGACAAGTTAAGCATCTTTTTGCCATTGGTAATCAGCAGCGGGGCGTGCGATGGCCTCATTTAGCTACCTATGAGCCCGACCCCACCCTGAGATGACAGTCATCCATTAATTATACTCAACACCTTCCAGAGGACAACCTACACAACGCCGGGAGATGCGCGAATCATCAGAGATGAGGAGGGGACAGAAAAAAAAAAGAGTTTCTATAGAAGCAGACAAAAAGGCACAACATATGGACGTAGGAGAAAATCCATAAAGAAGGTATAAATAAAGGAGGGGGAGGAGGAGAAGCTCTCACTTTGCCTGGTCTCAGTGAGATGTTAAAAGAGAGAGCAAGGCCTGTGTCTGCTCTCGCTCTAATTATTCCAATTATCATGGCACACTATGAAAACGTGATTAATAACACTGAAGATATTGTTGTGGCAATTAGCCATATGGTGGTGGGACTCTGCTCTGTCACGAATTCACCATTAGCATCTACTTATGTTTGTCAGGAGCGTGCATCCATGACAAGCGTGAGTTCTGCTCACCTTGCTCTCCCCGAAGTCAAAGTCGCGGGAGAAATGTCGATTTCTTCCAGCTCCTCGTCTTGGTGAATTTTTCATGCCGTATCCGGTCGGACTGGGGACAAATGTCAGGTACGGTCTGGAGCGAGTCGTCAAAGCGCCGTGTTTAGCTGTAGGCTTCGATGTACGCCACCGTTTTTCCCCCCACAATGCAGCATGGTTAGTGACAAGAACTCTGGCTCTATACTGTACTTGGAGAAAACGTCTCCTGCTGTGAGTCTTCAAGACGAATACGGAAATACAGCAGCTCTCCTGTAATGACTGGGGAGAATCAAAACAACAACAGTGGAAAGCAAACATTAGGTATTTTGAAACTAAAATAGAGAAGAAGTAGTGCAACAGGAATGCACACACTAAAAATCTTGTTTAGTTGAATTTTGTATATTATAAAAATGAAATTGGTTAAGCTGAATTTTGTTTAAAATAAAATAAAATAAAATCCCTTTATGCTGAAATTTAAAAAAAATAATAATTAATGTTCAGAACAAAAATAAATAAATAAAATTAAAAATTAATTCCCTTTATGCAGAAGTGCTAAAAATGTAATTATGTTCAGAAATTTAAAAATAAATGGTCAACAAAAATTATAAAAAAATAAAAAAAAATCTTCCATTTCTGCTGAAATACTAAAAAATAAATGAATGTTCAGAAAAAAAAAAAAATAATGGTCAACAATAAAATCAGAATCGGAATGAATAAATAAATTATTAAATTAAAATCAAATAAAAAATCTTTAAAAATTTAATTAATGTTCAGAAATTAAAAAATAAATGGTCAACAATAAAAAAATAAAATAACATAAAAAAATCTTCCCTTTGTGCAGAAGTGCTAAAAATGTAATTAATTTTCAGAAATGTAAAAAACTAAATGGTCAAAAAATGATAATAATAATAATAAAAAAAAAATCTTCCATTTCTGCTGAAGTACAAAAAAATGTTCAGAAATAAAAAAAAATTATGGTCAACAATAAAATAAATAAATTAATAAAATAAAATAAAATACCTTTATGCTGAAGTGCTAAAAGAAATTAATGTTCAGAAATTAAAAAATGAATGGTCAACAACAACAACAACAAAATATTCCCTTTGTGCAGAAGTGCTACAAAAATAATTAATGTTCAGAAATTAAAAAATGAATGATCAACAATAAAAAATAAAATAAAATAATCTTGCCTTTCTGTTGAATTGCTAAAAAATTAATTAATGTTCAGAAATTAAAAAATTAATGGTCAACAATAAAAAAAAATAAAATAAAAAAATCTTCCTTTTGTGCAGAAGTGCTAAAAATGAAATTGATGTTAAGAAATAAAAAAAAATAATAATAATAATGGTCAACAATATAAAATAAAAGAAATAAAAATCATATGTTTGTGCAGAAGTGCTAAAAACTATAAAATAAATACATAAATAAAATAAAAAAATCTTCCCTTCCTGCTGAAGTGCTAATTCATGTTCAGAAATTACAAAAATAAATTGTTAACAATGAAATAAAATAATAAAACAAAATAAATCAGATCAATAGTCTCCCCTTTGTGCTAAAAATGTAATTCATGTTCAGAAAAATTATAATAAAATAAAATAACCTTTATTTCTGCTGAAGTTCGAAAAAAAGGAACTGTTTTCATACTGAAAATTTAGATTTTTAAGTTGCAGCGGAGATGAAAATTTTCAGTGAAAAAAAAGCACAAGCATTTTAATGCTGATATTTTAAAAAATATCTACATTTAAGAGCTTGACAGCAAAAATAAAATAATTCTAGAATTAAAAATGGGAAAATTTCATTAAGAAATAAAATTAAATAGTAATTCAGTAATAATTTCCCCTCTGCTGAAAAAAAGTGAATATTAAGCAAAATTTAAGTCTGTTTCTTACACAAAGCTATACGACCTCAAAAGCACAAGCTTTTATTTATTTTTTACATTTTATTTTATCCTCAAAAGGTAGTTTTTATTGTGATATAAAAAATAATACTCCAACTGAATTAAGTACAAATGAATAATGAAATATAGTATATTAGTATATAAATGGAAGTTACCTGTCATATTTACATAGTTAAAAAGTCATCGAGTGGTCTCTATATGTCAGGTAGATAGAAGGGATTGAAAAATAAGAAGTCTTTGTGACATCAGTTGAGAAAGAATGTCATTTATAGTGAATAATGTGAAGAATCATTTACAATAAGACTTGGAACGTGCATTAAGAAAGTAAATATGAGCAATTTTGATTTCATGTTGTCTTGAAGTAAAACATAACATGATGGATTTGCTTTTGGTTCAGTTGAGCATCATCCAAAAAGCGACGACAAAGCGTTTCCATCAAACCCCTCGACAAACCTGAGGTGCCAACACAAACAATGCACAATACTATGGGAGAGAAGGCGCAAAGATGGAGATGGCACATTGAAAGAGTTCCAGACCATACAGGGGGACTTAATATGAGCTTAAAAAGAGGAGTGGGAGAGGAAGATGGGCTTTTCATAGGATAATTAAAACAGCAAGATGGATTCTGTAATTGAGTGGAAAAAACAAGGATCTGAACAACATCTGTGCAATCCACATAAATTATTTCAATGAGAAGCCGACGCTACAATAAAACCCTCAGTCCTGCGATAACAATCCACTTCTACTCTACTTCAACATATAACATCAGTCATGACTAATATATCCGTTAGCTTTCCACCTATATGACCCAAATCGAAAAAAATAACGACATACACAAAAATACACAGAAAACCTTGCACTGAAGGACAGTCAAAAGTTTTTGATTTTTAGAGTTTTTTTTAAAGAATCTCTTCTGCTCACCAAGCCTGCATTTATTTCATCCAAAGTACAGCAAAAACAGTCACATTTTGAAATATTTTTACTATTTAAAATAACTGCTTTCTATTTGAATATATTTTAAAATGTAATTTATTCCTGTGATTTCAAGCTTAATAAATGTAAAATAAATAAATAAAAATATAATAATATATAAAATTATATATAATATATTATAAACTGAAACTAGAATCAATTTAAATAAATATACATATTATATAATAATTTACATATTAAAAAATAAAAATAACTATATTAAAAATGATAAATGTATGTGTGTGTGTGTGTGTGTGTGTGTATATATACACACACACACACACACACTGAAACTAGATATTCACTTAAAATGAATATAATATAAATAAATAAAAATTTAATAAAACTTAAATTAATAAAAAAATCTAAAATTAAAATAATAAACTATAACATTAAATTATATCTATATATCTATCTACCTATATATTCTATATAACTATCTATTATGGATAGTTGATATATAAACTGAAACTAGAAACAATTTAAATAAATGTAAAAAAAAAAAAAATATTCACATTTTGACAAATTTAAAATTTGAAGATTTCTCTTTTGCTTACTAAGCCTGCATTTATTTAATCCAAAGTACAGCAAAAACAGTAAAATTGTGAAATATTTTTACTATTAAAAATATCTGCTTTCTATTTGAATATATTTTAAAATGCATCATTGTGCAAAAAAATATTTCTCAGCTTTTATTTACACTTGAACAAAAAGTGGCATGTCCAATATGAAAAACTGAAGCTCTCTGCTGTTGGTTTGTGGACAGTCATGGCTAAGACAAAGGAGCTCACTGAGGACCTGCGGCTGCGCATTGTGGCTGCTCACAAGTCAGGAAAGGGCTATAAGACCATATCTAAATGTTTTGAAGTTCCAGTGGCTACAGTGCATAGTATTATTAAAAAATACAAGACGTTCTGCACTGTGAAAAATCTCAGAGGACGTGTTCGGAAGCCAAAAGTGACACCTGTGCTGGCCAGGAGGATAGTGAGAGAGGTAAAAAAGAATGCAAGGATCACCACCAAGGCCATCCTGATGAATCTGAGCTCTGCAGGTGGCAACATCTCAAGGCAGACAGTCCAACAGACACTGCACACCACTGGGATCCACAGACGCAGACCAAGGAGGACACCACTTCTCCAGATAAGGCACACAAAGGCCAGCTTGGCCTTTGCAAATGCTCATCTGGACAAGGAAGAAGACTTCTGGTCTTCTGTTTTATGGTCAGATGAAACAAATTGAATTGTTTGGCCACAATGATGTAGCCTTCATTTGGCGTGAAAAAGGAGAAGCCTTCAAGCCTAAGAACACCATCCCCACTGTCAAACATGGTGGTGGGAACATAATGTTTTGGGGGTGTTTTTCAGCCGGTGGACCAGGAAACCTAATCACAGCAAAACGGCACCATGAAAAAGGAGCAATACATCAAAACTCTCAACAACAACATCAGACAGTCTGCAGAGAAACTTGGCCTTGGGCACCAGTGGATATTTCAGCACGACAATGACCCAAAACACACAGCAAAAATGGTGAAGAAATGGTTAGCAGACAAAAACATTAACGTTTTGCAGTGGCCCAGTCAGAGTCCTGACTTAAATCCAATTGAGAATCTGTGGAGGGAGCTAAAGATCAGGGTGATGGCAAGGAGACCCTCCAACCTGAAAGAGTTGGAGCTCATCGCTAAAGACGAATGGGCAAAAATACCAGTGGAGACATGCAAATAGCTGGTCAGCAATTATAGGAAGTGTTTGATTGCTGTAATAGCCAATAAAGGTTTTTCTATTGATTATTGAGAAGGGTATGAATAATTTTGGACATGCCACTTTTTGTTCAAATGTAAATAAAAGATGAGTAATATTTTTTTCCACAATGATGCCTCTTGTACATCGTCTTATCTTCTGGGAGACGTATGTGCCATTTCTAATCAAAAAAAGAAACTTGCTGGTTGAATAAAAGTAACTAAGTCAGAATTTGCCAGGGGTATGAATAATTTCGGGCTTGACTGTATAATATATATATATATATATATATATATATATATATATATATATATATATATATATATCACTGAAACAAGATCCAACTTAAATACATTTAAAATAAATAAAATAAAAAACATTTACCTTTTTAAAATATTTAAAATTAAAAAATTAAGTTTTAATTTGAAATTAAAATAATACATTAAATTATCTACCTGTCTATCATAGGTATTTTATGGACATATGCTATGAAGATATTGAGAAAAGATAGACATTTAAAATGACCTTTGCTATATCTTAAAGTCTATTTAGCGATCAACCTATTCTGTAACATCCAAAATGTGCTAATCAGGTTAAAAACTGATCTTGATTTTATGGCACAGATGTAGTATAAATCAACTTTTCCTTAGTGTTCCTCCTAAAAGAGCAATTTTTGAAGACATCAAATATTTTGGCCTGGTTTTTCAGCATTCACATTGAAATTCAAGTGGTGTTAAGTCAAGTGGCAGATGCTTTTCTTCCAGGAACTCTCGTATGCACTTATTAAGCTTAGCATATATACACACATGCAAATAAAAATCGAAATTTCACCCTGAGCAATGCAAAAGAAACCTTCAGCGTCTGCTTTCTTTAAAGGTCACTGTGTGTCCTGTTGACATCACGAGACTTCAGCTACTGTTCAACCAGCGCACCGGCTCGTTTGATGTTCAAAGGGTGTGACAGACTGACTTCCTGAGAACCACCAGATCGACTGCTTTCCAGCCCCTCGAAATGAAAGCCTCAAACTGTCAATCTGTCAGCGATACACCCATGTGGTTTTGAGGGGTATATGCTGCGCTTGACAAAAGCAGCCTGTAGATATATTTGTATTGAGCATGGCAGCATTACTGACAAAGGCTCAACAGGGTGAAGTTCGCATATTGAGCACAAAAGGCTATGTGAAAAAAAATTATTGGTGGTATAACGGAAATCACCTGTTCGTATTGTATTGCACATGCATTAGCAATAACAGGATGGCCAGTGTGCACTTGCAATGCCAAGCAGGCTGTCTTGCTGTCCTGCAAGCATAAACAGAAATATTAGAAGTTAAATTGTCAATTTTGGTATTGAATTAATGCATTTAAAAATTGCATATAAACAATATTATTAAAAATGAGTTTTAACGATATTTGAAAAAAAAAAAAAATTCTAGTAAAAAAAATCATATTTAAGGCAAGACTTCACCTAACCCTAACTAACAGATATCACCATACTTTCCCCAGGTCATTATTTACAGTATATTAACACAAGTTAACAAAATAAACAATTAAAAATAAAATAATGCAAATGGAATAATGCAAAAAAGCTATTTTAAATATGCAAATGAGGCATATAATTAAATATGCACTGTTTTGCACACATTTTCAGAACAGAATAAAACAATGCAAATAGAAAAATGCAAAAATGCTATTTTAAATACGAAAATGAGGTATTGTATGATTAAATATGCACTGTTTTGCCCACATTTTCAGAACAGAATAAAACAACGCAAATGAAATAATGCAAAAAATGCTATTTTAAATATGCAAATGAGGCATTTTGTGACTAAATATGCACTGTTTTGCAACACGTTCAGAACACAATAAAACAATGCAAATAGAATAATGCAATAATGCTTTTTAAATATGCAAATGAGGTATTATGTAAATAAATATGCACTGTTTTGCCCACATTTTCAGAACAGAATAAAACAATGCAAATGAAATAATGACCAAAAATTATATTTTAAATATGCAAATGAGGCATTATGTAAATAAATATGCACTGTTTTGCACACATGTTCAGAACAGAATAAAACAATGCAAATAAAATAATGCTAAAAAAAAATTTATTTTAAATATGCAAATGAGGTATTGTATGATTAAATATGCACTGTTTGCACACATTTTCACACATTTTCAGAATAAAATAATCCAAATTAAATAATGCAAAAATATATATTTTAAACATGCAAATGAGGCATTATATAATTAAATATGCACACGTTTTGCACACGTTTAGAACAGAATAAAACAATGCAAATGGAATAATGCAAAAGTGCTAATTTAAATACACAAATGAGGCATTTTAGAATAGAATAAAATTATGCAAATTAAATAATGCAAAACATACTTTTTAAATATGCAAATGAGGCATTATGTAATTAAATATGCACTGGTTTGCACAGTGTACACAAAATGCACACATTTTCAGAACAGTAATCTAAATATTGGATAAAACAAGGTTAAAAATTTGTGTTTCTAATTATTTATTCATTAATATTAATTCTTAATTTTTTTAATTAATTAATTTTTTTTTTTTTTATGTATTTTTTTTTTTTTGTCACACAGATTCTGGCAATTAGCCAAATAAATAAATGCATGAATTAAAAAAAAAGACTCATGTTTATATATATATATATATATATATATATATATATACATACTATTATATTTATTGATATTTTGAATTACAGTTGACTTTAACGTTTTCAATGTAATTTAATTTTAATTGAAGTTTTATTAATTTATGTGTATTTTTTTTATTAATATTACTATTAATGTTTAATATTTTATATAGCTTTTTAAATATTTGTTATCAGATTTGTTGTTTTACTTTTAGACTTTCAGTTTGTTTTCCCATTTGCACTTACCAGCAGTATACTTTTAGTATTATACTATTTTACTAATATTTTGAAATTTAAACATTTTTAATTAAGTGTTACTTGTATAGTTTTTTTTTTCAATTTATATTAAGCTTGAAATTATTTATTTATTATTTATTTTTAGATATAATTTCAGTTAGTTGCCAAGGAAATTTCATCTAATATTTATATTTTATTTCAATTAACAGAATTTTTAGTTAACAATAGCAACACTTGAAATAAAGTTACACGATACAAACCATACTATAATATAATATAATTTAATAAACAATATTTTTGTCTGACATATTGCGGTTTTATTCAATGACCTCGTTGAAATGCATTATGGGATTGGCCATGGAGGATACACTGCTGCCTTTAAATGGCTAAATCTTCAGGTTAATCA
>NC_133369.1:5831965-5892255 GCF_049309525.1 Garra rufa | reverse complement strand
CCAGCATTTTTTGTGTATTTAAACCCTTTCCAACAATGACTGTATGATTCTGAGATCCATCTTTTCACACTGAGGACAACTGAGGGACTCATATGCAACTATTACAGAAGGTTTAAACGCTCACTGATGCTCCAGAAGAAAAAAAAAATGCATTAAAAGCTGTGGGGTGAAAACTTTTTAAGAATTGAATTTGAAGATCAGGGTAAATTTAAATTATTTTGTCTACTGGGAAACATGTAACTACGTTGTATAGCCTCTGAAGGACAGTACTAAATTAAAAATATGATATTTAAGCAAAATAAGAAAAATGTACACATCTCCTTTCTGTTTAAAAGTTTTCACTCCCAGCTCTTAATGCATCGTTTTGTAATAGTTGCATATGAATTACTTAGTTGTCCTCAGTGTGAAAAGATGGATCTCAAAATCATACAGGATTTGTTGGAAAGGGTTCAAATACACAAAAAAAGCTAAAAACCAAATTATCTGTGCTGTGGGACTTTTCTGAAGAACAGCGGGCAGATTAGAGCTGGGTGATAATATTTTGCGATAATACAACAAATCAAGTAGTTGAGACTTACTATGTATTATATATTGCCTTACATGCGTATACTATATGTATGCAGATAAAACTTGGACATACAGGTGCATCTCAGTCTGTGGCACTGCTGATGAGTTATGGAAACCCAAGTTTCTTTGACAGTTTCTTCAGCTCATCTGCATTTTTTGGTCTCTTGTTTCTCATTTTCCTCTTGACAATACCATAGATTCTTTATGGGGTTCAGGTCTGGTGGTGAACACAAGCACAAGATATTTTCACATTTGATTCCACAACAAAAAATACATCAGTACTACCCGACTTTTAGGCATTTACACTCTTAAAAATAAAGGTGCTTCACGATGCCATTGAATACTAAAAGTCGAGTAGTACTGATGTATTTTTTGTTGTGGAATCAAATGTGAAAATATCTTGTGCTTGTGTTCACCACAGACCTTATTTCAGCCATTAAAGGGATGGTTCGGAGTAGAATTGACTTCATTGCTATGCACTCCGAAGCCCATGTAAATACCCCATCCGAAGTTTTTTTTTACCTTAGTCAAACATTTATGGAGATATTAGAGTTTTTCGAATTGCTTGTTACAGGAGTGAATGGTACATGTGATGTATCTCGTAAATTGCACCACTAAACGTGCAAGTAATCTTACCAAACTTGTACAGTAGTGTAAATAGGTTATGTACTCACAAAACGCTGCATCGGAACATTTGTAAGTCCACCATGAGTGTTTTAAAAACACGTTTTAGCCGATCCCTACTAGTCTAAAAACTACAAATGGCGACATGTCGACGTCACTTCCCTGGTTTGAAAAAAGCACGTAAAAGTCCTCCTACAAGTTGACATGCAGACAGATGTAGTAGGAGGACTTTTACGTGCTTTTTTCAAACCAGGGAGGTGACGTCGACTTGTAGTTTCTGAGACTAGTAGTTCTCGGGTAAAACGTGTTTTTAAAACACTCATGGTGGACTTACAAATGTTCCGATGCAGCGTTTTGTGAGTACATAACCTATTTACACTACTGTACAAGTTTGGTAAGATTACTTGCACGTTTAGTGGTGCAATTTACGAGATACATCACATGTACCATTCACTCCTGTAACAAGCAATTCAAAAAACTCTAATATCTCCATAAATGTTTGACTAAGGTAAAAAAAAACTTCGGATGGGGTATTTACATGGGCTTCGGAGTGCATAGCAATGAAGTCAATTCTACTCCGAACCATCCCTTTAAGTCTATTCAAAAACCATTGACTTCATGACAATGAAAGCATTTAAACTCATTGACTGATTGACTTTTAGAACTCAACTCACAGAGTATGTTTTGGATCCAAAACGTCATTCCCTTGTGCTCCTTCGTCAACGATCCTCACAAACTATCGCTGTCACCTAACAAACTAGATTTTCAGAGAAGGCATAAACATATGCAACAACACCAAACAACATCAACTGTTCTTGTAAAACACTTTAGCATCAGGGGGGAAGAGCTGCTATTACTTTAGGCTGCGAAAAGTCCAGGCTGGGACGGATGTGCGTGTGGACGCGTCACGTGTGGTTCGCAGCTATTGTAATAAGATTAGACCTGCCTGATACACCTCCAGGATAGTAATTGTGTCAGCCCATGAGGTCAGTGGGGAATTGGAGTGTTAAATCCAATTTTGAACTTGTCTCTCTCGTTCTGCGGGGTGTACAGGAGTACCAACCATATGCCACAGTCCCCGATTTCACAAGATGAATATGGATGAGAGCCGAGCTGCTCTCACATCTCAGAATAGGAGCCAAATCTACCTGTAGGACTGGGAATAACCCTTTGCCCTGTTTTACAGTCAGGCTAAGTGTATGGAAAAGTACCGTTGTGTACAGAGGCTCTACAGAGTTTATGTCTAAGAAGGGCATCATGCTATTGTCGATGGAAAATTAATAAATGATTCTGGCTGACAGGCAGATTAGAGTCATTCTTAATAGACATTGTTAGCAGATAGCCATTGTTGAAGCTAAATAAGTTATTGCTGAACTATATTAATGGAGTATGAAGTGTAAACTGTAAGGGAATAGTGTAAATATTAGTGGATAAATAAATATGAACAATTAATCATTCTGAGCCGTTAGACACGCAATTGAATTACTGCGTACTTGATTTTACTAATGCATTTAATCATTTCCATGACTTTTCCAGTTATGATGGGATCATTTATTTTTATTATTATTAACAGTAATTGTAAAAAAAAAAAAAAAATCATGCCAGTGTTATTTTAGTATCCTTTTGAATTAGATTTTATGTTTTGTTGTTTTCACTTAAATGTTTTTAATTTTTAGTAATATTATAGAATTATTTTATTTTCAGAATATATCTATATAGTATTTAATAATATGTATTTATTAGTTTTAGTTTATTTTAGTACTTCAACTTTGTTGAAAATACATTTGCTAATATTTTAGTTTTTACAATTAACATTTTATTAGGTATTTTTTTATTAACATTTTTTATGGTTTTATTTAACAATAACCCTGGATTCACATCCATGAAGTGAAAAAATAAAAAATACAAATATGACAAATATGGTCCTTTAGAAATAATTCTAATATGCTGATTTGCTGCTCAAGAAACATTTTATTTTATTAACATTGTTATTATCAAATTTTTTTTTAAAGAGATTCAAAGATCAGCATTTATATAATGATGCAAAAAATTTCAGCTTTGAAATATTTTTAAAAACATTTTTAAAATACATTCAAATATAAAACAGTAATTTTAAATAGTAAAAATATTTTAAAATTTGACTGTTTTTGCCATACTTCGGATCACATAAATGCAGGCTTGGTGAGCAGAAGAGACTTCTTTAAGAAATTTTTAAAATCTTTTGACTGGTAGTGTACATTTCCAAATGTTTTCAATTCTTTTGTTATTATTCAGAATTTTAAAATATTGTTCCCATTGTTCGGTAATCTGATAATGCTTTCACTGACCAGTGAGAGTACTTTAAAAAATTATGTCTGCAGATTTTCTCTTAAAATCAGTGCATAAAAAGTGGGAAAAAACTCTGAAGTACTATGCAAAAAGTAATGCAAAAGATTAGATTATATTTATTTATTTATTTATTCACTTTAATTTTAAAGTTTTAGTAACTGTTTTATGAGTTTTTATTATTATTAATTTTTTTTTATAAATATGTCTATATAGTATCATATTTATTTGTTGAAAATACATTTGCTAATATATATTTATTTATTTTTCAGTTAACATTTTATTCTGTATTTTGTTTTATTAACATTTTTATGGTTTTAATAATACAATAATAACCCTGGATTCACATCTACAAAGTGAAAAAAGCAACAAAAAAAAGCCAAATATGTTTAATGTTTTTCAGAAGTCTCTTCTGCTCACCAAGCATGCATTTATTTGATCCAAAATACAGCAAAAGCAGTAATATTGTGAAATATTTTTACTATCTAAAATAACTGCTTTCTATTTGAATTTATTTTAAAATGTAATTTATTCCTGTGATCAAATCTAAATGTACTCCAGTCTTCAGTAGGCTATCACATGGTCCTTCAGAAATCATTCTAATATGCTGATTTGCTGCTCAAGTAAAAAATGTTTTGTTATTATTATCAATGTTTAAAACAGTTGAGCACAATTTGTTCAGGATTTTTTGATGAATAGAAAGAACCAAAGATCAGCATTTAAAAAAAAATCAGCTTTGAAATCACAGGAATAAATTAAATTTTAAAATATATTCAAATAGAAAATTATTTTAAATGGTAAAAAATATTTTAAAATATTACTGTTTTTGCCATACTTTGGATCACATAAATTCAGGTTTGGTGAGCAAAAGAGACTTCTTTAAAAAACATTAAAAATCTTACTGACCAAAAACTTTTGATTGGTAGTGTGCATTTCCATATATATTTTTTTTCAATTATTTTGTTATTATATAGATGTACAGTAGAAATCACACTTTTAAAATATGTTTCCCATTGTTTGGTGATCTGATAATGCTTTCACTGACCAGTTAGAGTACTTTACAGTACTTTAGATTTTCTCTCAAAATCAGTCCATAAAAAGTGGAAAAAATATTTAGCAAAAATTATTGCTTGTGTGGGTGTCAGCACTGCATAAATATCATCAAACCTCAGCAGGTCATCTTGTGCAAACAGTAAATCAACCCTGCGCTGTGGTCAGTGAGTCATTCATCTTTGTTACTGTATTCATGCGTGTCGGTGTGACATCTCACGCGATGCTCAGGACAAATCCTCGTCTCATTGAGAGGAAAGTTTGCCATCTAATCAGTCACACACAAAAGATGTTTAACAGCGGTAAACAGAGGTGCAGCTTTGAGCTCGATGGGCCTCACTATTTGAGATAGAATGGAAATATTGTAGACTGAAGATGAAACACAAAGCATAAAGCCTGTCACTTCAGAAGCAAAGAATATAGCCTACAAAGCGAAGGTGAAAACTTACAACTTTACAGTTCCAGAAAATATAGACATGGGGTACCAATGTACAGTAATGCTTTTAGATGACAATACCTTGGTAGTGCATGATGGCCTTCGTTTAACCACATCCTTTGGCAGCTTTGTAGCTATCTGTGAAAGAAAGCAAAAATCCAGTCAAGCTAGCGGATAAAGTGAGAGAATCATATCATAAATATAAGTCCTTTTGTACAGAAAAGTAATAAAAATAAATAATAAAGTAATAAGTAATAATAATAAAAAAAAAATACTAAGTTTCTGTCTAAATGTTGTCTTGACAATTAAATAAACAAAATATGTACTAATGTACTGAGTACCAAAATTACTACAACTAAAATAAATAAATTATATTAATATTATATTGTATAAATAAATGAAAGCTACATACATGAATAAATTAAAGATACAATTACTAAAACTTAAACTAGATATAAATATTAGTTTTATGTTATATTACATAAATTAAAGTGAAATATAAATATTAATAAATAAATAATGTGAAAAAGAAACTTAAGCTGCATGTAAATATTAGATTAAAAAAAGTAAAAAACATTTTTATTTTATGTTATAGTACTACAATTACTAAACTAAGCTAAAATTTAAATATTAAACATGTAAAGAAAATAATAAAAAAATATGAATAAATTATTAATAAAAATTATTTAAAACAATAGTTTAAATGTAAAATAATAAAAAACACAAAACATTTTCTAAAGTTAACTAAAATTAAAATTAAAACTAAAAATATAAACATAAAAGCTAATTCAAAATATTAATAAATACCATAAAGATTTATAAATGATACTACAAAATACTGACACTACACTGTAAAAAAACATTTTTGTTGAGTCAACTCAAAATAATTTGCTACCTGGCTGCCTTAAAATTTTAAATTCAGTCAACTCAAAACTTGAAATGTTAAGTTGTACTAAGTGACAACAGATATTTGAGTTGATTTGACTTAACATTTTAAGGCATCTGGGTAACTTACCCAGCTTTTAAGTTTAACAAACCAATTTTTTTGTTAAGTCAACTCAAATATCTAAGTTGACACTAAGTACTTAACATTTCAAGTTGACTAAACTTATTTGAGTTAACTTAAAAAAAAAGAGTTAACTTTTTAAGGCAACAGAGTAACATATTATTTTAAGTTGACTGTTTTTACAGTGTATACACTAGCAGTCAAAATCTGGACACACTTGACTAAATATCTTATGATATTTTGATGTCTTTATAAAAATGTCTGTAGTCAAATATAAATTGTGAAGGAAAAGCATCATGAAGTGCTTTTATTTGGGATCCATTTATGAAGTGCTCATAATAAATGTTCCTCCTACACTAATGTTTAAAAGCGACCCAGGATTCTCATGAAGTAGGTTGCTGAAGCTCAAATATAAGAGCATTTTCATCTGTTTAAAATTTTTTACCACTAGATAATCCCATGCTTCCTTTTGTGTCGTTTCATAGTTTTGGTGACTTCAATATTTTTCTGAAAAGGAGAAAATAGTCAATCAAGAATGAATAGATGAGTCCAAAGTTCTAGCTGCCAGCGTTATACGCAGCTTAAGAGAAGATCAACTCATTTCTTATCTCTGAACCATTTAATATACTGATGTCACTAAGGACAAGATGGCATATTTCGGGTCAGCATCGTTCTCAGCGACAGATCACACACTTGAGATGGATGATTTTGCCCTCAGGTTGGCTCGGCCTACCAGGCAGCGTGGCGTGCGCTGTTGTAGCGCAGTGATTCACTCGACACAGAGCATCGGTGATGAATCTCTTTGTTGCTAATGAACTGCATTTAACAATAAAATGCAGCGGGAAACGGAACATTTCATTTATAAGAAGATCAATGACACTGACAGGCCCTTCTTTGCTCGCTTTCGGAGAAGCGCTGGCGGGCTTGTGCCGTGCCACAACCGCCATCAATCACAGACGCTACAACAACCAGATCAATCAAACGTGATGCTCGGGCGCGAAATACGGCGCGTGGCAAGAAACGGGAGGGAACGGGCCCCTAATCATGTGTCTGAGAGCAGGTTTAACCCGTTCACTCAAGCGTGATTGTGTTGGTACACGCGTGACGGCGGAACACACGCGAGCATCAGAAGTGAGTGATCATGAGTGGGGTCGGGAAGCGCTTCATCAACGACGTCCTCCATCTGCGGAGCGACAGTTCATAATTCCAGGCATCTGCTTTCATTTATAAAGTGATCACTTAGTCCTCCACGTCTCTCTCCGGTTTCATGAACCCCTGTCGGAGTTACTGCGGCCCTCTCGTCCTCTCCAGCTTTGAAACAGGACTAGCTGATAAAACCAGTGTGAATGATTCGTTCACAAATCTGACATTTAACTTAATCTCAGCATTTTTTGTTTGGTAACACTTTGTTTTAGTGTCCTTGTTACATATTACAAGTACTTACTATAGTATTAAAAGTGAATTATGCAGAATTACATGCAATTCTGACTTTTTTCTCACAAATGTGAGTTTATATCCCACAATTCTGACTTTTTTTCATGCAATTCTGACTTTTTGTCTCAGAATTGTGAGATATAAACTTACAATTGCAAGTTATAAGTCAGAATTGCGAAAAAAATGTTTTTCTCGCAGTTCTGCCTTTTTTTTCCTCACAATTCTGACTTTTTTCCTCGCTATTGAGATTATATACCACAATTCTGACTTGTTTCATGCAGTTCTGACTTTTTGTCTCAGAACTGTGAGATATACTGTAAACTGCTTTCATTTATAAAGTGATCACTTAGTCCTCCACGTCTCTCTCCGGTTTCATGAACCCCTGTCGGAGTTACTGCGGCCCTCTCGTCCTCTCCAGCTTTGAAACAGGACTAGCTGATAAAACCAGTGTGAATGATTCATTCACAAATCTGACATTTATTTAACTTAATCTCAGCATTTTTTGTTTGGTAACACTTTGTTTTAGTGTCCTTGTTACATATTACAAGTACTTACTATAGTATTAAAAGTGAATTATGCATTATTACATGCAATTCAGACTTTTTTCTCGCAAATGTGAGTTTATATCCCACAATTCTGACTTTTTTCATGCAATTCTGACTTTTTGTCTCAGAATTGTGAGATATAAACTTACAATTGAAAGTTATAAGTCAGAATTGCGAGATATAAACTCAGAATTGCGAAAATTTGTTTTTCTCGCAGTTCTGCCTTTTTTTCTCACAATTCTGACTTTTTTCCTCACTATTGAGATTATATACCACAATTCTGACTTGTTTCATGCAGTTCTGACTTTTTGTCTCAGAATTGTGAGATATAAACTTACAATTGCAAGTTATAAGTCAGAATTGCGAGATATAAACTTAGAATTGCGAAAAAAAAATGTTTTTCTCACAGTTCTGCCCTTTTTTTTACTCACAATTCTGACTTTTTTCCTCACTATTGAGATTATATACCACAATTCTGACTTGTTTCATGCAATTCTGACTTTTTGTCTCAGAATTGTGAGATATAAACTTACAATTGCAAGTTATAAGTCAGAATTGTGAGATATAAACTCAGAATTGCGAAAAAAATGTTTTTCTCGCAGTTCTGGCTTTTTTTTCTCACAATTCTGACTTTTTTCCTCGCTATTGAGATTATATCCCACAATTCTGACTTTTTTCATGCAATTCTGACTTTTTGTCTCAGAACTGTGAGATATAAACTGCTTTCATTTATAAAGTGATCACTTAGTCCTCCACGTCTCTCTCCGGCTTCATGAACCCCTGTTGGAGTTACTGCGGCCCTCTCCTCCTCTCCAGCTCTGAAACAGATCAGTAAATTAAGTTGATAAAACCAGGGTAAATGATTCATTCACAAATCTGACATTTATTAAAAAAAAAAAAAAAAAAAAAAAAAAAAAGCTAAGAGATACAACTTAATTTTAGCATTTTCTTTTTGGTAACGCTTTATTTTAGTGTCCTTGTTACACATTACAAGTACTTACTATAGTATTAACAGTGAATTATGCGTAATTACACGCAATTCTGACTTTTTTCTCGCAAATGTGAGTTTGTATCTCGCAATTCCGACTTTTTTCCTCACAATTGCAAGTTTATATCCCACAATTCCGACTTTTTTTCATGCAGTTCTGACTTTTTGTCTCAGAATTGAGATATAAACTCAGAATTGCGAAAAATAGTTTTTATCTTGCAGTTCTGATTTTTTTTCTCACAAATGCAAGTTTGTATCTCGCAATTCTGACTTTTATTCCTGCAATTGCAAGTTTATATCTCGCAATTCTGACTTTTTTCTCGCAAATGTGAGCTTTTATCTTGCAATTCTTACTTTTTGTCTTAGAATTGGGGGAAATAAACTCGCACTTCTGACTTTTTAGGATTGTGTGATATAAACTCGCAATTGCAAGAAATAGTCTTTTGAAATAAAGAAAAAGTTTTTGTGTTAAATTCTTTTTTTCTCACAATTACGAGTTTATATCTCACAATTCTGACTTGATTCATGCAATTCTGACTTTTTTTCTCAGAATTGCATGATATAAACTCGTAATTGTGAGAAAAAAAGAATTTAACATAAAAATTTCGAAAAATAGTCTAGAAATAAAAAAAAGTTTTTATCTCACAATTCTGACTTTTTTCCTCGCAATTGCGAGTTTATATCTCACAATTCCGATTTTTTTCTCGCAAATGTGAGTTTGTATCTTGCAGTTCTGACTTTTTGTCTCAGAATTGTGAGATATAAACTCGCAAATCTAACTTTTTCTCAGAATTGTGATATAAACTCACAATTGTGAGTTATAAGTTAGAAATGCGAAATATAAACTCAGAATAGCAAAAAATAAAGTTTTTAACTCGCATTCTGACAGTTTTTCTCAAATACAAGTTTCTATCTCGCAATTCTGATTTTTATTCTCGCAATTGCGAATTTATATCTCGCAATTCTGACTTTTCCCACACAATTCTATCTTAAACGGGCTTCTATACATTTCTAAATTGCTTTTCTAATTTTTTTTCTAAACTGTTGATCATTTTCAAACATTTAATGCTGGCAGGGTTAACCTTACAGTAGAATGATTTCTGAAGGATCATGTGACATTGAAGACTGGAGTAAAGATACTGAAAATTTCATTTTGACATGAATGAATTGCATTTAAAAAATATTAAAATAGAAAACTGTTCTTTTAAATTGCAATAATATTTCACAATATTACAGTTTTTACTGCATGTTCAAAAATTGATCAAATAAATGCAGTCTTGGTGAGCATAATAGACTTTAAATATATTCTAAAAATATTAAAACCTTACCAACCCTAAATGGTACAGTATATATAGCTAAAGATTAATAATGTCAGACTATCAGCACTGAACTGAGCTCTAACATGTTTATTGTGGCTGAATAAAGAACAGGCCGACATGCTTTTACTTCCTGATATCAAAAAGTAAACAAGTTTCATTGTCCTTTCTGAGACTAAGAGGAAACATGAGGGGGCTGTATTGTTACACTCTGCTCATATCTCAAAATAGTCCAAGGATGCGTCCCAATTCACACACTTCCAGAGGCGTCATGCACCTGTTTTTTTCCTTCACTTGGTGCCATAGGCAAGATAAAATAATTAAGAATTAATAAAGAAGCTGATCATGACTTATTATTAATCTAGTGGTGTGGCAGTTTAACACATTATAAAAATGCATCTTGATACAACAGAGCATCTTGTCATGTTTGCATAGATAAAATCAAACATAAATTAATGCCCATTAAATTACTTCATTTTTTTGGTTTAAACATCAAAATGTAGCAGAACATGTTGAGTCCAACAACCTCTGCTTCTGTAGTGTGAGGAATTGTGCAAAATATTAGACCTTATTATTAAATGTAGGCCTACTTTGAAAATCTGGCAGGCATTTTAAGCATACTATTTGCAACAACTACAATTTAGGGATGTAATAATCCAAATCTTACATATTGTTTAGAAAGGACCGTATGCAAACTGCAATGCAGCCTTTATTTGTCCCCCTCTTATTTTTTTTTATTTTTTACATACAACTTCTATTATAAGAATGCTAAAGCTTAACAGACCACTGTCAGAAACATATCACATAAAAGAAAAAAGAAGTGATGCTTTCATTAAAGGCAATGGTTCTTAAAGATGAAAAAAATGGTTTCATAAAAAGCACTAAATGTGAATAATAAAATGCAACTGATCATGCATTATATAGCCATATCAGCTCTTATAAGTGCATCCAATCAAATGCAATGACATATCAATGCAAATTTGTCTGTCGTTTGGTAAAATGCTATTGTGTTGGGCTAATATCCAAATCAAACCCAGCTGAGAACCACTGATTTAAGGTGTGCTGCATTAAATAAATAACTTCATATTCTATAGATCAGGATGCATCACAGCCAGAAAATCATAAGAAATACATTAAGCAAAACAGTGTAATATTCCATGCATTATAAGTAAATCTCCTTCCTCAATCAAAACACCACAGGTTATACACAAAAGACATAATTCCATTAGTTTGCTTGTCTCAAAGATGATTTCATCTTATTTGTGTATGGTACTAATGTTGACATACTACGGTGCAACCTAATGATGGTGTTGAAAAGCAATTTGTGACCAGTAGGTGGTACACTTCTCACATTATACTGCCGGGAAAGGCCTCATTTAAAAACTTGCTGTTTGATGATAATGAAAATCTTAAACTCTTGTTCCATCATTAAAAATAAAAACTAACATCTGTTGCAAATATATTTGGATACATTAGTGTCACCTTTGGGATTTGTACCAAATCGAAATCCTTGACGATTAACGACAGCATCAGACCAGTGAAATGTAGTGCTGAAGCCATTACAGAGATAATACATATCTGTCTGCTTATTTACCGCTTCTGACAACTTAGATATTACGCCTGCAGACCTGCTCGGTGACGCTCATAAGCTGAGAGAGAGGAGGAGAGGAGAGAGGCGTTATTTTACCTCTAATGTGCTCGGCTGGGATCCGCAGGGAGAGATGACTCCAGAGGAAAGAGGAAAGGTAACACATTGCAGGAGAACGCACAAATGCCCTAAAATTAACTGAGCGCAAATGATTTCAATCGTATGAATTATGGCATCTGAAAATGTCTGTATTAAAGACTTACAATTAAGAGCAGGTGTCGTTTTCTCCACCGTCCCAGTTGGAATCTCTTTGGTAGCAGGCCAACTGGATTCATCTGTGTGACATAAAGGTCCTGCTGTTTCTGTGACCTCTAATATCTGTTTGAAATATGCAAAAATATCAGAGTGAATTAAGAAAAGTTTCGAATGTCATAATAGAATGACAGAACAATAGAATGACTGATAGATAGAATGACGAATACAATAGAATTATATATATAAATAGATAAGACTCCATTGAGTTATAGATAGATAGACAGACCATAGAATTAGATAGAGTCTATAGAACGAGATAAACTATAGAATGAGATGATAAATAGACTCTATAGAATTAGACTATATAGAAAGAGCTAGATATAAATAGACTATAGAATGAGATAGACTCTATATAATGAGATAGATAGACTATAAAAGAAGACAGATAGACTGTAGAACGAGATAGATAGACAGACAGAACGAGATAGAGTCTATAGAATGAGATAGATATCATTAAGCATCATTAAGATAGACTTTATAGAACATAAACTATAGAACGAGATAGATAGACTCTATAGATTGAGATGATAGACTATAGAATTAGACTATATATAAAGAACTAGATATAGATAGACTATAGTGTAAGATAGATAGACACTATAGAATTAGACTATATATAAAGAGCTAGATATAGATAGACTATAGAGCAAGATATATAGACTATAGAGATAAATAGACTATAGAAAGAGATAGTCTATCAAATTAGATGGATATCATTAAGCATCATTAAGACAGACTCTGTAGAACAAGATAGACTATAGAATGAGATGACCGATAGAAAGGACTATAGAGTTAGACTGTAGAATTAGATAAACTATATACAGTAGAAAGAGTTATATATAGATGGCCTATAGAACAAGACAGATCGATTTATAAACTATAGAACGAGATAGACTATAGAACAAGATAAATAGACAGACTCTAGAGAATGAGAGATAGATAGGAAGACTGATAGATAGACTATAGAATGGGATAGATTATAGAACAAGAGACAATAGAATGAGATAGACAGATAGACTATAGAATGAGATATATATACTATAGAGATAGATAGACATACTATAGAAAGAGATAGATAGTCTATCGAATGAGATAGATATCATTAAGCATTATTAAGACAGACTCTATAGAACAAGATAGACTACAGAATGAGATGACAGATAGACTCTATAGAATTAAACTATAGAAAGAGCTAGATCTAGATAGACTATAGAACAAGACAGATCGATTTATAGACTACAGAATGAGATAGATAGATAGATAGATAAATAGATAGATAGACTATAGAACGAGACAAATAGATAGACTATAGAATGAGATAGACAGATTGATATACAGACTATAGAATGAGATAGATAGATGGATAGATAGACTATAAAATGAGATAGTCTATGAAATGACAGACTATAGAACGAGACAAATAGTAGAATATAGAACGAGACAGACTGTAGAATGAGATAAATAGATAGACTATAGAACGAGACAAATAGATAGACTATAGAATGAGATAGACAGATTGATATACAGACTATAGAATGAGATAGATAGATGAATAGACTATAGAATGTGAAAGACTAGAATGAGATAGACTATAGAACGAGATAGATATAGATAGACAGACTATAGAACAAGATATATAGTCTATAGAATGAGATAGATGGACTTTATAGAACAAAATAAGATAGATTATAGACAGATAGATAGATTGTTAGTGGAATGAAGTGATGTAATTGTTTCAGAAGTGTTCAAACTCATAATTTAGCACTAAAAATATGCGACGGTTCCACCTGCCGACCCAGTGAGACCCTCCTCCTCCACCCGCCCCGTAAAAACCTCCACACAGCTGAAGTGGAGTAATTTATTAGTCTTAAGCATCTCATTGACAGTCTAAATGGTGGAAACGTCCATGTCACCCAGCTGGCAGTCTCCACGGTAATGGCTGCCCAACAGGAGAAGCCGGGTCACTTGTGTCTTTACAGTCATCATTAAGCACCATTGATTTAATGAATACATCATTTATGAGTGCTTGGACCTTCATGGCCCGCTGCCTCATTAAGTGCAAAGCAAACTAATATGAAGAGCCACCTCACCGTCACCTCCAGAGAACGAGCCAATCACGCGCCTCTCAAGAGCTGACACATTTTGTCATTGCTCATTTTCCCTGACCACCCACCGAGACCCCAGTAAGGGAGAATATGTTTTCTCTCCTGAATATTAGCTGTAATCTGCAAAGTGGGGGAAATGATTTATACACATATATATATACATAATGTGAATGTGATAATGTCCTAAAAAAAACCCATTTTAAATAAAGGACACTTAATAACACCTCATAGGATAGGATAAAACTCAGAAATTCTTTCAAGAGCATGTCTGGGTCATATTTTACCCCAAAACCAAAGAAAAAAAGGCTTTTAAGTACCATTGTTATTGTCATGACAATTTCAGTTCTTATTACCAGAATGCAAAGAACACAATAATATATTTTTTCTCAAAAAATAAACAAACAAATAATAAATCTAGAAAAAAAAAATTAAATAAGAAAACAGAGTAATGAGAATCTAATGGGAATCAACACTGACAATAATGGGATTTACAAAAAAAAAAAAAAAAAACTGAGAAACATCTGGATATTATTGTAATGAGAATTAGAGGGGAAATGGGTTTATTTGTCTTAAAAATAATGGCATAATGCAAAAAAATCTCCTTCCTAAATTCTTATCATCATAATGCAGAGAACATAACATTTTCCAAAAAATAAATAAAAAATATAAATCCAGATATGTTAAATTAAATAACAAAATGGATTACAGTAATGAGAAAAAAATCTGGATATTATTAAATAATGGCAAAAAAAAAAAAAAAAAAAAAAAAAGGCTATCTCCTCCCTGAATTCTTATTATCATAATGCAGAGAACATAACATTTTCCAGTATATTATATATATAAATCCGGAAATGTTAAATTAAATAACAAAACCGATTACAGTAATGAGAATCAACATCAAACTCAAAAATAAAATTTAAAAAAATAATAAGAGGGGAAATGTGTTTATGTGTCTTGAAAATAATAGCATAATGCAAAAAAATATATATCTCCTCTCTGAATCATTATTATTCTTATAATGCAGAGAACATAATATTTTCCAAAAAATAATTTAAAAATAAAATAAACCCAGAAATGCTGAATTAAATAACAAAACTGAAAAAGTAATGAGAATCAACATCAAACTAAAAAAAAAAATCTGGTTATTATTTTAATGCGAATAAGAGGGGATATTGGTTTATTTGTCTTAAAAATAATGGCATAATGCAAAAAAAGCTTCATCTATCTATCTCCTATCTATCTAACAAAACTGATTACAGTAATGAAAATCAAACTCAAAAGAAATATTATGGATATTATTGTAATAAGAATTAGAGGGGAAATGGGTTTATTTGTCTAAAAAAAAAAGAAAAAGAAAAAAAAATAGGCTTCATCAATCTATATCCCTGAACTTTTATGGTAATGCACAGAACATAATACACTTAAAAAAAAAAAACATCCAGAAATGTTAAAATAAACCACAAAACGGTGATTTCATCTATCTATCATAATGAAGAAAACACAGTATTTTCCAAAAAAAATAAAAAATAAAATAAAATAAAATTCAGAAATAATAAATAAAATAAAACTGATTACAGTAATAAGAATGAACATCAAACTCAAAAGAAAAAACATCTGGATATTATTGTAATATTTTATTGGGTTTACTTGTCTAAAAAATAATGGCAAAAAAAAAAAAAAAAAAATCCAAAATAAGCTTCATCTATCTATATCCCTGAACTTTTATGGTAATGCACAGAACATAATACATTTCCCAGAAAATAATTTAAAAATAAAATAAATCCAGGAATGTTAAAATAAATCACAAAATGGTGATTTCATCTATCTATCATAATGCAGAAAACATAATATTTTCAAAATAAATAAATAAAACAATTCAGAAATAATAAATAAAATAAAACTGATTACAGTAATAAGAATGAACATCAAACTCAAAAGAAAAAATATTTGTCTAAAAAATAGTGGCCAAAAAGAAAAAAATCCAAAATAGGCTTCATCTATATCCCTGAACTTTTATCGTAATGCACAGAACATAATACATTTCCCAGAAAATAAATTAAAAAATAAAATAAATCCATTACAGTAATGGGAATGAACATTAAATTCAAAAGAGAAACATCTAGATATTATTGTAATGAGAATTAGAGGGGTTTATTTGTCATATTAATACTGGATATAAATAGACATTTTCTTTAGGAAAAATATTTTCCTTGTAGTTTTGCTGATATTTTTCTAATAAAGCCAATAGTATTTTATAATTAGTTACATTTGTTAATAATAATGATCTCAATAAACAATCACACCATAGTTTATGAGCTCAACTGCAGGCGGTTTACAGCAAAATATTGAAATTCTATGCTTGCATACAGTATATCAGCTACTTTACAGATCCAGAGTGCCGGAAGTTTGTTTTATAATAGATAATCTGCAGTCATTATAGGTGGAATTCTCCACCTATACAGACTCTTTATCTTTGTCTTGGTTGGTTATTTATCTTTCTTGCTTTCTGCTGTTGTTGGAGTAACCTGAGATTGGATTGGGCATGTGTGTGGACATCCTGGAACGAAATCTCCACGCCTTCCCCACACGGTCTAATCGAGTTTGGGCTGGGCCTGCCCCCACTCTCCTCTCCGGCTCTGCCAAAACGGCCCACCACCCATCTCGCTTCTCCCTGGAGTTTGAGCTGGTGGTTGGCCTGAACTAATTCTTTCCCTCAGTGGGGAAACAATTAACGCCCCTGCTCCCGGCTTTATGGTCAGACAAGCAGCTGCTTTTCTCCGTTTCCGGGCACATTACTGTCGGAGGAAGTGTGAAGGAGAGGAGAGGCCGCGCGCGCGCCGACAGCTGTTAACGCGGAGCTGCTTTCTGCTTATACCGCACAAGTGCCCACTTACTCAGCTCTAAACATAACCTGTCAGAGCAAACCGCTGTCGACCAAAACACAAGGCCTGACTGGATTGTGTGCGACGTGGCGAATAAGAGCAATTGAGCGATGATAAAAAAGCATAAAAAATCTGATATCATCAGTGCAAAGTACATGAATCAAGTAGGAACTGCGTGTACGGGTTTGCATGGTGTGACTGTTTGCTATACTGTTAGTGTGATATAAAATTACTCATAGCGTGATTTAAGATTTCGGTCATACCGCCTACCTCTAACGTCTTATTCTCAGCACTTGAGCAACGGAAGCGGTTGGTCTCGCCGTTTGCGTGTCAGCTGGTTTCTCTGAGGTAGAAATTATATTAGTGAAAGCGTTGCACACTAAAGATGAAACGCAAACCAGACGGCGTTTGTTTGCAGGAAAAAAGATCATGTCCGCCTGCAGGAGGTGTACAACATCTGGAAATGATGCAGCTATGAATATTAGAATGCAGAAAGATTCATTTTGTGGATGTTGACACTTTGCTAAGCTCCGCCCACATTGGTTACTGTTAAAGGGGTTATTGGATTGCCATTTTTCACAAGGTGATATGATTCTTTAGTGTTTTAATGAGAAGTCTATAACATATTTTGGCTAACATTTCTCAATGGTAGTGTAAAAAACACCCTTTTACCTTGTCAAAATCAGCCCTTTTTAGAGCAAGCTATTCTGTTGCTTGTTCCTCTAAATGCTAATGAGCTCTGCTCGCCCCGCCCCTCTCTGCAGTGGGATGACAAGCCGTAATGTTTACTTTAGCCAGATTTAGCCGTGTTTAGCTGAAAAACTTGCAAACTAGCACATTATTAAAGGATAACTATTGCCAAAATGCAACCTGGGCTGTTTTTTTACTGTAAACGAGACAAACTTATATCTAAAAGCATAATTAAGACAAACGAGCCGTTTTTGAGATTGACCGTGATTTCGTTTTGTGGTCAATGGTGAATGGGAATACTAGGGGCATAAATTTGAGCGCATCAAAATCTATATTTTTACAACACTACGAAGGCTCGACACACCATGAAACTTTGCTCGAAGTATCGCCTGGGTCACATGAACTCGAGCTTTGAGAACATTGTTTGTGTACACAGAGTTTACTAAAAAGAAAGGTTTTGAACAACTCACTTACACTGTTTGGGTTTCCGCTCGCAGCTATCTTGCCAGTCAAGAAGTGTCGATCTCCGAATGCGAATGAATGGACTCCATAGGACGAAATATTAGGCTTATATGAGGCTCTTTTTACAACTAGAAGGTTAATATTGTTTTTCACTTGCGACAAAACAACGAATTAGCCGTGCATTTATATGGAAATATGCTTTAGGAGCTATCCATCCTCGCATTCGGAGATCGACACCTCTTGACTGGCAAGACGGCCGCGAGCGGAAACTCAAACAGTGAAAGTGACTTGTTCAAAAACTTTCATTTAGTAAACTCTGTTTACACAAAAAAGTGAAAGTATTCACTTGACGTATTGTCAAGTATGGTGACCCATACTCAAAATTGGCCCTCTGCATTTAACCCATCCAAGTGCACATACACAGCAGTGAGAAGTGAACAAACACACGCACACACACACACACACACTGTGAACACACACCGGAGCATTGGGCAGCCATTGCTCCAGCGCCCGGGGAGCAACTGGGGGTTCAGTGCCTTGCTCAAAGGCACTTCAGTCATGGTATTGAAGGTGGAAAGAGCGCTGTTCATTCACAATCCCCACCTTCAAATCCGGCCGGTGTAGGAATCAAACCGGCAACCTTTGAGTTACAAGCCCAACTCCCTCACCATTAGGCCACGGCTCACTTCTGCTGTGGGTGAAGCTGCATCATGAAGGATTTGCATGAACATAGATGCATATGTAGATCGGGATTGGCGCTTTCCTTTCAAAAACGAAAGTAACGTTGATCCTCTATGTCTTCAGATGTCAGGAGTAAATGACTACTGCTATGTTCATTATTACATCCAACAACAGAACACCTCAGTCATTCAATTAGAGACATTCTTGTCTTCCTCTGCTCCTGAGTCGACACAATGGCGATCGGAGTCAGACAAAAATGTAATTTATGTTCAAATTTAAAAATTAGACTGAAAAGTTACAGGGAAGAGGAAGATTTTCAATGAACACCAACCAAAATTTATACTGTTCCCCATTTAATATTATAATATGATTACTTTTATGTTGACTTTTTTTAAAGTTTGATTTTAGAGCTTGATAGACAGTCGAAATTTGGATACATAGACAACATTTTTCTTTTAAACATGTTGTTAAACTATGCAGTAAAAATTATTTAAAATGAATTAGAAAACAAAATAAAAAAGAAAAGTTTCTTGCGGTATGCAGTAAAGTCTAAATAAATTAAGTAAATTTAGATTTTGAATAAAAAAAATAAAATAATAAAAGCTTTAAAAATCACAAAAAAAAATAACAGCTGAGGAGATTTACAATGAATTTACAGGCATTTTTATAAAGAAATTGTTAAATTATGCAGTTACTAGACAAAAACTGCAGAGACCTAAAATAATCAAATATATTAAGATAAAATAGTACTGAGAGCAGTTATAACCTTCCCCCCTGCCGAATGCTCTAGAAATATAATATATTTAATAAATGTTCAAAAAAAAAAAAAAAAAAAGTGCTTTTATGTCTCCATTTTAGAGACTGATAGACATGGTCAGTATTTAGATAAGGCATTTGTCTGTAAAGAAATTGTTTGTAGTAAAAAGATAAAAACTGTAGGGCAATAAAATAAAATAAATAAAATAAAATAAATTAAGAGTGACAATGCTGAAATTGCAAAAATCGCAGTCACATTCAGATTCAAAAATTAAATTTATTGTAAGAATTGCAGTGGACCAAACTTTCTACTGTTCCTCACATAGTATCATAATATGATTACTTTTAGCACTTTTATTTGTCACTTATTGCATTTTTCTGTAAAGAAATTGTTTGTAGTAACTAGATAATAACTGTAGGGACTTGAAAATAAAAAATAATAAAATACAATAAATAAAAATAAATAACTACATAAATAAATAAATAAAATAACATAAAATAAAAGAGGAAGATTTTCATTGAATACCAACCAAAATTTTTTCTGTTCCTCACGTAGTATCATAATACAATTACTTTTAGCAATTTTATGTTGTTGTTTTTTTAACTCATAGATATAGTCAAAATTTAGAAATTAGAAAAATGTAGAAAAAAAATCACAAAAATCTTCAGTTTTAAAAATAATTACAGCTGAGGAAATTTTTAATGAATATCAACCGATACTTGAGTCTGAACCTCACATGAAGCTATAATATGAACAAACACTTTTATGCAATTTTATTTTATTTTTTAATTAAAAATTCTCTCCAAAAACAACAGCATACAGTTTTGGAACGACATTTATATAGCTCCAGAATTTTCATTTCTGTGTGAACTACTCTTTTACATTCACTGAGGGACAAGTTAAGCATCTTTTTGCCATTGGTAATCAGCAGCGGGGCGTGCGATGGCCTCATTTAGCTACCTATGAGCCCGACCCCACCCTGAGATGACAGTCATCCATTAATTATACTCAACACCTTCCAGAGGACAACCTACACAACGCCGGGAGATGCGCGAATCATCAGAGATGAGGAGGGGACAGAAAAAAAAAAGAGTTTCTATAGAAGCAGACAAAAAGGCACAACATATGGACGTAGGAGAAAATCCATAAAGAAGGTATAAATAAAGGAGGGGGAGGAGGAGAAGCTCTCACTTTGCCTGGTCTCAGTGAGATGTTAAAAGAGAGAGCAAGGCCTGTGTCTGCTCTCGCTCTAATTATTCCAATTATCATGGCACACTATGAAAACGTGATTAATAACACTGAAGATATTGTTGTGGCAATTAGCCATATGGTGGTGGGACTCTGCTCTGTCACGAATTCACCATTAGCATCTACTTATGTTTGTCAGGAGCGTGCATCCATGACAAGCGTGAGTTCTGCTCACCTTGCTCTCCCCGAAGTCAAAGTCGCGGGAGAAATGTCGATTTCTTCCAGCTCCTCGTCTTGGTGAATTTTTCATGCCGTATCCGGTCGGACTGGGGACAAATGTCAGGTACGGTCTGGAGCGAGTCGTCAAAGCGCCGTGTTTAGCTGTAGGCTTCGATGTACGCCACCGTTTTTCCCCCCACAATGCAGCATGGTTAGTGACAAGAACTCTGGCTCTATACTGTACTTGGAGAAAACGTCTCCTGCTGTGAGTCTTCAAGACGAATACGGAAATACAGCAGCTCTCCTGTAATGACTGGGGAGAATCAAAACAACAACAGTGGAAAGCAAACATTAGGTATTTTGAAACTAAAATAGAGAAGAAGTAGTGCAACAGGAATGCACACACTAAAAATCTTGTTTAGTTGAATTTTGTATATTATAAAAATGAAATTGGTTAAGCTGAATTTTGTTTAAAATAAAATAAAATAAAATCCCTTTATGCTGAAATTTAAAAAAATAATAATTAATGTTCAGAACAAAAATAAATAAATAAAATTAAAAATTAATTCCCTTTATGCAGAAGTGCTAAAAATGTAATTATGTTCAGAAATTTAAAAATAAATGGTCAACAAAAATTATAAAAAAATAAAAAAAAATCTTCCATTTCTGCTGAAATACTAAAAAATAAATGAATGTTCAGAAAAAAAAAAAAATAATGGTCAACAATAAAATCAGAATCGGAATGAATAAATAAATTATTAAATTAAAATCAAATAAAAAATCTTTAAAAATTTAATTAATGTTCAGAAATTAAAAAATAAATGGTCAACAATAAAAAAATAAAATAACATAAAAAAATCTTCCCTTTGTGCAGAAGTGCTAAAAATGTAATTAATTTTCAGAAATGTAAAAAACTAAATGGTCAAAAAATGATAATAATAATAATAAAAAAAAAATCTTCCATTTCTGCTGAAGTACAAAAAAATGTTCAGAAATAAAAAAAAATTATGGTCAACAATAAAATAAATAAATTAATAAAATAAAATAAAATACCTTTATGCTGAAGTGCTAAAAGAAATTAATGTTCAGAAATTAAAAAATGAATGGTCAACAACAACAACAACAAAATATTCCCTTTGTGCAGAAGTGCTACAAAAATAATTAATGTTCAGAAATTAAAAAATGAATGATCAACAATAAAAAATAAAATAAAATAATCTTGCCTTTCTGTTGAATTGCTAAAAAATTAATTAATGTTCAGAAATTAAAAAATTAATGGTCAACAATAAAAAAAAATAAAATAAAAAAATCTTCCTTTTGTGCAGAAGTGCTAAAAATGAAATTGATGTTAAGAAATAAAAAAAAATAATAATAATAATGGTCAACAATATAAAATAAAAGAAATAAAAATCATATGTTTGTGCAGAAGTGCTAAAAACTATAAAATAAATACATAAATAAAATAAAAAAATCTTCCCTTCCTGCTGAAGTGCTAATTCATGTTCAGAAATTACAAAAATAAATTGTTAACAATGAAATAAAATAATAAAACAAAATAAATCAGATCAATAGTCTCCCCTTTGTGCTAAAAATGTAATTCATGTTCAGAAAAATTATAATAAAATAAAATAACCTTTATTTCTGCTGAAGTTCGAAAAAAAGGAACTGTTTTCATACTGAAAATTTAGATTTTTAAGTTGCAGCGGAGATGAAAATTTTCAGTGAAAAAAAAGCACAAGCATTTTAATGCTGATATTTTAAAAAATATCTACATTTAAGAGCTTGACAGCAAAAATAAAATAATTCTAGAATTAAAAATGGGAAAATTTCATTAAGAAATAAAATTAAATAGTAATTCAGTAATAATTTCCCCTCTGCTGAAAAAAAGTGAATATTAAGCAAAATTTAAGTCTGTTTCTTACACAAAGCTATACGACCTCAAAAGCACAAGCTTTTATTTATTTTTTACATTTTATTTTATCCTCAAAAGGTAGTTTTTATTGTGATATAAAAAATAATACTCCAACTGAATTAAGTACAAATGAATAATGAAATATAGTATATTAGTATATAAATGGAAGTTACCTGTCATATTTACATAGTTAAAAAGTCATCGAGTGGTCTCTATATGTCAGGTAGATAGAAGGGATTGAAAAATAAGAAGTCTTTGTGACATCAGTTGAGAAAGAATGTCATTTATAGTGAATAATGTGAAGAATCATTTACAATAAGACTTGGAACGTGCATTAAGAAAGTAAATATGAGCAATTTTGATTTCATGTTGTCTTGAAGTAAAACATAACATGATGGATTTGCTTTTGGTTCAGTTGAGCATCATCCAAAAAGCGACGACAAAGCGTTTCCATCAAACCCCTCGACAAACCTGAGGTGCCAACACAAACAATGCACAATACTATGGGAGAGAAGGCGCAAAGATGGAGATGGCACATTGAAAGAGTTCCAGACCATACAGGGGGACTTAATATGAGCTTAAAAAGAGGAGTGGGAGAGGAAGATGGGCTTTTCATAGGATAATTAAAACAGCAAGATGGATTCTGTAATTGAGTGGAAAAAACAAGGATCTGAACAACATCTGTGCAATCCACATAAATTATTTCAATGAGAAGCCGACGCTACAATAAAACCCTCAGTCCTGCGATAACAATCCACTTCTACTCTACTTCAACATATAACATCAGTCATGACTAATATATCCGTTAGCTTTCCACCTATATGACCCAAATCGAAAAAAATAACGACATACACAAAAATACACAGAAAACCTTGCACTGAAGGACAGTCAAAAGTTTTTGATTTGATTTTTAGAGTTTTTTTTTAAAGAATCTCTTCTGCTCACCAAGCCTGCATTTATTTCATCCAAAGTACAGCAAAAACAGTCACATTTTGAAATATTTTTACTATTTAAAATAACTGCTTTCTATTTGAATATATTTTAAAATGTAATTTATTCCTGTGATCAAAGTAGAAATTTCAAGCTTAATAAATGTAAAATAAATAAATAAAAATATAATAATATATAAAATTATATATAATATATTATAAACTGAAACTAGAATCAATTTAAATAAATATACATATTATATAATAATTTACATATTAAAAAATAAAAATAACTATATTAAAAATGATAAATGTATGTGTGTGTGTGTGTGTGTGTGTGTATACACACACACACACACACACACACACACACTGAAACTAGATATTCACTTAAAATGAATATAATATAAATAAAAAAAATGTAATAAAACTTAAATTAATAAAAAAATCTAAAATTAAAATAATAAACTATAACATTAAATTATATCTATATATCTATCTACCTATATATTCTATATAACTATCGATTATGGATAGATGATATATAAACTGAAACTAGAAACAATTTAAATAAATGTAAAATAAATAATAAAATATTCACATTTTGACAAATTTAAAATTTGAAGATTTCTCTTTTGCTTACTAAGCCTGCATTTATTTAATCCAAGGTACAGCAAAAACAGTAAAATTGTGAAATATTTTTACTATTAAAAATATCTGCTTTCTATTTGAATATATTTTAAAATGCATCATTGTGCAAAAAAATATTTCTCAGCTTTTATTTACACTTGAACAAAAAGTGGCATGTCCAAAATTATTCATACCCTTTGAAAACTGTCCCAGTCTATGGGAAAATCCAAAGTTCTATACCATTCCAAATAGTCCAAGCTGTTCTAAAGCATCCTAATTACCCTGATTCATTGGGAACAGCTGTTTTAATCAACTCAACAGGTGAAAAACAGAAGCTCTCTGCTGTTAGTTTGTGGACAGTCATGGCTAAGACAAAGGAGCTCACTGAGGACCTGCGGCTGCGCATTGTGGCTGCTCACAAGTCAGGAAAGGGCTATAAGACCATATCTAAATGTTTTGAAGTTCCAGTGGCTACAGTGCAAAGTATTATTAAAAAATACAAGACGTTCTGCACTGTGAAAAATCTCAGAGGACGTGTTCGGAAGCCAAAAGTGACACCTGTGCTGGCCAGGAGGATAGTGAGAGAGGTAAAAAAGAATGCAAGGATCACCACCAAGGCCATCCTGATGAATCTGAGCTCTGCTGGTGGCAACATCTCAAGGCAGACAGTCCAACAGACACTGCACACCACTGGGATCCACAGACGCAGACCAAGGAGGACACCACTTCTCCAGATAAGGCACACAAAGGCCAGCTTGGCCTTTGCAAATGCTCATCTGGACAAGGAAGAAGACTTCTGGTCTTCTGTTTTATGGTCAGATGAAACAAATTGAATTGTTTGGCCACAATGATGTAGCCTTCATTTGGCGTGAAAAAGGAGAAGCCTTCAAGCCTAAGAACACCATCCCCACTGTCAAACATGGTGGTGGGAACCTAATGTTTTGGGGTTTTTTTCAGCCGGTGGACCAGGAAACCTAATCACAGCAAAACGGCACCATGAAAAAGGAGCAATACATCAAAACTCTCAACAACAACATCAGGCAGTCTGCAGAGAAACTTGGCCTTGGGCACCAGTGGATATTTCAGCACGACAATGACCCAAAACACACAGCAAAAATGGTGAAGAAATGGTTAGCAGACAAAAACATTAACGTTTTGCAGTGGCCCAGTCAGAGTCCTGACTTAAATCCAATTGAGAATCTGTGGAGGGAGCTAAAGATCAGGGTGATGGCAAGGAGACCCTCCAACCTGAAAGAGTTGGAGCTCATCGCTAAAGATGAATGGGCAAAAATACCAGTGGAGACATGCAAATAGCTGGTCAGCAATTATAGGAAGTGTTTGATTGCTGTAATAGCCAATAAAGGTTTTTCTATTGATTATTGAGAAGGGTATGAATAATTTTGGACATGCCACTTTTTGTTCAAATGTAAAGAAAAGATGAGTAATATTTTTTTCCACAATGATGCCTCTTGTACATCGTCTTATCTTCTGGGAGACGTATGTGCCATTTCTAATAAAAAAAGACTTGCTGGTTGAATAAAAGTAACTTTAAGTCAGAATTTGCCAGGGGTATGAATAATTTCGGGCTTGACTGTATAATATATATATATATATATATATATATATATATATATATATATATATATTCACTGAAACAAGATCCAACTTAAATACATTTAAAATAAATAAAATAAAAAACATTTACCTTTTTAAAATATTTAAAATTAAAAAATTAAGTTTTAATTTGAAATTAAAATAATACATTAAATTATCTACCTGTCTATCATAGGTATTTTATGGACATATGCTATGAAGATATTGAGAAAAGATAGACATTTAAAATGACCTTTGCTATATCTTAAAG
The DNA here is from genome assembly GCF_049309525.1 of Garra rufa. Lineage (NCBI taxonomy): Eukaryota > Metazoa > Chordata > Actinopteri > Cypriniformes > Cyprinidae > Garra > Garra rufa. The sequence continues at coordinate 5,865,742 of NC_133369.1, read as the reverse complement.
TCTATTTAGCGATCAACCTATTCTGTAACATCCAAAATGTGCTAATCAGGTTAAAAACTGATCTTGATTTTATGGCACAGATGTAGTATAAATCAACTTTTCCTTAGTGTTCCTCCTAAAAGAGCAATTTTTGAAGACATCAAATATTTTGGCCTGGTTTTTCAGCATTCACATTGAAATTCAAGTGGTGTTAAGTCAAGTGGCAGATGCTTTTCTTCCAGGAACTCTCGTATGCACTTATTAAGCTTAGCATATATACACACATGCAAATAAAAATCGAAATTTCACCCTGAGCAATGCAAAAGAAACCTTCAGCGTCTGCTTTCTTTAAAGGTCACTGTGTGTCCTGTTGACATCACGAGACTTCAGCTACTGTTCAACCAGCGCACCGGCTCGTTTGATGTTCAAAGGGTGTGACAGACTGACTTCCTGAGAACCACCAGATCGACTGCTTTCCAGCCCCTCGAAATGAAAGCCTCAAACTGTCAATCTGTCAGCGATACACCCATGTGGTTTTGAGGGGTATATGCTGCGCTCGACAAAAGCAGCCTGTAGATATATTTGTATTGAGCATGGCAGCATTACTGACAAAGGCTCAACAGGGTGAAGTTCGCATATTGAGCACAAAAGGCTATGTGAAAAAAAATTATTGGTGGTATAACGGAAATCACCTGTTCGTATTGTATTGCACATGCATTAGCAATAACAGGATGGCCAGTGTGCACTTGCAATGCCAAGCAGGCTGTCTTGCTGTCCTGCAAGCATAAACAGAAATATTAGAAGTTAAATTGTCAATTTTGGTATTGAATTAATGCATTTAAAAATTGCATATAAACAATATTATTAAAAATGAGTTTTAACGATATTTGAAAAAAAAAAAAATTCTAGTAAAAAAAATCATATTTAAGGCAAGACTTCACCTAACCCTAACTAACAGATATCACCATACTTTCCCCAGGTCATTATTTACAGTATATTAACACAAGTTAACAAAATAAACAATTAAAAATAAAATAATGCAAATGGAATAATGCAAAAAAGCTATTTTAAATATGCAAATGAGGCATATAATTAAATATGCACTGTTTTGCACACATTTTCAGAACAGAATAAAACAATGCAAATAGAAAAATGCAAAAATGCTATTTTAAATACGAAAATGAGGTATTGTATGATTAAATATGCACTGTTTTGCCCACATTTTCAGAACAGAATAAAACAATGCAAATGAAATAATGCAAAAAATGCTATTTTAAATATGCAAATGAGGCATTTTGTGACTAAATATGCACTGTTTTGCAACACGTTCAGAACACAATAAAACAATGCAAATAGAATAATGCAAAAATGCTTTTTAAATATGCAAATGAGGTATTATGTAAATAAATATGCACTGTTTTGCCCACATTTTCAGAACAGAATAAAACAATGCAAATGAAATAATGACCAAAAATTCTATTTTAAATATGCAAATGAGGCATTATGTAAATAAATATGCACTGTTTTGCACACATGTTCAGAACAGAATAAAACAATGCAAATAAAATAATGCCAACATTTTTTATTTTAAATATGCAAATGAGGTATTGTATGATTAAATATGCACTGTTTGCACACATTTTCACACATTTTCAGAATAAAATAATCCAAATTAAATAATGCAAAAATATATATTTTAAACATGCAAATGAGGCATTATATAATTAAATATGCACTGTTTTGCACACGTTTAGAACAGAATAAAACAATGCAAATGGAATAATGCAAAAGTGCTAATTTAAATACACAAATGAGGCATTTTAGAATAGAATAAAATTATGCAAATTAAATAATGCAAAACATACTTTTTAAATATGCAAATGAGGCATTATGTAATTAAATATGCACTGGTTTGCACAGTGCACACAAAATGCACACATTTTCAGAACAGTAATCTAAACATTGGATAAAACAAGGTTAAAAATTCTTGTTTCTAATTATTTATTTGTTCATTAATATTAATTCTTAATTTTTTTAATTAATTATTATTATTATTATTATTTTTTATTATTTTTTATTTTTTTGTCACACAGATTCTGGCAATTAAAAAAAAGGCTCATGTTATATATATATATATATATATATATATATATATATATATATATATATATACTATTATATTTATTGATATTTTGAATTACAGTTGACTTTAATTTAACGTTTTCAATGTAATTTAAACATAATTTAAGCATTGCAAATGCTTTTTGGCATTGCAAATTGTCAATTTTGGTATTGAATTAATGCATTTAAAAATTGCATATAAACAATATTATTAAAAATGAGTTTTAACGATATTTGAAAAAAAATAAATTCTTGTAAAAAAAAATCATATTTAAGGCAAGACTTCACCTAACCCTAACTAACAGATATCACCATACTTTCCCCAGGTCATTATTTACAGTATATTAACACAAGTTAGCAAAATAAACAATTAAAAATAAAATAATGCAAATGGAATAATGCAAAAAAAGCTATTTTAAATATGCAAATGAGGCATATAATTAAATATGCACTGTTTTGCACACATTTTCAGAACAGAATAAAACAATGCAAATAGAAAAATGCAAAAATGCTATTTTAAATACGAAAATGAGGTATTGTATGATTAAATATGCACTGTTTTGCCCACATTTTCAGAACAGAATAAAACAATGCAAATGAAATAATGCAAAAAATGCTATTTTAAATATGCAAATGAGGCATTTTGTAACTAAATATGCACTGTTTTGCAACACGTTCAGAACACAATAAAACAATGCAAATAGAATAATGCAAAAATGCTTTTTAAATATGCAAATGAGGTATTATGTAAATAAATATGCACTGTTTTGCCCACATTTTCAGAACAGAATAAAACAATGCAAATGAAATAATGACCAAAAATTCTATTTTAAATATGCAAATGAGGCATTATGTAAATAAATATGCACTGTTTTGCACACATGTTCAGAACAGAATAAAACAATGCAAATAAAATAATGCCAACATTTTTTATTTTAAATATGCAAATGAGGTATTGTATGATTAAATATGCACTGTTTGCACACATTTTCACACATTTTCAGAATAAAATAATCCAAATTAAATAATGCAAAAATATATATTTTAAACATGCAAATGAGGCATTATATAATTAAATATGCACTGTTTTGCACACGTTTAGAACAGAATAAAACAATGCAAATGGAATAATGCAAAAGTGCTAATTTAAATACACAAATGAGGCATTTTAGAATAGAATAAAATTATGCAAATTAAATAATGCAAAACATACTTTTTAAATATGCAAATGAGGCATTATGTAATTAAATATGCACTGGTTTGCACAGTGCACACAAAATGCACACATTTTCAGAACAGTAATCTAAACATTGGATAAAACAAGGTTAAAAATTCTTGTTTCTAATTATTTATTTGTTCATTAATATTAATTCTTAATTTTTTTAATTAATTATTATTATTATTATTATTTTTTATTATTTTTTATTTTTTTGTCACACAGATTCTGGCAATTAAAAAAAAGGCTCATGTTATATATATATATATATATATATATATATATATATATATATATATATATATATATATATATATATATATATACTATTATATTTATTGATATTTTGAATTACAGTTGACTTTAATTTAACGTTTTCAATGTAATTTAATTTTAATTGAAGTTTTATTAGTTTATGTGTATTTTTTTATTAATATTACTATTAATGTTTAATATTTTATATAGCTTTATAAATATTTGTTATCAGATTTGTTGTTTTACTTTTAGACTTTCAGTTTGTTTTCCCATTTGCACTTACCAGCAGTATACTTTTAGTATTATACTTTTTTACTAATATTTTGAACTTTAAACATTTTTAATTAAGTTTTACTTGTATAGTTTTTTTTTTCAATTTATATTAATTAAGCTTGAAATTATTTATTTATTATTTATGTTTAGATATAATTTCAGTTAGTTGCCAAGGAAATTTTATCTAATATTTATATTTTATTTCAATTAACAGAATTTTTTTTTAGTTAACAATAGCAACACTTGAAATAAAGTTACACAATACGAACCATACTATAATATAATATAATTTAATAAACAATATTTTTGTCTGACATATTGCGGTTTTATTCAATGACCTTGTTGAAATGCATTATGGGATTGGCCATGGAGGATACACTGCTGCCTTTAAATGGCTAAATCTTCAGGTTAATCATGTTAACTACTGACTTTAGTGAAAAATTAACACTATTTTAGTTGCTGATGAGTCACTCAGCCGCTTTTATGTGTGGTCTTGATAAAATTTTCATATGCCTAAAAAACTGAGAATAGGAAGGAGATTTTGGGTTTTGCAGCAGGCCTCACAGCGTCCAGCACTGAAGAGTAGGCTAGAGCAGATGGCTAGTGGTGCATATTTAATGCTAGACCTGAATAATGTCTGAATTACAGATCATCTGTAGAGCAGGATTTGCTCTAGTTGGTGAACCCTGGGCATGCCAAATGTTTTCTTCAAATCTGATCATGTATCTTCAGACATGTCTAAGGAGCACTAATTCTTCTACATGACAGGAAGAGGTTCAGTCACTCACTGTTGGTCTGAGTTGAGTTCAGGTGACAGACAGCATAATGAGAAAAGGTCATGTGGTCGACTTGTTTTCGTTACTATATGTGTGTCAAACCTACAAAATGTTTCCATTCAGTGTTGTTAATGCTAATTTGATCTGCAAAAACAGACTGTAGACTCTATATGCTAATATAGATATCCGTATGAAAAAAAAATTACTTAAGTGATCTCACACGTCTCATCTAGAGTTTCAGAAATGGCTAATTCTTGCAGTGTCAAACTATTTGCGCTGCTGTCCACATTCATTTTACAGCCTTATAGTTTTAGAAAAATGTTGTGCTTTTGCTTTTATTTTTTATTGAATATAAATTAAAAAAATATTTAAAATATTAGATTTATTGTTTATTTTTTATATTTGCAATGTTTTCCCGTTTGCACTTCTCAGCAGTATTATTTTAGTATTGTTTATATGCAATACATTTTATATATATATATATATATATATATATATATATATATATATATATATATATATATATATATTAGTGGTGGGCCGTTATCGGCGTTAACGTGCTGCGTTAACGTGAAACTCTTATCGCGCGATAAAAAAAATATCGCCGTTAATCTATTCTCAAATTTGGGTTGGGAGCTGGGTCTAAACTACGCAAGCTATGATGACTTTCACCTTGATAGTTTAACGCGGATGTATACCGAAGACTGTAGAATATGGTCGCGCTTTTAAGTCTCCTCCGCCAAAACACAGACGGGATCGCGTCGTCCTCCATTCATAAAAACCGAATCTACTATAGCGAAATGCCACGTAAATTCGTCGTTTTTTGGATTCATAAATCAAATGTTGGTCAGTCACTTAATTCAAATCGCGATATGGACTAGTGTATGTGAAAACTGAAATGCAAAAAGACCGTTTTAATATGAATCCGATATGTTCCGTTTGCCTAGCTGTATGTATGCATTGCGGAGACGAGCTTTTACTACACGCATACTGAAACACACGTGACGCTCCCGGTAATTTTTGGCATTTTCATCTCACATGAACAGATAAACTCAATCTCCCAAACTGCTGTGAGTGTCACTTTTACCGTTTCATTTGAGAAACCTAGCATCATATCATACTGTATGACACAGAAACTTCACGGCAACCTGTCAAAATAAAAGTACGGTGTAACATGTAATGGGTTGGGTAGGTGTTGACGTTAAAAAAAACACAATCTAATAGGGAGAAAAAATAATTTCATTGTTAGTTAGTTAGTAAACACAAGTACATCTAATTGAACAATTTATTTTCATCAACAAATTATCATAGAACAGCTTTATGAGCTTTATGATCCATTCTCAAAGACTTTAAGTCATTATTTGGGTAGCACGCATATTCTGAATGCCTTCAGCAGAATTCAAATTAGCCATTTTAATCTAGATTAATCTAGATTAATTCCAAGATTTAATCTAGATTAATCTAGATTAAAAAAATTAATCTATGCCCACCCCTAATATATATATATATATATATTGTATTAATGCTATTGTTTAATATTTTTAATATTTGTTATCAGATTTGTTGATTTACTTTCAGATTTCCCATTTGGTTTCCCATTCACACTTCCCAGCAGTATTTTTTTATTTAATTATTTATATGTGATACTTTTATTTTTATGTTTTTTTTTTTAGTTTATAATATTTATATTAATTTTATTCTTATTTAATATTATATATATATATATATATATATATATATAAAATTAGCTTTTGTTAAATTTTTTTTTACATTTTTATACATTTATACATTTTATAATTTTTTTAAATAAAATTAAATAAATAGTTTTGTAAAATTATATAAATAAATTTTACTAATGCTATTATTATTAAATATTTTTATATCATTTTTTAAATATTTGTTATCAGATTTGTTGATTTACTTTCAGATTTCCCATTTGGTTTCCCATTCACACTTCCCAGCAGTATTTTTTTATTTAATTATTTATATGTGATACTTTTATTTTTATGTTTTTTTTTTAGTTTATAATATTTATATTAATTTTATTCTTATTTAATATTATATATATATATATAAAATTAGCTTTTGTTAATTTTTTTTTTTACATTTTTATACATTTATACATTTTATAATTTTTTTTAAATAAAATTATATAAATAGTTTTATAAAATTATATAAATAAATTTATAAATAAATTTTACTAATGCTATTATTATTAAATATTTTTATATCATTTTTAAAAAATTTGTTATTAGATTTGTTGTTTTACTTTCAGATTTCCTTGATTTGCTTGTTTTTCCATTTGAACTTCCCAGTCATTTTAGCATTATTTTAGTGTTATTTATACCAATTTTTACCAATGTTTTGAACTTTTACATTTATATTTTCAATTTTAATTTTAGAGTTAGTAATTATGTTATGTGCTTCTCATTTTATTAGTTTATATTTTTACTAGCTATTATTTATATTTATATTTAAAAAAAAATTTTTTTGTAATTTTAATAGTTATTTATACTTATTTAATTTAAATTTTTAAAGAAATTTTCCTTTAAGTTTTTCCATCTAACATTTATATTTTCGGTCACACTTTATATTAGGTGGCCTTAACTATTATGTACTTACATCAAAAAATAAGTACAATGTACTTAATGTGGTCATATTGCATTGCAAAACACATTTGCTTCTATTAAGGTGGGATATGGGTAAGATTAGGGACAGGTTTGGTGGTATGAGTAGGTTTCAGGGTGGGTTAGGGTGTAAGGGTTGGTTTAAAAGTGGTAATTACAGAAATTAATTACAAATGTAATTACATATAGATTTTTAAAAATATATAAATACAATGTAAAAACATGTACGTACACAATAAGTACATTGTACCAAATGATTAATTTAAATGTAAGTACATAGTAGTTAAGGCCACCTAATGTAAAGTGGGACCATATTTTCTTTCAAATGAACAGAAATGATCTGTAATAATTGAAGTTAACAATAGCAACATTTGAAATAAAGTTGATATCTGCATGATACGAACCATAAACAAGAAATCCAGAAAGGTAGTGTGCTAAAGCTTACTTTGCGACATGCAACATAAATCACATACCAAGTTATGATTTGAAGGCACATTTCAAATGTAAAGGCTGTAGCCCGAACAGATCCTCTCTACATTTCACATGCTGTAATGATATGCAGAATTTTGTGCTTGTATTCATCACCCTCTGGGTATTCAATAATCTAATATTACAATTGGTCATGGCGAATGCTAATGATATTGATAGCAGATGGCAGCTGGTGAAGCTAAACCCACACCACCCCACTGTGCATTCATATTACTGTTTTGATGAGCAGGTGCTCTCGTACCCGACAACACGCTTCGCACACAGTTCTACAGATTATTCATTTTTCGCCACATGGACCGCAATATTCTTGGTTTCCCAAAGAAGTGGAGTACAAGAGCATTGGAATCTGTTTTCAACACGGTTTAAATTCTGAGACACATCGATAAAGCGCAATTCTAAAAGTGAAAACCACTCAAGGCGGCGCATTACCGTGGTTTTACCACGGTTCAGGGGTTTTTAAAGGCATTTCCCGTGGTAAAACGCACAGCTCGTGGCGGCGTATCGCTTTAATCGAATAAACGGTCGTCCTCAGAACTGTCTGGAAAGCTCGGGAAAGAGTTTCACATCAAACGACGAACTTGGAGAAGAAAAGCAAAGATAATGGAACACTTAATCATCTATGACAGCTTTGAGCTTAAAATGTTTATGATACATAAAGACAGACTATTAAGGCATGAGTGACTTCTCCTGATGACTAACAGATGGTATTAATGCTAATAGGAGCTGCATATAGGCAGGAGCACTGTCATTTTCTGCTTTCCAGATGCAAGATGATCTGAATTTGGTCAAGCATACAGGAAAGACTGCATTATGGAGCGCTTTGAACAACATTTATGGACGGACATGCGCATCTATTTCCACAATGAGGCAGCCATCATTGAGTTTTTGACATTTTATTGTTCTTCTCCGAGCTCCGAGAAGGTATATCAAGTCAAATGAGTTCAGCATAAACGAGCATTGATTTCCCATGCTGGTTGAATATTAAATATTGCTCGGATAATAAAGGATTGTCCCAGCATGGATCATTAATGAGTTGTGCTGGATGAAGCACATGCTCGTGGTTTGGAGTGAATCGTGGGGTGGAGAAGTCAATGACAGCATGTTTCCTGCGCTAATAGGATTACAGCACAATAATGCGTCTTCGTTTCTTTGTGTTTCATGGTTCCGTCTGTCTTTGTATCTCCTCTGCTCTTGTTGTTTGTGTCTAAATGCATGTTTTTGGTTTTTAAAGGAATAGTTCCATGGAATATTCTATCATTATCGACTTTCTTTTGTGGAACACAAAAGCAGACATTTAGAATGTCCAAACAATGCAATGAAAGTATTTCATTAAATAACAACTTACATTTACTGTGTTCTGTCATAAGACTTGGATTATAGTCATAAGGGCTATTTTTATGATGATCCTTTTGTTTTTGAAAAGAGTCATAGTGGTTTGGAGCATCATGAGGGTGACTAAATCATCAAGAATGTTCATTCTGGAGTGAACTATTTCTTCAAATCAAGCTCTTAATAATAGGGTTATTATAGTTAGGGGGTCAATAGGTTCTAACTCCATCTGATAAAATTACATTATTACTCACATGGTGCAGCTGATTGGTTTGTGTTCGCATCAGCAGCCAATGAGCTTTCTGCTTAACATTTAAATACTAACATTCACAGTTGCTGCGCACTTCAGAATCCCTCCACCTTCCCCAGCTCCACCTGTATAGATCTGCTACCAGATAATTTCATGTGTGTTATAAATGGAGGTTATTTCATATGTTTATGTGCAGCAGAAGCATTTCTGTGAATATATTGGCAGTAGCAAGTCTATGATCTACTCTGCCCTTTCTTCTGTGGAACACAAAAGGAGACATTTATAATGTCCAAACTTCTTTTTTTTTTAAAGCACTGAAAGTATTTCATTAAATAACAACTTACAGTTACTGTGTTCTGTCAGAAGACTTGGATTATAGTCATAAGGGCTATTTTTATGATGATCCTTTTTTTTTTTTAAAGAGTCATAGTGGTTTGAAGCATCATAAGGGTGACTAAATCATTACGAATGTTCATTTTGGAGTGAATTATTCCTTCAAATCAAGCTCTTAATAATAGGGTTATTATAGTAAAGGGTCAATAGGTTCTAACTCCATCTGATAAAATTACATTATTACTCACATGGTGCAGCTGATTGGTTGGTTTTTGCATCAGCAGCCAATGAGCTTTTTGCTTAACATTTAAATACTAACATTCACAGTTGCTGCGCACTTCAGAATCCCTCCACCTTCCCCAGCTCCACCTGTATAGATCTGCTACCAGATAATTTCATGTGTGTTATAAATGGAGGTTATTTCATATATTTATGTGCAGCAGAAGCATTTCTGTGAATATATTGGCAGTAGCAAGTCTATGATCTACTCTGCCCTTTCTTCTGTGGAACACAAAAGGAGACATTTATAATGTCCAAACTTCTTTTTTTTAAAGCACTGAAAGTATTTCATTAAATAACAACTTACATTTACTGTGTTCTGTCAGAAGACTTGGATTATAGTCATAAGGGCTATTTTTATGATGATCCTTTTTTTTTTTTTTTTAAAGAGTCATAGTGGTTTGAAGCATCATAAGGGTGACTAAATCATTACGAATGTTCATTTTGGAGTGAATTATTCCTTCAAATCAAGCTCTTAATAATAGGGTTATTATAGTAAAGGGTCAATAGGTTCTAACTCCATCTGATAAAATTACATTATTACTCACATGGTGCAGCTGATTGGTTGGTTTTTGCATCAGCAGCCAATGAGCTTTTTGCTTAACATTTAAATACTAACATTCACAGTTGCTGCGCACTTCAGAATCCCTCCACCTTCCCCAGCTCCACCTGCATAGATCTGCTACCATATGTGTTATATATAGGGGTTATTTCACGTATGTTATATGTGCAGCGGCAGCATTTCTTACATACACACAGCAGCATGTCTGTGGATATACTGGCAGTAGAAAGTATAAGATCTATTCTGCAAAGATCAAACACATTAACACTGCCATGTACATGACCATGCTAAACTATTTGAGAGTCGTCATGGCAGAACTAAAACTAAACTACGTAATTTTCATATACTTTATTTTGATCTACTAAAATAACATATAATTTATATAATAATGAAAACTATGAAGACATTTATAAAAAAACAGCAACTAATAAAAATTACAAAAACAGATAATAAATAAAAAACAATTCAAAATATTAATAAAAACTATAATATTGTCTCAATATATCTGCTTAGTAGTTAAACTAAAACTATTTAATTTAATTTAATTTATTTATGTAATTATTGGTATATAAATTTTGGCAACTGAAATAAAGCTGAAATACAATAAAATATAAATATTACATGAAAAAATTTTTTTACGTGATCAAATCCGCCTTTTGCCAACTTTATTTTTTTTTCATAAAAAATTAAGGAAATAATGGAAAAGTGGAAATTAACGTGCTTCACAGGTGTTTATTGGTTAAGGTTAGGTGTAGGGAGGGCTTTATTGTCCCAAGTGGTATTCATTTAATAATTTAATTCATTTAAAAATAATAAAAATAAAATAATAATAAAAATAATAGTGCAAAAGTTATACTGAAATAACACTGCCAGGAAGTGCAAATGGCAAAAACGGTAAATCTGAAAGCAAAACAACAAATCTGAAACAGCAGAACTGGATCACATGTATGGAGGATACAAAACTTTCATTTTAAAAGAAACACACAAAAACTTGTGATTTCCCCCTTACTTTTTAATGACTAATGCTACATTCAAAGTTTAAAAGTGAAGTGTGTCTTTTTTTTACTGTTAAAATGCATCTACTTTCCTTTAATGTGCACATAAGTAATTTATATGTTGAACTCCCTGGCCTAACCATAACATGGACTATTTTTTCCACTGAAACATATAAATCGCAAAAATATATTATAAAGTGGTTTTTCTCTCCATATAGTGGACTTCTATGGTGCCCTGAGTTTGAACTTCTAAAATGCAGTTCAAATGCAGCTTCAAAGGGCTCTAAATGATTTTTTTAATTAAAATGTATATACTTTTTAACCTCAAACACTTGTCTTGTCTTGCTCTGCCTGAACTCTGTTTTTTTCCAGTTCAAGACAGTTAGGGTATGTCAAAAAAAAACTCCCATCTCATTTTCTCCCTCAACTTCAAAATCATCCTACATCACTGTTTTACTTTTTTGTTAAGGGTGTTTGATCTTCTTTGCTTGTTCACTTAGCAAACACTGGGTCGGTACTTCTGCAGCGATGTAGGATGATTTTTAAATGTTTTTTTCAGTTGAGGGACAAAATGAGATGGGAGTTTTTTTTGACAAACCCTTACTGTCTTGAACTTGAAAAAAAACAAAACACATTTGAGGTTAAAAATTATATAAATTGAAATAAAAACAAAAAACAAAACGATCGTTTTGCTAAATAAGACCCTTTTTCCTCAGCTGGGATAATTTACAACTGCATTTGGGATCGTTTGAAGCCGCATTTAAACTACATTTTAGAAACTCGGATAGAAGTCCATAGAAGTCCACAATATGGAGCATAATTTCTTTAACCTCTGACGAAAGAAAGACATGAACATTTTGGATGACAAGGGGGTGAGTACATTATCTGTACATTTTTGTTCTGGAAGTGAACATCTTTAACTTTCTCTTTGCGTTCCAGTCACATGACATCTTTAGCAAGCTACGGCCGCTAGACTGATAAACTTCAGACATAATAACACAGCTTCCTGCCCATTATACACCAATAATGGATTGCTTGCTATCTATAGGCCGTTGTAATTTTCTATGATCTTCATAATATCAGCCTTTTAAATGAGCTTTTATGACTCCGTTCTGCTGCTTTTCATAGTTTTAACGCTGTTTACTTTCCAGCAAAGTTTTGTTTGTTTATATTGTGTTTTCCTCAGACTTATTCGTGATTTACGGTGTTGTTGTAATTAGACCGTAGATTGCACTGGTGGTTTATGGAAGGAATCACTTTATGTCCTATTATAAATCAGACACATTTATGAAGCGCTCTCAATTAACTACAGACCTCTGTATTAGTGAAAAGCATGTTTTGATGTGCCTTACTGAGATTCAAGCCTCAATTCGAGTTCAGCTAGCAAATAAAATCTAGCCGATAGACTGGAGCTTGAAGTGTCGAAACATTTTTACATAAATGCAATGAGAAAAGACTGTTATGATTAAATCGTGGCACTTTTTCTTTGGTTTCTCTGTCATTTCTGCACAAAAGCCTATGTGCCAGTGATCAATGTGCTTTTTGTACTCAAAGACAAAACGGTAATGCTGTGATCAATATCGTAAAGCATATGTGCCACAAACCAAATCACTGTACTAATATGTGAATGATATGAATTTAAAGGACTTCACTTTTTTGGAGTGATGATTTTATACTGACTTTTACAAGTTAGTTGCAAAAAGGCTACAAAGGCTGCATATGAATATTACCAATATTATCAAGTACCTGTTTTTTATAGTCTTGTGTCCATTTTCTTTTGAACAGTGAAAGATGAGCAGTTCTTGGTTGAGGAAACCTGTTAGAAAACAATCATAAAATCACATTTGGTGCCACAGAAATGATACAGTCCACTTTACCTTTAACTTTCCTATTACTTGTCACCTTATGATCCTGTTTAACTGTCTTTTATGATCTATATTAACTTTTACACTGATTTGAGTTTTTTTTTGCAAAAGGTTGCAAAGAAGCTACTTATTAAGTCTTGCTCTTTTTGACTTCATGAATATTTATGTGATGCAAACAAAAATGCTGACTAACACTCAAAATAAAGTCAGACTCTTTTAAAGTGAACTGAACTCAGAAAGATATTAATCCCACACTTAAATTTGCATCTTTTCAAAGGATTTTCTAAAGAACAGCAGACAGTTTAACTGTTCAGAACAAACAAGGGACTCACAGCTGTGGAGGTAATCAGGTAACAACACAGTATTAAGAATCAAGGGGAAATAAACTTTTGAACAGGGTCATTTTTATAAATGTAACTATTATCATCTCTTGTGGATGATATGGAAACATCTTTTATGTGAAATATCTTATTCAGGTCAGTACTAAATAAAAAAATAACATGTATTTTGTATGATCCCTCTTATTTGGTAAAATAATTAACATTTTGCAGATTCTCCAAGGTGTATGTAAACTTTTGACCTCAACTGTAACAAGTGTGAATGGAAAGCTCACCCAATTACAAATAAAACTGACCAAAATAAGATCTGAATTCAATTTTAGGGCCAGAACTTAGGGACATAATGTTCACTATTTTTCAGGAAGACTGGCTTCAAATGACTTATAGTTGACAATGTATATTAAACTAAAACAGAAGATATTGTTTTACACTTCAGCTTTACAGGAGTCCAAGTTCAAGTTTAAACAAATGTGAAAACACCTTTAAACTTACAACAATGCATTTGATAAAAGTCTAAGCCTGCGGAAGAACGGGCAACCGAGAAGTTGCTTAAAAAATAAAATTTTGTTTTGATGCAAATTTAAGTAGTGTGCAGGATTAACACATTTTTCTGAGTTCGGTTCACTTGAAAAGGGCCCAACTTCATTTCAAGCATACACATTAGTCAACATTTTTGTTTGCATTCACATAAATATTCATAGAGTCAAAAAGACTTTGCAACCCTTTGATATCAACTTGTAAACGTCGAAATAGATCATGAAAAAGTTGAACAGGAATCATAAGATGACAAGTAATGGGAAGTGAAGTGTACTGTATAATTTCTGTGGCACCAAATGGGATTTTATGATTGTTTCCTAACAGGTTTCCTCCTCCAAAATAGAGTTAATTTAACCACAAAAAAAAGAAGAAAAAACGAAATCCTGAAACATCTCCCAGCCTGGATTTGAAAGACGAAATGGCTCCTGTTGGTTTGTGAAGGGCTTGGCGTGAGCTGATGACTTGTGCTGGTGGAAAAGAACAGAGAAACAGCTCGACATCAGAAATCTGCCGTTTCCTCATTTCCCGTGTGTGACGGAGAAGCGTGCGTCTCTCCCTCATCGTACCTTCCAGCACACATCTCTGGAACCTGATGCTCCGCGTTCCTCCATTAATCCCCCTCTGTCGGATCCCGGCCAGGTAATTACTGTTTAAAAATATTTCAGCCCATTCTTTTGCCTGCAGAGGAAAAATGGGAACAAAGACAACACAGTTATAAACAACGACAAAGGCCTGCTTTAAATTCACCCGTCTTTCTTCCCCGGAATTGGTGGCTTTGTTTGCACAATGTACAAGGTGTCTGAAACAGAAATCTTTGGCTATTTCATATTCAAATGTGGCAGTCACGCTCTAGTTTTCTACGCACAGAAGTTAGGTCTGTTTCATTGTGATGAGGCGAAAGCGCACACGTGCTGCCTTCCAAACAGGCTTGCTCTATTAGTGCGTTCAAACAAAGCAGAAACCGCTCACATATATCCGTTTTTAACTCAAAAATGTGTCTCTAACCTCACAAAACATGCATTGCACTTTCTACGTACACATGCTAGTTTGGTGTCCCGTTACTTTCATTGAAGCACATGATGCATAAATCTCATGTTAGATAAACTATGCGTTAATGTAAGGTGAACATTGCATAACAAAGCACCTTTAAACAAATTAAATATTCATTTTAGGCTCCTGACTGTATTCAAATCATAGGTCATGAATTAGACTGTTATAATATTACACACAAAAACAATAGATTTAGCTTATGGCCCACATTATTGTACATTACATTTATCCCACATTTATATGAAATATAAAAGCAAAATTTATATTTATATATTTTATATATCAAACGTCATACATTAGGTATTGTGTTGAAAAACATAAAAAAAAAGTTACTGAATCATAATAAAAACAACCTAACCCAATATATAAAAAATACAAACATACATTTTATATTTCATATATATGAAAAAATAAAAATAATAATAAATACAAATACATAAATATATAATAATAATGTAAACATCTAAATGTAAATATGAAAATATATATAAGATGATCTAATAATAATATAAAAAATTAATAACATACAAACATATTAAATAACTAATATAATTTACAGTATCTATTAGATATTGTGTTGGAAAATAAATAAATAAAATGAAATAAAAAATTGCATTGTGCACAACCCTGTTATAAAATACTAAAGTTACCGAATCATAATAAAAATAACATAATCCAATATATAAAAACACACATATATTAAATATTTTTAGTTATATGAAAACAATAAAATTATAAATAAAAATACATAATAATAAATATATAATAATAAAAATCTAAATATCTAAAAATATATAATATAATACACACATATACATATATATATATATATATATATATATATATATATATATATATATTAAACTTTTAAAAATCATTATAGAAAAAATCATCATATTCATATTATATAATAAATAAAATAATATAATATGAAATCTAATGTCTCTCTCTCTCTCTCTCTATATATATACGATAAACTTTTGAAAACCATTATAGAAAAAAAGTATTTCCAGCTTATGCCCCACATTATTACATGTATCCCATTTATAATAATTAAATAAATAATATAATAGTATAACATAGTATAATATAATATAATGTAATATATATCTTACCTAACCAAATCTATAAAAACACACATATTTCATATATGAAAATATATAAAAGATATATATATATATAATAACAATAACATACTAATATATTAAATAACTAATATAATTTACAGCATATATAGAGTTGTTTATATTATATTTATATGTATTTGACAGTCTGTTGAAAAACATAAATATAAAATAATAAATATATATATTAAATATTTAAATATGTGTAACTATATATGTATTTTATCTATCTAAACATCCATCTTACATAAAACATGCATTTTAAATGTATATATTAATTTCTATGTTTTCAAATCACAACATTTCCTGAAGATACTCATCATCCGCTAAAAAGTAGACCTATTTTGTAGCCCATTCTTGCACAGTCCCTCATACTCACCCCTTTTCTCCTCTACAATCCCTCAGTCTCTCTCTCTCTCTCTGAAGCACTTCTCTATGAACTTTAATACCAAACACACAAAGGTCTTCTGTTAAAATCAGCCCTCTAGACCCAATGAGGATACATGTAGGTGACATGGAATAATGAAGACTCGGTCGAGGGCCGTGCCAACAGCGCAGTTTAAGAATCGCCTCAAATGTGATTAGCGTAATTAAGGCCTCATGACCTGTTGTGCCACCACATAGAAATGACATGGCTTTGACCGGAGATTGCAGATTATGCTTAGTACGGATCTTCAAAAGCAATACCATTTCAGGCAATCAAATGCACACCTATAATACAGTAATTGTGTTATTTTTTTCCGATTAGAGCCTTCTGTCTTTTTGATATTTCTCTACATAGGCAGAATTTTATTGCATTATTTTTAATACATACATTCCTGTTAATAGGGTACCGCGACGTTTAAATCAAGCGTGGCATTAATTTAATGCTAATTAATTTCATTTGTAATTAATTGAATGTGATCATAGCAATCCGTCTGTTGACAAGCTCTTTTCTTCAGCTGTCTTAAAGGTTCAATCGTGGGTTTTTCATATCGCTCAAAACACCCACTCACGCCGTAAACGCTACAAACCTGCCAACGTTCATGCAAATTCTCCATAATCAGTTGAATCATATCAAGTCATTGTTATTTTTTCATTATGCACTGTCCATTAAGTTGAAGTTAACTTCAAAGTTTGGTGCATTACGCAACGCGGCAGTACTTTTAGGGTGCGAGACAGTCAAAGATGGGGTGACCAACACGATATTTCTTGTATTTTTGAGCTGGTGTCTTATTGCTGAGTGATCGTTCCGCTCATTTGAGCGCGCCTGGCTTGTGTCAGCGACCCTGATGGTTAATGCTCAGCAGCTCAGGTGTGCTGATGCTGACAGGTAGTGTTCACGCCGCAGCGCACGCTCAGGGGAAATCAAGCTCGCGCTCCAAATGAGTCTGTTTACTGCACGAGGGAAAACAAACAGGCCGCGTGCTCATCAGCATCACAGTTATAGGACGTACAAACAGGCCCTACTTTTACAACTACAGCAGCGGCGTTTAATGCATACTAATCATGCACCGTTTCACCGCCAACTTCTGACGAGTCCGGAGAAATTCGAGATAAAAAGGCAAACAAAAGCAGGCAGGCGGGTTGATGCAATGCTCAGACACATAATGCATTAACTATTGTTTATAATGGATGGTTATTTCCGAGTTATGGTATCGAATATGGAAGTGGGTCATATGTTAGATGATTTTTCCATATCGAAAAGGTGTTTTTCTCAGTATGGGAAATATTAAAAGAAAATGTCTTTATTTAAAAATAAATAAAATAAATAAAATAATAGTAATAATAATCAAACATTTAAATAATAAAATACAAAATAAATAAGGCAAAAAAAAAGGAGACGAAAAAGTACAATAAATAAAAAAAAAATAAACAATGTAAAATTAAATAAGTAATTATTTAATTTTTAGTAGTTTTATATCTTATATCTTATTTTATGAGATTCCCCTTATTTTTTTTTATATTGTAGTTTTTCCTTCTTGTTGAAATTTTCAGGAAAAAACAAAAAAAAACTTACAATAAATAAAAAAATATTAATTAAAATATTAAAAATTAAAAAAAAAACATAAAATAATAGCTTTATATTTCATTTTATAATATGTTTATTTTATTTATTATTATTTATTTTTTTTATATATTGTAATTGTAATTTCCTTCTTGACATTTTCATAAAAAAAGCAGAAAAATATATGATAATGATAATTTCTCTATCAAGATAAATGCTCCATGAACATGGAGAATGAGAAGGAAAACATACAATAAATACATATTAACAAATTAAAATAATATAATAAGATAAAAAAAAAAAAAAAAAAAACAGTAGTTTTATAAATCTTATTTTATATGATAGTTTTTTACCTTATTTTATTATATATATTTTTTTATATTTTGTATATAGTGTAATTTTTCCTTCTTGACATTTTCAGAAAAAAAAGCAAAAAAATAAAAAATTAAGGACAGAAAATGCAGACATCAACATGGAGAATAAGAGTGAAACGTACAATAAAAATAATCAAATAAAAATGTAATTAAAGTTTCATATCTTATTTTTTATGAAAGTTATCATCTTATTTTTTTTTTAGATTTTTATTTAGTTTTTCCTTCTTGTTGACATGAAAAAAGGCAAATAAATTAATTAATTAATTAAGGACGAAAAAAGATTTAAATAATGCAGACATCAACATGGAAAATGAGAAGGAAACAGTAATATAAATAAAAAATATAGTCAATTAAACATTTAATAAAAAAACAAGACAAAAACAATAGTTTTATATCTTACTTTATAAGACAATCTTTTTTAATCGTATTTTATTTTCTATATATCATAGTTTTTCCCTTTCCTTCTTGTGATCTTATCTTATTTTGAATATTTTATATTTAGTTTTTCCTTCTTGTTGACATGTTCAAAAAAAGTAAAATAAATAAATAAATGCAAGAAAAACGATTTTAAATGCAGACATCAACATGGAAAACAAGAAGGAAAAAATAAATAAAATAACTAACTAAATAAAAAAGATAAAAACAAAAAACAGTTTTATATCTTTTTTTATTGTAGTTTTTCCTTCTTGTTGACATGTTCAAAAATAATGCCATTATTGGCTGTTTGTATATTATTTTAAATACATTGTTTTCAATGGCGCAAAACAATTATAAATAAACTAAATAAACAATATAAAAAAATACTATAAATAAAAAAGTAAAAAAATATCTTAAATCTTATTTTTTATCTTATTTTATTTTTTATACTTTTACTTAGTTCTTCCTTCTTGTTGAAATGTTCAGTAAAAAAGTAAAAATAAATAAATAAATAAACGAAAGACAAAAAAGGTTTTAAATGCAGACATTAACATGGAAACGCGAAGGAAAATAAATAAATAAATAAAATAAGATAAGAATAAAAAAACAGTACTTTTATATCTTATTTTATAAGATAGTTTTATATCTTATTTTTTTATTGTAGTTTTTCCTTCTTGTTGACATGTTCAAAAATACCATTATCAGAAGTTTGTATATTGTTTCAGACATCAACAGAGAATGAGAAGGAAAACATGCAATAATAAAAATATATTAGAATATAATAAAATAAAAAACAGTAGTTTTATATCTTTATATGATAGTTATCTTATTTTATTTTTTATATTTTTATTTAGTTTTTCCTTCTTGTTGACATGTTCAGAAAAAAAAATCTAAAAATCAAATAAATAAATGATAGACAAAAAAGATTTTAAATGCAGACATCAACATGGAAAATGAGAAGAAAAAAGTCCAATAAATAAAATAACTAAATAAATAAGATAATAAATAAAGTACTTTTATATCTTATTTTATAAGATAAAATAATTATACAAATAAAATAAAAAAATGAAATAAATAAATGAAAGACAAAAAAGATTTTCAATGCAGACATCAACAGGGAAAAGGAGAAGGATAAAATTCCATAAATTAAATGTCTAAAAAAAGGTAATAAAGTACTTCTATATCTCACTTTATAAGATAGTTTTATATCTTTTTTTTTTTATTGTAGTTTTTCCTTCTTGTTGACTTGTTCAAAAATATCGTTTTTAAATGTATTGTTTTCAATGTCACAAAAAATGTATTAATAAAATTTATATAATAAAATTGCTATGTATACATATAGCGATAAAGATGAATAAAGATTATTTAGCTTAAAAAGGCAAACATAGCTCTTTCAAATATTGTTTTCTAATCTATTTCTATGAATATTAAATCATGAATATTGAGCATTACTGTACTTTGCATATCCCATGCACCAGAACTAGTTGCACAAGACTAGTTAACACCCATCGTATCCATCATCTAAAAATCACTCTGCATATCTCCTAGAGGTTTAACACCTGAGCAAAGGCGGAAAAGCAGCATAGCAAATGACAATGTCTACCAGATTTCTCACAACACCCGCAAACACACATATTAATAAGCTCATAATTATATTACACTTCTCCAAATCGAGTCCCTCAAGCTGTTAGTTAAACAGAGAGAATATGCCAAACACGTTCAAAGCCAAATTAGGACAGAAAGACAGACTAAATACGCCAAATGTAACAATGACTAACCAATGCCCTAAAGATGCTGCTGAAACAGAGAAATAATGCTGATTGTATATATACCATATTACTATTCATGCATTATTATTATTGATTGGATGATATAGAATTGTGACAGTTATGCATACTTCAATGCCTTTTTGAATACTGATGTTTTTCATCCCAAACACAGCCAGTGTTGACCTTTCACCTTCGGAAGTTCTCATCTCCTCGGAGAACATGTGCAGGAAGTTTGTCTCTTTATCTCAGGGCGATAACACATCATTCCTCTCTCAGTGTGAGCACTTAAAACAAACTTAAAACATGGAAATGACTTATTGCACCTCGAGGGTACATTTCTAGCTTTGTGTACTCCCACATAAATGAAACAGATTTAGCCAAATTACTCACTACTCCATTTCAACTTTAAAACTTTTGGCGGCACTATTGACAATTACTGTAACATTGTTCCTCTCAGCTTCCATCAGAGTTTGGAAATGCAAGTACCTCTTGGCTGTTTTTTTGCTTTTAAACGCTGGTGCTGTTGAGAGCGGAGCACTTCAGTAACTCGATTGTGACATTAGGGGGTGCTGGAATTCTTCTGCACGGGAACACAGACGCTTCTCCGAGATCTATCCCACTTTTCCATGTCAAACTTTTCAAACGCTTACCTGAGAAAAAGAAATGAAGAATTTAGAGGGCAACATCTGAGGGACTAACTTTAGTTGGTAACTATGTGTATAAAAGTAGCACAGGATTAAATGTGACCCTGGACCACAAAACCAGTCATAAAGGTCTTTTTTTTAAATTGAGATTTATTTAAATTAAATAAGCTTTTCATTGATGTGGTTTGTAAGGATAAGAACGAGATACAACTATTTGAAAATCTTCAATCTGAGGGTGCAAATCAAATCTAAATATTGAGAAAATTGCATTTAAAGTTGTTCAAATGAAGCTCTTAGCAATGCATATTACGAATCAAAAATTACGTTTTGATATATTTATGGTAAGAAACCTAAAAAAAATATCTAAAAAAAAAAGGATAGAAAAGATTAAAAATGCAGATATCAACATGGAGAATGAGAGTGAAAACGTACAATAAAAAATACAGGTAAAAATGAAATTAAAAAATAAGATACATTAGATTTGTTTAGTTATTTTATTTGTTATATAAAATGCAGACATCAACATGGAGAATGAGTAGGAAAACCTACAATAAATTAAAATATAATGAAAACAAAATAAGATTAAATTAATATTTTATTTCTTAGCTGTTTATTTAGGCAAATATAAAAAATAAAAATAGGACAAAAAAAGATTTAAAATGCAGACATGAACATGGAGAATGAGAAGAAAACAGTACAATAAATAAATAGATAGAAAATTTACAATTTAATAAAAAACAAGACAAAAACAATAGTTTTATATCTTATTTTATAAGACTTAAAAGACTAAGTCTTTTTTAAATCTTATTTTAATTTTTAAATCTGCAATCTGAGGGTGCAAATAAAATCTAAATATTGAGAAAATCAAAAAAGTTGTTCAAATGAAGCTCTTAGCAACGCATATTACTAATCAAAAATGAAGTTTTAATATATTTATGGTAAGAAACTTACAAAATATCTTCATGGAACATGATCTTAACATCCTAATGATTTTTGGAATAAAAGAAAAAGTGATCATTTTAACCCATAAAATGTATTTTTGGCTATTGCAACAAATATACCCGTGCTACTTTAGACTTACTTAAGTTTTGTGGACCAGGGTTACAAATATGCATTTAATGTGCATTCATTTATACACTAAGAAGTAAAAATTTAAATCTTTAAAATTACATTTTATAACTTATCCTTTTTTAAAATCACTTATATATTAAACAAAATGGTTTTAAGTTTACATTTTATGTATTTCTAATCATATTCAAAATGTCTCAATTTACACTTGTGTTTTTTTTTTTAATTAAACCTAGAAATTTTTACTAAACAAAAACTTTTAGTAACACTTTCACTTGTATAATACATTATGAATACTTGTATAATGCATGTACATTATATCTTTTCAATGCTATTTGCAACCAAAGTTACAATGCATTATAATATTTGAAGGTTTGTCCGTTGTTTTAATTGAGAAAATTATATTTTCTAAAGCTGTAATAATGAATATATAAGTATTTAAGTATAAGTATTTTTCATAAATGCATTAAGGTGCATTACAAGGCATAATTAATGCATTAAAACTACTTTTGTAATGCATTTATATCAAGGCTTGAAGTAAAGTATCTTAAGGTATATTTGTAGCAATAACCAAAAATACATTGTATAGGTCAAAATTATACATTTTTCTTTTATGCCAAGAATCATTAGGATATTAAGTAAGGATCAGGTTCCATGAGGATATTTTGTAAATTTCCTACCATAAATGTATAAAAACTTTTACTAAGAAATTCATTTGGACAACTTTAAATTTAGATTCCAGATTTTTGAATCGCCGTATCTAACATTGTTTCAAACAATTTACCCTTATGACTGGTTTTGTGGTTCAGGGTCACAAATATAGTTAACACTGTTCCAAATTGTTGAAATTAAATAATAAAACAAAAATAAAAAAATGTAAAAATAAAATATGCAATGAAATATTATATATTACTAAATGATGTGTAGAGAATTGCATCATTGCAAGTATTAACGGTGTCCCACAAATTAGCGTTTTCACCAAACGTTCCCCCCAAAAATACGGGCGCTCATGAATTATTGAAAAAGAACACATTTCCTCTTGTTTACCCATATACACATATGTATAAAATATCATTTATTCTAATAGGGTCTATAAATCAAAAGTATTGTCAGCGAATGAGAGATAAGTGAGGTTATTGTGCGATGAGGCCAGCTGGTGGTAATAATTTAATGAAGTTTTACAGGCGCTATAAAGGCAGGAAGCAGATGTGGCATTAAGGATTATAAAGTTGGTAAAACTTTTAACAAGTGAGATGGATTTCAACGGTAGAGCAGCAGAAGTGCAGAACGGAGGGGAAAAAACAGGGTGAATTTACACATCCTTCAATTGCGAAGCTATCAATCACACGCGTGTTATTCCTCTGGGAGAATCTTTACATGCATATTTATTAGCTCAACATGCTAATTCCCGCTGCTCCGGGCCCCACCGCTGCGGCGCCAAGCCTGTTTATGACTCATAATTGTTGATATCCTTTGATATATTTCTCTCAACTAAGACATCATTTGCTTTTTGTGGTTTTAAGTCAATGAGGCACAATGACCCAGGCTTTCAATTCAGATTTACAGTTCAACATCTATTAAGAGCAAGTCAATGCCTCCAGTGGGGGATCGTCACAGCGCGAAAGCGCTATTGTGCGGGGCTTTGTTGCTCCAACTTAAAAACAACTTATAGAATTATCAGAGATATAACAACAGCTGGATCAAATGCAACGCATGTTTGTGTCTTAAGGAACCCTATAGCTTGTGCACTAGAAGTTAAAAGAGGGGAAAAGTTTGCACACGTTCAGAGCGGCGTCGGCATGCCGAAGTGTGTGCGGCAGATGTATTACCGAACAACAGGAGCAGAGATTTGACTCCCTCAGACACCTGCCGCCGAACGCGCTCCTCCGGGGATCCGGCATCTGAGAAATGCAATTTGAGCGCTTCAGAGCCACAGAGAAAAAACAAACACAGCGTTTGGGAGGGCGACAGAGTAAACAGCAATACAGTTGACGCTGGACAAACATGTATTTGGGGGGAAAAAAATCATAAATGGATCTGTTGTCTCACAGGTGTGGAATATTCAAGGACAAACTTGATTGCGGAAACACGAGGGACTTTCTCGGGTTTTAGCATGATGATGAGCTGATTACATGCACCGCGAGCATGTTAACAGAGCTCAAGTGCCGCTGGGTCGCATGCGGGACGTTTACGGGAAAGATCGAGTCGAATTCAGAGGTCGTGACCCTGGGAGATTCTAAATGAGCGAATTCAAATGTTTTATTTTCATTTTTACATTTTTAAATCATATATATTAAATGAAATGGTTTTTATTTTTAATCTTTTGCATTTCTAATCACATTCAAACATATTTAAAATGTCTCAACTGTACATGCTTTGTTTTTTTGTTTTGCTTTTGTTTTAATTAAACCTGGAAATAAAGAGTTTGGGGGTTTTGGAAATGTTTCAAACAAACAAAAAAATCTATATAAAATAAAATATTCTATGATATATATATTATAAAATAAAATACTATGATGTAAAAAAAATCTAATTTTTTACATTTTATATATTTATATTCATATTCAAAAATATTCAGAATGTCTTAACTGTACATGTTTTGTTTGTTTTTAAAATAAACCTGGAAACAAAGAGTTTGGGGATTTTGGAAATGTTTAAAACAAATATTTATAAATATTTATCAAATAAAAACTTATATATACAGTAAAATATTATGAAGTAAAACAAAAATCTGATTTTTAATTTTATATAATAAAAATAGTTTTACCCGTTCCTTCTATATATTTATAGTCATATTCAAAATGTCTCAACTGTACATTTTTTGTTAGTTTTTTATAATAAACCTGGAAACAAATAGTTTTGGGATTTTGGAAATGTTTAAAACATATATATATATATATATATATATAAAACATTATATATATATATATATATATATATATATATATATATATATATAAAATAAAATATTATATAATATAAATTACTAAATAAAATATTTATAAAATAAAATACTATGATGTAAAAAAATAGTTGTAACTTATCCAACCGTCTCAACTAAATATGCGTTTTGTTTTTTATTTTTAATTTAAACCTAAGAATAAACAGTTTTAGAAATGTTAGAATAAACAGTTTTAGTATGTTTTACATACTACGATGTAAAAAAAAAAAAACCTTTTTGTTTGTTTTTAAATTAAACCTGGAAATAGGCTAAGTAGTTTGGGGTTTTGTGAAATGTTCAAAACAAAACAATATATAATAAATAATAAATAATAAATAAAATATTCATAAAATAAAATACTATGATGTAAAAAAAATCAGATTTTTACATTTTGTATAATAAAAAATAGTTTTACCTTTTCCTTTTATATATTTATATTCATATTTATCTATGTTGTTCCAGATTCTGTATTAAATAAGAAAAAAAACAGGAAAAAAGGCCTTAAACTTGAGTTTGTTAATTTATATTCATATTCAAACATATAAAAATGTCTGTATTTGATTCCTAAGAATTCACACAATACTATAAAACTCTGTACTATTTTTGTTATTAATCAAATAAGTAAATCTATCAATGCTGATAATCTACCTATCTATCTATCTATCTATCTATCTATCTATCTATCTATCTATCTATCTATCTATCTATCTATCTATCTATCTATCTATCTATCTATCTATCTATCTATCTATCCTGATAATATAAGTTGTTCCATATTCTATCAGCAGTCTTAAACTTTAGACTTTATTATTTATTTATATTCATATTCAAACACATAACAATGTCTGTAATTGATTCCTAAGAATTACTTAGAATATATTCATACAATTAAATACTATAAAACTCTGTACTATTTCTGTTATTAATCAAATAAGCAAATCTATCTATCTATCTATCTATCTATCTATCTATCTATCTATCTATCTATCTATCTATCTATCTATCTATCTATCTATCTATCTATCTATCATCTATCTATCTATCTATCTATCTATCTATCTATCTATCTATCTTAAATGAGAAAAAAACAGGGGAAATAGCATTTTTATCAGCTTTGGGGTTTATTATTTATTTATATTCATATTCAAACACATCAAAATGCCTGTACTTGATTCCTAAGAATTACTTGGAATATATTAATTCAATAAAATACCATAAAACTCTGTACTATTTCTGTTAATAATCAAATAAGTCAATCTATCTATATATCAATGCTGATAATATAAGCTGTGCCATATGTCATTAAATGAGAAAAGAATGCAAAAAAAAAAAGCACTTTCCTGAGCGGTTTCAAACTTTGTGGCTTATTATTCATAAAAATACAGTCGTCATTTGATCACGGGTCGCTAGAACGCGTTTTAATGCTCTTTGATGGAGTCCCCTTTTTGTGTTGAGGTTAAGGAGTAATTAATCACAACATTTTTGACACTAAACATTACATAAAAATCAAAAGGCTGACAAGTTGTTTTACATAATCAAGTGTGCCGCTCTCACCTGCGATGACTCCGCCGAAAGGGCCCCGCCGAACCCTCGTCATTACACCCAACAATAACACAGGTGTGTGAAAAATGGAAAACTGGCAGCGATATGAATTATTAATGTCAAACTTAAGTATTAGAACAGGAAATCAACCAACTTACCTGGCACGATTAAAATGCAAAACACCTCTCTTTTTTCTCCCCCCCCCCCCACAAAACGGGAAAGTATAATTACGGCCCCGCTATTCTGGAACACGTTAACTTGTGCTTTTTCTAAAGCGCGGAGCACCTGCTTACTTTGTTTATACTCCTGTATTCTCTCTCATATTAATAAGAGGCTGCTCGCATGTCCTCCTACAGCTCTGCACAAACACGATGAGAACTTGTCAAGCCTTGTCATAATCTGAATTACAAATACTTTGTATAGCTGCTAAACTATAAGTTAAGTGGGGCTACGGCGCCAACACGTGGGTGTTTTCAAGGCAGAGAGGGGAAAGCCATATTTATCCGCCCTTTGGAAAAAGTGGAGCCGAGTAAACAAACGGAAAAGATTGTTTCCAGCATTGTGTTTCGAACAGGTGCGCGCCGCCGCTGACCAATGGCGAAGGCGCGCTCTTAAAGGATGCCGGGAAACAGCTTGAGCCGCCTCCAACGTGGGACCGACGTTTTTGGCAAGTCAAACTTTATCAGCGCAAACACGCAGAGATGAAAACAAACACATCCCGGCTTGCTAATTACGGACACATTGGAGTCTCCGCGCCTCATCATCGGCGGGCTAGCATGGGGCCTGCCTCTTGGCCGACGTCCTCGGACAAACCTGGCCGTCCGTACGGCGGCCCGCGAAGCCTTTTCCATTAGATATCGCGTCGGTGGCCTGTCTGTGATTTTTCAAAACCATTATTTCACATACAAAGTTATAAATTACTGGCCTGACACCAGGCTGGTATCTCGCAGGCCATGTGGCCTGAACTAACGCCAAATCCTGCACCACTAATTTTACTAATTGCCCGGGCGCAGCCAACACTTTTCATTGGTCCATAGCCGGCCATGTCACAGGAAGCTAATGAGGACTAAATAATGCATGTGAACCTCTCTAATTGCTCCATTTCTCATTGTAGTTACCATTTCTGTAATAAGAGAATGGGTGCCAACATGTTTACGGTATAATTATTTTGGATAGAAATATCAACGTTTTCAGCGCACTTCCAAAAATAATAAACCTTTGGAGCAAAACATTACAAGTATTTATTCAGATGACTGCTCAATTCGTGACATGTCATCTTCATCTAAACGGCACACTTTAGTATTATTATTATTAGGCTCTGGAGCACAAAGGAATTGGGCTTTTTTAGTAAGATTTGATCAGATTTGTCTCTCTGGACAAAAGTGTAATATAAATGCATTTTTTTTCCCCTTTTTTTATAAGTTTTAGTAATTTTGTTGTGTTTTTGTCTTTTTTTAGTAGTTATATATATATATATATATATATATATATATATATTATTTGATTTATTTTTTGATATGCATATTAGAATGATTTTAGAAGAATCATGTGACACTGAAATCTGAAGTAATGGCTGATAAAAATTCAGCTTTGCATCACAGGAACGAATTACATTTTGAAATATATTAACATAGAACATCATTATGTGAAACTGTAATAATATTTTACAATATTAAATTTTTTCTGTATTTTTGATCAAGTAAATGCAGCCTTGATGAGTTTTTTTCTGTTAGTATTTGTTTTATTTTAATATTGGTATTATTGATTTTATTTTTAATTATATTGATATTTTTTATAAAAATATATATAAAATGTAAAAAATTTATAATGTTTGTTATTTTTGTTATTTTATATATATTTATATGGGTATATATTTTGTCTAATTGCTCCATTTCTCATTGTAGTTACCATTTCTGTAATAAGAGAATGGGTGCCAACATGTTTACGGTATAATTATTTTGGATAGAAATATCAACGTTTTCAGCGCACTTCCAAAAATAATAAACCTTTGGAGCAAAACATTACAAGTATTTATTCAGATGACTGCTCAATTCGTGACATGTCATCTGCATCTAAACGGCACACTATAGCATTATTATTATTAGGCTCTGGAGCAAAAAAGAAATGTGCTTTTTTAGTCAGATTTGATCTGAGTTGCCTCTCTGGACTAAAAATAAATAAATAAATGCATAAATATAATGTAACATTAAAACTTTTCTCCTACAAAAACTCATTACACAATGTTTTTTTTTAAATATTTTAATCAATATTTTCTTTTTTTGTATTTTTAAGCTTGTTTTATAATTTTGGTTTAGTGTTTGTATATATATATAATATATTCTAATTTAAATTTAGTTTAGTGTTTTAAAAAAAACAAAAAGGTTGCAAATAGCTGAAATAAAAGGCACAATAAAAAAATTCTGTTAGTATTTGTGTTCAGTTTTTATCTGTATATACATATTTTATTTTTAAATTCTTTTATAAGTTTTATGTTTTTGTCTTTTTTAGTAGTTATATATATTAAACATATGTCATTCATCTTTATTATTTTTGTAGTTTTATAAGTACATCAAACTAAATTAAAATAAGAAACTGCAAATAGCTCAAATAAAATGCTCTTTAAAAAAATAAATATATAATATATATTGATTATATATATATATATATATATATATATATATATATATATATATATATATATATATATACATCTAATCAAGTACATCTAATCAAGTACAATCTAGTACATCTAATCAAACTAAATTATTTTATAATTATTTTCATTATTTTAATATTTTTATTATTGCTTTTATTTTGAATATATATATATATATATATATATATATATGTGTGTGTGTGTGTGTGTGTGTGTCATTTTAGTTTTATTTAAAAATGTGCAATATATAATATTGTGCAATACATACATATAAATACATAAATACAAAATATATTCCAGTGCAGGTTTCTTATTTTACTTATCTTATTTCACTAATAATGAAATGGTTTATGGTTATGGTTTGGTTTTAATTGCAGTTTTAGTGAACAATAGAAACCACTACTAAACTACAACAAAAATTGACAGGATTACTTTGAAATAGCAAGTAAAACATTGTAATAAAATGTTTAAAAGACTAAAATACTATTTTCTTCTTAAATGCTCTCCAATAATGTTAGTTTTAATTACAACTTTGAGAAAGCATTGTACACGTGTCTAAATGTGTGGCTATTCCGAATAAAAAACTGCCCCCTATTCTATGTATGTACTATTTATGCTTTTTATAGTATGCAGATTTTCTATATGATGGAGTACATTTTTTCTATAATCATAAAAATAGCCATTTTCATTTCCGAGATGACTGTACGCCACTCATGGAATAAAAAAAAAAGCATGTAATGAGGTCAAGTGACAACAAGTGGAATAATGCCTTTTGAAATGTTTATCTTGGAATAATGCATACTGTTTCATATGCTCTATTTAAAAAGCATCATACAGTGCATAGCGCACAGGAAGTAGTATTTGATTCTGAACGTCGCCTCTCTCTGTAAATATTCCAGCAGATGTCACCTGGGGCTGGAGTGTGTGTGATGTTCCTGCTCTGGACAGCTTCCCGTTTGCACACATGGGCCAGCGTTTCCCTCACCGCATCTTCAGGCAACCTGTAATTTAGCGGCAAATTCAATCATCCAAATAGCTAAATATTTTATGTTATTAAAGCACAACTGAAAAGAATGCTATTATTTATTTACATCCCAGATCTTCACTCCAGCATCAGGTGGTCTGGTGGGTCCAGTTCATCTATGGCATCTTCTGAATTATTGACCAATAATCTGTCTTGATTCACATCACCCGGCCGTTCCTTTGATAAATGCGACACAAAAATGCCTAGTTTACGATACGGTGCAGAGAGAGAGAAAAAAAGTGTGTATCTGTGGCAAGAGGGGATGGGGGAAGGGTGGAAGGTATGGTAAAATATGATTAAATAAATTATGATGACAGACAAAACAGGGTTTAGGTTGAGAACATTTGCCATGCTAAAGAATTCAGATGACAGAAGTGTCAATCAAAGCTCACAGCGGGAGGAGTGTTAAGACCAGAGTCTGTGTTTCTGCCACCGCTGTGTTTTCTCTCACCAGCCATCCAAGATTTCCACAGGCACACAAATCCCATGTTCTTTTGGTTGTGAGATATTAGATCAATTATGTGTAAATAACAACAGAAAAAAGTATGTTTCAATTAATTAAAAATGTATTTAAAAATTAATAAAGGAAATTAAATATGTATTTAAAATAAATATAAAATGTACAGTTTACATTAAAATATATATCTTAAACTAAATTATAACAAATATATGAATCATATTGTAACAAAATTAAATATATTTGAATTAATTTAAAGTTTATTTTAAAAATGAATACTTTTAAATTAAATGTTAAAAATAATAATTTAAAATGTACAATTTAAATAAAAAAAAATAAAAATATAAAATGTAAATAAAACATTACAATAAACACTGAAGATATTATTCCGAATTAAAATGAAACAAATATATAAATAAACCTTTCCAACTCTCAAACCTAACAGCTTATTTTTCATTAAATTTTTTAGACATCACATTGTAATTTAATAAGATATTATATATTATATAATATTATTATATCACACCATTACATTATAATATTATAATTATAATCTATATTATAATATCATTTTAATACTTTTAAATAAAGGAATTAAAAATATATAATTACAAGAAATATATAATGTACAATTCACATTAAAAAATATTTTTTAAACTAAAATATAACAAATATATGAATGAACTTTTTTAATATCCCAAACATTTGATATCAGACAGCCAAGACAAAATCAAAAGCTTAAATTATTTTGGATTTTTTTAAAATATAGAAATTAAGTGAAAAACATGAAGAACAGTTTGATTAAGGGGACAAATAAGAAACATAAAGGTGGTCCATAAGATCTGAGATTTATATTTTGAATCTTGCAATATATATATTGTAAAAAAAAATTATAATAATAAATAAATATAAATATATATACACACATATACACATTTAAATGACTTTAAATTTTATTTAAAAAAATAATACTTTTAAATTAAATGTTAAAAATAATTAAAAATGTAACATCTAAATAAAAAAAATACAATAAACATTAAATATATAATTCTTAAAATGAAACTAAAGAAAATATTAAACTTTTCCAACATCTCAAACTAGATTTAAAAAAATATGTATATAAATCATATATATACACACACACACCTTATCAATTTAAATGATATTTAATGAGTTGTTCTATAATTATTGCTATGAATTATATTATCACATAATAAATATTGTGCATTATATATGTATAATATTAAACTATATATTATAAATGATCAAAATATTACATATAAAATTTAGTAAGCACTATACATCATAACACAAATAAAATAAATAAAGTAAACAATATATACTAACTATTTATTATAATGTTCATAAAGATTTCAAATAAAAAAAAACAACAGCAAAAATAGGTACATAGTAATACAAATATTATTACATATTAATTATAATGTTATAATATTATAATTAAATATTATATAATACTTAAATATTTATGTAATATTTATAAAATAAAATTATTATAAATATTATAATATATATTATAATAATTGTGCACTGTGTATATATAGAGTATAAAATATAAAACTAGGTATTATGAAATGTGAAAATATATAATATGTGACCCTGGACCACAAAACCAATCATAAGGGTCATTTTAAACACTTAAATTAAATTAAATTAAATAAGCTTTCCATAAGACAGTATTTGGCTGAGATAGAATTATTTGAAAATCTGTAATCTGAGGGTGCAAAAAAATCAAAATACTGAGAAAATTGCCTTTAAAGTTGTCCAAATTAAGTTCTTAGCAATGCATTTTACTAATCAAAAATTAAGTTTTGATATTACAGTAAGAAGTTTACAAAATATCTTCATGGAACATGATCTTTACTTAACTGTGCTAATGAAATGACTTAATTTCCTAATGAAAGAAAAATATACTATAATATACTATAATTTTAAAAAACTTTTTTCAAATAAATATAATCATTAACAGACATGGGGCTTGTGACTTGGTGACTTGGACTCGAGTCGACTCGAGTCGCTATTTTTATGACTTGTGACTTGACTTGACAAAAAATAAAATACTTGAGACTTGACTCGGACTTGGAAGTTAAAGACTCGGGACTTGACTTGACTTGAGACATGATGACTTGAATGACTTGAGTGTTAATCACATGTTTTCAGTTTGAATATAAAATATATAAATTATTGTAAAAAAAATAAAGTTGATTACCCAGCTGGAGCGCAGGCTGAGAATAGCGTTGTCATGACTGGATCACGACACTATAATCAGTCATGCCCTCTCGTACCTTACGCACACCACACCCACTAGATCATATATCACATCAACATGTCAGCCGGTGGGGTACCGAGGGTCATCGCTTTCGGATTCAATAATTTTTCGCAAGATGGCAAAAAGTAGAACAGCGCTTTGCAAGACATGCCGTTTAAAAATTGCAGACAGCCAGACGACAACCTCCAATTTCGTCCGTCATCTGAAGAGCCA
>NC_133369.1:5753187-5831465 GCF_049309525.1 Garra rufa | reverse complement strand
TTGGGGAATTCTGACTTCAGATCTCACAATTGTTACTTTTTTCTTGGAATTCTGAGTTTTCATCTCACAAATATTACTTTTTGGGAATTCTGAGTTTACATCTTGCAATTCTGACTTTTTTTTCTCTGAAATTCGAGCTTTTTTTCTTGGAATTCAGAATTTACATCTTGCAATTCTGACTTGTTTGAAAATTCTAAATTCACATCTCGCAATTCAATTATTCTCCCTGAATTCTGCATTTACATCCCACTATCATTACAAACGCTGCATTAAATAACTTAAAAAAAAAAAAGTTTACATTCTAGTCAATTCTGTATTTTTCTTTGAATTTCGAGATTATTCTGCACAATTCTATTTTGCAAAGGTACTTGCAATTTTTGAATCTTGTAAGAAATAGTAAGATAAAGCATTGCAATTACCTATGTTTTTTTTTATTCCATTGCAAAATAAGGTTTCATAGATTTTTTTCATTAGACATCTAGATAATCTATGCTAACCGAAAGCCAGCTTGTGATATAATAAAGATGCAGCTTTAAATTACTATATTGTTTGCAAAACATAAAAACCTAAACAACCACCACCACCATGCACTGTTTGCAGTAATGTTTTGATCCGTTACGTGGGCCGGTCCCGAGAGAGGTTCACCCAGCTCTAGGAAAAGATGCAAGACAGCACCCAGAGACACAGACAGTCCTCAGGAGAGACAGACAGGCCTCGAGAGGACTACATTAGCTCCATCACTGGACCGCACTTCCGCGTGCTAATCACCAGTGGAAAGTTATTAATGCAGAGAGGGATGCCACTCCGAAACAGCTGCTCTTGCCACAGCCAATAATAATACGAGATAGATAGAGAGGGAGGGGGTCGAGAGAGACAGAGAGAGAGAGAGACAGACAGATCTTAACAAAGCACACACACACACACACAGCTTTGGTGGGCTCTCCAATGAATTGTTTCTCCTCTGACAAGCAGCTCATTGAATTTCCCATCATGCACCTGATCGGTCATTCAGAAACACAAAACACAAATAAGTCAAGTCGACCATCTGCTTGTTAGCAGCGTCTAGGAAAATCATACAAACTCACAATAAATAATAAATTACTTCGACAGGCCGGAGACCACCTGAATGGCGAATCAAATATTTTATGTTATTTAAGTTACGTCGGCGGCAGCGGCGGTGGCCGTTAAAGGAGGGGGGAAAAAACCACTAGACGCACCATGCTTTTTAATTTATTACCACAACACACACAATCCCGGTGTCATCCTCATTTTCTAAATCAATAATCAGCACAGCACGCTTCATTAACAGTGACCAATCAGAGGCGAGCTGGGATCTCATTTTACAACATGAGCATTCCTAAGACATAAACCATCTGCTACTTGTAGAAACAGAAAAATCAAATTAATCCGTTCTTATCATGCATTCCGATTTTAAAGCAATTAAAGATGTTCTTTGTCTAATCGCAGGCGCAGGAGTAGCGGCGTAATGAGCGAGGCAAACTCGGCGCTGAACTTTCCAGGGTTCTCGCCGGCGCGTTTGGAAAGTTTACAAGCGGCGCACACTCCAGTGAGCCGTTAGAGCTACAATGCAGATGTTGGCGACAGCAATGAATTTTTTATTAAGCATTTAATCATCGCACAAACCGAGAATTCCCATAATATGAGGCCCAGGCACAAACTACGAAGGTGCCAAATCACCCGGTATAATGTTTTCTTTTTTAATAAGAAATAAACAGATGCCAATAAGCAGAACTTGTTTTTTAACATTACATAAAGCCAATGATGAACTGGAATACTGAATTTGCCTTAATTAAGCCTGGGGATAGATCTCTCACAGAATGCTAATTTTTGTTAAAAACAATCCACCGTTTCTTCTCCCAACCCCACTGTCTCTAATTTCTAATCATAATGGATTCATAAAAAAACAGCAAACAAGTACGGGCTCCGTTTAAAAGTGCTGAAGTATCGAGACGGAGCTAATTTGCTTTGATGAACTTCCCAGCAGACGCACACGCGGACACCCACGTGCCGCTGACGCGCTCCGTCATTAAGGCCTTTATTAAGAGGTCACCGATGTGTCAAAGCTGCACTGCCAACTTGCAGAGAAGTGGCTAAAACTCAGAACATCACAAGCAAGAACTTTGCAAATGCTTTATGATTATATGAACGCATCATAGAAAGAGCAGATATTTGTACTGATGTACTAATGCACAACCTGCAAAAAAGATAAATAATAATAGCCATAATAATAACAATAATACTTTGGAAATAAGTAAATAAATAAATATTTTCCCCATATTGCTTAACCTGGAAGCACAAAATCAGTAAGTACTACTACTACTAATACATATATGTATATATATGTATAAAAATATTTTTGCAATAATGCATAACCTGGAAACACAAAATCAGTAAAACAAATAACTTTAAATAAATAAATAAATAAGTAAGTAAATAAATAACGCTTAACCTGGGAGCACAAAATCAGTAAACAATAATAATAATAACAATAATAAATAAATATTTTTTGCAATAATGCTTAAGCTGGAAACACAAAAATCAGTGAAATAAATAACTTTACATAAAAATCTTTAAATCAATCAATCAATAAATAATATTTGGCCTGGGAGCACAAAATCAGTCAATAATAATAATAATAATAAATATTTTTTTACAATAATGCTTAACCTAGAAACACAAAATCAGTACAATAAATAACTTTAAATAAATAAATAAAGCAAGCAAGCAAGCAAGCACTGATACTTAAACTTAGAGCAAAAAAATCAGTAAATAAATAAATAAATAAAATATCTTTTGCATTAATGCATAACCTGGAAACACGAATTAAGTAAAATAAATAACTTTAAATAATTTTTTTTTAAATAAATCAATAAATAAATAATGCTTAGCCTGAGAGCAATCAGTAAATAAATAATAATAATATTAATAATAAATATTTTTTGCAATAATGCTTAACCTGAAAACACAAAATCAGTAAAATAAATAACTTTAAATAAATAAATAAATCAAGCAAGTGCTGATACTTAACCTGGAAGAAAAAAAAAACAGTAAAAATATATATATATATTTGCACTAATGATTAACCTAGGAACACAAAATGAGTAAACAATAAAATAATTATATTTAATAAAATAAATAAATACATTTGTTACATTTTTGCATTAATGCTTCACCTGGCTATAACTAAATGAGTAAATAAAAAATTATTTTCATTAAGGGTCTTTATTAAGAGGTAACAGATGTTTAGTCACAAGAACTAAACATCTGCAAATGGTTTCAAAGAAAGAGCTATCATTTTTTTAGACACCATTTCTTTCAACTTTAATAATAATGCATCAAGTTGCTGCATACTCTATCAAAAATATTATATAATATTATGGTATTTATTAAAATCCATAAGCCAATCAAGGTTATGTGTTACAGTGATTTTACCATGGTTTAGGGGTTTTAGACATATAAAACACATCTTACTCGTGCTAAAATTCTTCTATTTACAGCCTCTTGTGGCTTTTTGCTTGTATCTGGTCTCTTGATGAATATAGGTTCAGAAAAAGCTACATGCACACAAATTATATAGATATAATACACAATAACATTTAAAATGAGACAAATAGTGTTCAATAGTGTATTTTTGCATAAATTCTTGCTTAAAACAACAACCTGCGCTGAACGTTAAAGGTTTGTATGTTTGTGTTTGTCTCTCCTCGCTGTGTCCGTCAGTTCATGTTAGTGCCTATGGTTGAAATTCATGAAGTGCCCCTCTGCAGAGCTCAGTTGGCGACTGAACTGCAAGAGCAATGAGCTCATTGTTCTGCTCTGGAAGCTTTTCTCGATTTTCAGAGCAATCAACAGCTGTCGATCGAGATGTCCTGGATCCACTCCATCTATCATATACTATCATCCAGAGACACAACAACAACAACAACAGGCAGGGAATATCACAGCAGCACAGACTGACGCACATACAAACCAGCCGAGCTAGTAGAGGTCATCCTGACCAATGCAGAGCGCTTGTTAAACTACTACTTCAAATCACAGGTGACTCACGCAATGCTCTTCAACCACAGGGAGATTTACGTAAATGTTTATGAAAACTAACAGATTTAATTTCGTATTTAATTTTTTACATTTTTTCATTGAAAGTTTTTACCTGACTTTAATCATTTACATTTCGTAATCATTATTTAAATTTCTTAAAATATTAATGTTTTTTTTTAATCATTGAAATAAACAGTAAAATAATCATTTAAAAAAAAATATTTGTTAAAAATAATATAATTTCTATTTGTTATTATAAATGTATAAATTAGATGCAGTAAAATAAATAAATAAATGGTTACGTCATAATCTCCACCCCAATCAACATTTTTTATTCACTAATATACTTTTATTAAAAGTTTGTGCACTTGTTTACCTATAATTTAATATGTAGTTTTACATATTATTTAGTGCTGCATCCAAAATAAAACTTTGTGTTTACATAATATATGTGTGTATTTATATTTATATGTGTATATATACACATTTTTTTCTGTAAATATATATTTAACCATATTTCAACAAATATACACAGTACACACATATATTATGTAAACACAAACTTGGATGCAATTAATCGATTTGATTACTTTCAATGTGATTAATCGATTCTACAGCATTAATACTATTATAAATGTATATTTTTGGTGCAATTTTCATCACAATATATATTTTTTTACATTTTGTGCACTTGAATTACCAAGGATTACATAATCGAATATATATATATATATATATATATATATATATATATGTGTGTGTGTGTGTGTGTGTGTGTGTGTGTGTGTGTGTGTGTGTGTGTGTATGTGTGTGTGTATATATATATATATATATATATATATATATATAAAACATTCCTTAAATATATACATTCATATGTGTGTATATATACATATAAATATACATAGTACACATACATACATTATTTATTATAATTCTTCAATTTAATTATTTTGGATACAATTATTAGTTTTTTTATTAGATTATTTTGGATGTAATTAATTGATTGGACAGCACTAATATTATTATAAATGTATATTTTTGGTGCAATTTCCATCACAATCAACATTTTTTTTCACTAATATAATATTCTTAAAGGTTTGTGCAATTGAATTATCAAGGATTACATAATTTAATATATATATATATATATATATATATATATATATATATATATATATATAATTTAGTGTTGTCAGATTAATTAATCGTGATTAATCGCATCCAATTTTTTTTAAATATACAGTATATATAACATTTCTTAAATATATGCATGTACATGTGTGCATTTATATATATATATATATATATACACATAGTACATACACCTATATTATGTAAACACAAACTTGGATGCAAATTAATTGATTTGATTATTTTAGATGCGATTAATCGATTTGACAGCACTAATATTATAATAAATGTATATTCTTTAGTGCAATTTCCATCACAATCAACTTTTTCCCCCCACTAATATACTTGTATTAAAAGTTTGTGCACTTCAATGATTAAGGATTACATAATTTAATATAATTTTTATATATTATTTAGTGCCGTCAGATCGATTAATCGTGATTAATCGCATCCAAAATAACTTTTTATATAAAGTATATATAACATTTCTTAAATATATACATATAAATATACACAGTACACACACACACATATATTATGTAAACAAACTTGGATGTGATTAATCGATTTGATTATTTTGGATGCGATTAATAATTTAATTGATTATTTGACAGAACTAATATTATTATAAATGTATATTCTTTGGTGCAATTCCCAGCACAAACAAAAAAAATTTTCCACTAATAAAGGTTTATTCAAAGTTTGTGCACTTGCTTACCAAGGACACAAAAGTGTAAATATAAAAAAGTGTAAAAGTAAAAATATCAATATTATATGCTACAGTTTTAATCATGCATAAAAAAGTACAAATATTATTTAATTATATGTATGTAGGATGCATAAACAGCTATGAAATTAACCTATAATATTATTTTATGCTTGATTTCCAATGATGCAATCACTCAATTCATCAATCAATTAATTTCACTGTGTTTATTAAGGATGCATAAAATGTTAGCTATAAAAATAAGCTTAGAAAGATGGCATTTTAATCCAAATATATTTTAAACAGAATTTTCACTGCTAAACGAATAATGGTGGTGGAAATTAACTTAAAATTAAACAACAGAATCAAACTAGTGAGAACTAGTGTGCACTAGTATTAAATATAAGTATTATTTTTCAGCAAGTTTTTAGTACAAAATTGCTCACAGTCGAGGAAACCAAACTGCCGTTACTCAGAGCTTGTCTCAGAGCTATCCAGGTCAATGATGTTTTCCAGATTACAGTGCATGCTAAAATCCCTTATTCTCTCTTGAAATGTCACAAAGAAAACAAGCGCTGACATGAAACCATTCTTGAACCGTCTGAGGGACCCCAGCTTGTTAGCTCACAGACGAACAATAGAAGACAAAGGTAAAACGACAACCAATCAAACAAATTGGGGGAAAGATTGAAAAAGACAGCGACAGCGAGGTGCTTTTGTGCAAATATTTTCTCCGCCGATCCCTTACAAACATAAACATAAATCAATGCTTTTAAATGAACAATGCAAGACGCCAAGTTAACTATCCATGCTCGGAAATCATTTCGGCGTGATAAACATTCAATCACAATATCGCTGACCCCTTTCCTTTATAACTCGAGCGAGAAAAACACTTCATCCGAGAGCGATTCCTCCTGAAACGAGCAGATGTGAGAATGTGGCAAACAATGCGAATGCAGAAAGTTGTGAGGTTGGCCGCAATAACGCGATTCACGTCTGGGCCTCGCTAATAAAGTAAATCTTAATAAATCATGTGCAATCTTTCTCCACACTAACCCCTCCATTATCTCACCGTGCCATCTGTTATGATCAAAACTATATGACTGTGTTTAAAATGGAATTAATATGTAAACAACATTTTAATTAAGAGTGACAGAGCGCTCGAGAGCCTCCATTACAGCGGAAAAGAACAAAGAAGTTAAACAAGTCAATCTTCAGCACTGAATCATCTCACCACGGCTGTCTTTTGTTTTATTTATTGGCCTTTTCGCTATTTTTACTGACAAAAGAGTGAAATAAGGACATGAACTAACTCTCACATCAATAGGATTGATCGCAACGCCAACATCATGAGAAACATATGCACACGTAATTAAAAAACCTTGGCTAACACATTAGACGTGTTGTTCTAGGACTTAAGAGGGCGTTAGAGTCTGTGCATTAATCTGGATGTCTTATTATTTAGGTAGCTAGCTATAAAAATTATATTTAAGAAAATAAAAATTCCTTCTCTGTCATGACAGTTGTTGACCTAAACAAGAAAACTGATCATAGAAGAAGAGAGTTTACTTTGCAATAGCGCCTCTTAATGTCACGCTGATTATAAAGTATGTTTGTGATGATTACAAATTATGGTTTCAGACATTTTAAAATGCAAAAACGCACAAAATCAAGTTTGTGTTGCTAGAAGCTTTTATATTAGCATACTTGAGTATGTTTCGGACCTTTTAGCAAAATTAATGAAACACCAACGAAGCATGTAAAGATAGAGAAGAATTAAAATGTAGATTAATAATGTCATCAATGTGTTGGAAAACTCGCCATGTGCATTTAGTGCTTTTTTGCACTAATTATTAACCCTTGGAAAGCAAAATTAGAAAAGAATGAATAATAATAATAATAATAATAATAATAATAATAATAATACACAACAAATTAAGCACATAAACTAATTCTACTAATTCTTAACCTGGAAAACCAAAAATTTGTTAAACTAATTCTAAACTCTTAGAAAGCACAATGAGTGAACAATAAATATAATACTCACAATCGATGATAGATAGAACAACAACCATTTAAAAAAAAACTAATAAATAAATTATTTTTTCTAAAGCTTAACCTGGGGAAAAATAGGGAAGAATAACCATTTAAAATAAATAAATATATATATTTTTACACTAATGCTTAACCTGGGAAAAACTAAATGAGTAAACAATAAAAATTATAATTACAACCAATGAATGAATGAATTAATGAATTATAATGCTTAACCGAGGGGAAATAGGCAAAAACAACCATTTTAAATAAATAACCTTTGCTCTAATGCTTCACTTCAGAAAATAAATAAACAAACAAATAAATAATAAATACTTTCTAATGCTTAACCTGGGGGGGAAATAGGGAAGAGTAACCATTTAGAATAAATAAATAAATAAACAAATAAATAAATAAATAAATAAATATTTTGCTTTAATGCTTCATTTGGGAAAACAAAGTGATAAATAAATAAATAAATAAATACATACATACATAAATACATACATACATACATACATACATACATACATTCTTTACACTATTGCTAAACCTTGGAAAACAAAATGAGTAAATGCTAAAAATAATAAATACATTCAAATAAATAAATTCTAATGTGTAACCTGGGGTGAAAATTGGGAAGAACGACAATTTTAAATAAATAAATAAATGCATAGTTATATAAATAAATAATTTCTAAATCTTAACCTTGTGGAAAATAGGGAAGAATAACCATTTAAAATAAATACATAAATACATTTTTTACACTAATGCTTAACCTGGGAAAAACTAAATGAGTAAACGATAAATATAATAAATACATCCAAATAAATAAATAAATATTTTGCTCTAATGCTTCACTTGGTAAAAACAAAGTGATTAAATAAATAAATCAATCAATAAATACTTTACACTAATGCTATACCTGGGAAAACAAAATGAGTAAACGATAAAAATAATAAATACATTCAAATAAATAAATAAATAAATAAATTCTGATGTGTAATCTGGGGTAAAAATTGGGAAGAACAACAATTTTAAATAAATACATATTTATATAAATAAATGAATGAATGGATGGATGAATGGGTGAATGAATGAATGGATGGATGAATAAATGAATGAACAAATAAATGAATGAATGAATGAATTCTAATGCTTAACTTGGGGGGAAAATAGGAAAGAATTTTAAATAAACATTTTTTTCTCTAATGCTTCATTTGGGAATATAAAGTAATAAATAAAAATATATATATATCTTTTTTCACCCTGAAAAATTACAACAAACCAACTAATGAATAAATGCATACATACATACATCCACTAATGCTTACAAAAGAAAGAATTTATGTCTAAACCTGCAACTCAAAGTCAGTCCCTATCCAATCCCAGAATGCATCAGTCATCATCTCAGCAGAAAAGCCCAGCTCACACTAGCCTGACACGCACACAGAGGCCTGTTCGCGACACCAGCAGGGAGGATGGAGCGAATGTGTAACCCTGCCCTGCACGAGATCATCACACCGGCAATTTGCACCGTCATGCTCCCTTCC
Source organism: Garra rufa (assembly GCF_049309525.1). Taxonomy (NCBI): domain Eukaryota; kingdom Metazoa; phylum Chordata; class Actinopteri; order Cypriniformes; family Cyprinidae; genus Garra; species Garra rufa. The sequence goes on along the minus strand of NC_133369.1, from coordinate 5,821,979 downwards.
TCCAGACGCCTTTGTTTGGTCTGCCGTCTACCAATACACAAGCACCTCCGTCTTCTCCTTCCTTTTCTCAATTGTTTGCTCTTTCTCTCACACACCAACACAGACACACGAGCACAGCCGTAATACGATGTTTCCCACCGGACGCATCTATTCCTATGTGTTGCAACTACAGATCCAAGGCTGCCATCAAAAGCCAAACAAGATCCATCAGTAATTAAGGGAATACAGAGGGACAATAGAAAGACGAGCTGATCTCCGGCCTACTTCCTTTTCTCCCTTCTCAGCGGGCAGGAGAGATGAAGCTGGCAGACAGGCCGCTCTGAGGATACCCACGCTCACCCTGGGCCATCTATATTCCACCCATGCCTTGGCAATATTGATATTGGCAGGCGAGCTGCTGATATTGGGGACGTAATGATGCAATTAAAACTCGAAGCATTTTACTATTATTGGCACGCGCACCGAACCCCCCCCCTTTATTTTAGGAGGCAAATATGATTTGGAATCCACGCGCGCAGACCCGGAATGAGCGCGCTCGTAATAAAGAAACGCATGGTGTCATTTTTAGTCCATCCATCACTATATTGTTCGAAAGGCTGATGCCTTCTAGACGCGCTCGAAGAATAGGCTTTGTGATCTTATAATGGCCGCATTGACTGCGTTTAAGTGGCGATGTGTTTTACGTGGTGTTTAATCGAGAGTCAAGGAGAATTTCCTCTTTGACACGGCGGCGAATGAGAAACGCCATTACTTCAAGGTCTTTTCCTAACAAAGAAAAAAGCCTGGTGGAGGATAGTTTATGTTGAGTAAAATTTTGAAATATTTTTGCCATTTAAAAAAGCTGTTTTCTATTTGAATGCATTTTAAAATGTAATATTTATTCCTATGATGCAAAGCTGAATTTTTAGCATCAATACTCTTCAGCGTCACATGATCGTTCAGAAATCATTCTAATATACTGATTTGCCGCTCAAGCAATATTTCGTATTATTATTATTAATGTTGAAACCAGTTGTACTGCTTCATATTTTTGTGGAAACTGTGATACAGGCTTTTGTTTCAAAGTTAAATAACAGTGTCTATTTGAAATAGAAATCTATTCTTTGATGAATAGAAAGTTTTAAAGAACAGCACATATTTTGTAACAGAAATGTCTTCGTTGTCTAAAAATATAAAAAAGTTATTTCCTAATATCATCAGCAAACAAAAAGCCTGACGTAAGATATTTTGAGTAAAATTTAGAAATATTATTACAATTTAAAATAATGGTTTTCTATTCGAATGTATTTTAAAATGTAATTTATTCCTGTGATGCAAAGCTGAATTTTTAGCATCCTTACTTTAGTCTTTAGTGTCACATGATCCTTCGGAAATTATTCTAATATGCTGATTTGCTGCTCAAGAAATATTTTCTATTATTATTAATGTTGAAAACTGTTGTACTAGTTCATATTTTTGTGGAAAGTCTTAAAGTCTTAAAGACCAGCTTTTATTTGAAATAGAAATGTATTCTTTGATGAATAGAAAGTTTTAAAGAACAGCACTGATTTGAAATACAAATATTTTGTGACATTATAAATGATTTTATTGCCACTTTTGATCTGAAAAATAAATAAAAATATTAAATTCTTCTAATTACAAGTGAAGGAGAGTTTCCTCTTTGACATGGCGGCAAACAAAAAATGCCATCACGCAAAGTTATTTCCTAAAATCAGCCACAAAGAAAAAGTCTGACAGGATACTTTGTGTAAAATTTAGATATATTATTACAATTTAAAACAACTGTTTTCTAAGTGAATGTATTGTAAAATGTAATTTATTCCTGTGATGCAAATCTGAATTTTCAGCATCATTACTTGAACTTCAGTGTCACATGATCCTTCAGAAATCATTCTAATGAAACATTTCTTACTATTCTTAATGTTGAAAAGGGTTGTGCTGCTTCATATATAACCATGACATGATATAGTATTCAATTCGTCAAAAGTCAAGGAGAAATTCCTCTTTGACACTGTGGCGAATGAGAAATGCCATTACTTTCCTAATATCATCCTCTCATAGGTTACGTACCTCAACGTGATTTTAAGGCCATATGTTCTTCCTTTGTTCCGAGATGGCTTCACGTCACTAACGCTTCTTATTAGTAAAATGATTTATGCCACATTCACTCCAAAATTTAGCTTGCAAATGAGAAAATGCATTGTGACTCGACCAGATGTGCACAATAAAACAAGATTCCCATTGTAATCTCGGGTACTTAGTTTATATGAAGCTAATATAAGGCACACTTGGATGTGGCAAAGTCACTCTTTTTAAAATTTGACTATAAATGATTGGAAATAAATTGTGTGTTTTATGCCGGATGGCATGAGTGGGTTGATAAATTAGGAACAGTTTTGTACCCTGACTTATCTACAAGACAAACCTGGTGGAGATCACAGGGATTAATTGCCTCAGAGGTGTGAAACGCCGCTTTCCCATTCTTCCCACACACTCCGCGCCTAAACAATGATTAATCACCCTATAACTATTCTCCAGAGGATCCCAGCGGTTGCCAAGAAGGGTCTTATCCGAGGAAATCCACGCACGCAGGTTGGGAAGTACTTGCCAGGTATGGGGAACGCAACCTGTCCCCATTCGTTATCAGATTAGGCGCGTGTCAGCGAAGACGTAAAGCGGCCTGCTGTCACTTACGTGTCCGTAGCCGGAAGCCAATGCGACGGAGGCGCTGTGGTGCTTTTCATGACGGGCCTGAGGGCAGATGCTCTTTCTGATGATGTGAGAGACAAGACAACATTTAAAAGCACTAAACTAAAACAGCCAAGGTAAAAACTTGAAATTGCTGACTAAATGTAGCGTTAAGCGAGGTCTCGGGTGTTGGTGGCGGAAATCCCTCCGGTGTCACTCTCGTCAAGTCAAGCCACCCATATTTCTATGGAGCTTTGCACAATACAGACTGCTTTAAAAGCAGCCTCACAGTAATAATAACAGCGTAAATGATGCAAACTTCATCAGATATGAGACATATTGCTGACATGCTGCTGTAAATCAGCTCTAAAAAGACAATTAGTGTCATTATTCAGCTTAAGTTGGTTCGGTTCAGTTCAACAACTATAAAGTTGATCAATTAGTGAGTTCAATTCTGCTATAAGCAGCTCTCCAGAAGGCAACAAATGTCTTAATGAAGCTCAAATGAGTTCAATGTTGATTCAGCTCTGCTCAATAACTGTTAAGTCAATTAGTGAGTTCAATTCTGCTATGCAGCTCTACAGAAGGCAAATGTCAACATGAAGCTCAAATCAGTTCAATGTTGATTCAATTCCACTCAATACCTGTTAAGTCAATTAGTGAGTTCAATTCTGCTGAAAACCACAACAAATTCCTTGTATGTCTGTACACAATTGCCTAATAAAGCTGATTCTGATTCTAACTATAAAGTTGATCAATTAGTAAATTCAATTCTGCTAAAAGCAGTTCTACAGAAGGCAACAAATGTAGTTCTAAAGCTCAAGTCAGTTCAATGTTGATTCAATTCTGCTAAAAACCACAACAATTCCTTGTGTGTCTGTGCACACTTGCCGAATAAAGCTGATTCTGATTCTAACCATAAAGTTTATCAATTAGTGAATTCAATTCTGCTAAAAAAATTCCTTGTGTGTCTGTACACACTTGGCGAATAAAGCTGATTGAATCTATAACTGTAAAGTTGATAAATTAGTGAGTTCAATTCTGCTATAAGCAGCTCTACAGAAGGCAACAAATGTCTTTATGAAACTCAAATCAGTTCAATGTTGATTCAGTTCTGTCCAATAACTGTTAAGTCAATTAGTGAGTTCAATTCTGCTAAAAAACACAACAAATTCCTTGTGTCTCTGCACACTTGCCAAATAAAGCTGATTCTGATTCTAACCATAAAGTTTATCAATTAGTGAATTCAATTCTGCTATAAGCAGCTCTCCAGAAGGCAACAAATGTCATTATGAAGCTCAAATGAGTTCAATGTTGATTCAGCTCTGCTCAATAACTGTTAAGTCAATTAGTGAGTTCAATTCTGCTAAAAAAAAATTCCTTGTGTGTCTGTACACACTGGGCGAATAAAGCTGATTGAATCTATAACTGTAAAGTTGATAAATTAGTGAGTTCAATTCTGCTATAAGCAGCTCTACAGAAAGCAACAAATGTCTTTATGAAGCTCAAATCAGTTCAATGTTGATTCAGTTCTGTCCAATAACTGTTAGTGAGTCAATTAGTGAGTTCAATTCTGCTAAAAAACCACAACAGATTCCTTGTGTGTCTGTGCACACTTGGCGAAAAAGGCTGATTCTGATTCTATAACCGTAAAGTTTATCAATTGTGACCCTGGACCACAAAACCAGTCTTAAGTCGCTGGGGTATATTTGTAGCAATAGCCAAAAATACATTGTATGGGTCAAAATGATTGATTTTTCTTTTATGCCAAAAATCATTAGGAAATTAAGTAAAGATCATGTTCCATGAAGATTTTTTGTAATATTCCTACTGTAAACATATCAAAATGTAATTTTTGATTAGTAATATGCATTGTTAAGAACTTAATTTGGACAACTTTAAAGATGATTTTCTCATTATTTTGATTTTTTTGCACCCTTAGATTCCAGATTTTCAAATAGATGTATCTCGGCCAAACCATACATCAATAGAAAGCTTATTTATTGAGCTTTCATATGATATATACAACTCAGTTTTGTAAAATTTAACCTTATGACTGGTTTTGTGGTCCAGGGTCACAATTAGTGAGTTCAAATCTGCTATAAGCAGTTCTACAGAAGGCAACAAATGTAGTTCTAAAGCTCAAGTCAGGTCAATGTTGATTCAATTCTGCTTAACTGTTAAGTCAACTAGTGAGTTCAATTCTGCTAAAAACCACAACCAAGTCCTTGTGTGTCTGTGCACACTTGCCGAATAAATAAAGCTGATTCTGATTCTAACCATAAAGTTTATCAATTAGTGAATTCAATTCTGCTAAAAGCAGTTCTACAGAAGGCAACAAATGTAGTTATAAAGCTCAAGTCAGTTCAATGCTGATTCAATTCTTCTTAACTGTTAAGTCAATTAGTGAGTTCAATTCTGCTATACGCAGCTCTACAGAAGGCAAATGTCAACATGAAGCTCAAATCAGTTCAATGTTGATTCAATTCCACTCAATAACTGTTAAGTCAATTAGTGAATTCAATTCTGCTAAAAACCACAACAAATTCCTTGTGTGTCTGTGCACACTTGGCGAATAAAGCTGATTCTGATTCTAACCATAAAGTTTATCAATTAGTGAATTCAATTCTGCTAAAAGCAGTTCTACAGAAGGCAACAAATGTAGTTATAAAGCTCAAATCAGTTCAATGTTGATCTGTGCACACTTGGTTAATAAAGCTGATTCTGATTCTATAATTGTAAAATTGACCAATTAGTGAGTACAATTCTGCTATAAACAGCTCTACAGAAGGCAACAAATGTCTTTATGAAGCTTAAATCAGTTCAATGTTGATTCAGTTTAGCTAAGTAACGGTAATATTTAGCAATTTCTGAGTTCAATTCGGCTACAGTATTAGCAAATCTACAGAAGACAACTGTCTTTATTCAGTTCAGTGTTGATTAAATAGAAATTCTTTTCACTTGACACGGCGTCTTAAAAACGTGACGTTCATGTGCAGGACGCTGCAAAAGATGCGAAGATATTTTTTTCATTTCCTACCGTAAATATATCACTTAATTTTAATTAGTAATAAAACTTAAAAAAAAAAAAAAACTTTGATTAGTAATACCCTGGACAGCTTTAAAGGCAATCTTTTCAGTATTCAATAGATTTTTTTGCACCCTCAGATACCAGATTTTCAAATAGATGCATCTTGAACAAATATCATCCTAAGTAGCAAATTAAAATGAAAAAAATAAATAAAAATAAAATTAGAGTGAAAAGCCCCTAACAGAATAAATGTAGCAAAATTTGTCAATGATGAAACAAATTCGATTCAGCTATAAAACCGCTCTAAAGAGACAACAGTAGCATTATTCAGCTTCATAAGTCGCTTCAGTGTTGATTCAGTTCAGTGTCGATGTTGCAATAGTCATTAAATATGAAACAAATTTGCTTAGAGTGTCAGCTCAATTCAGTTCAAGTTTTGTTTTCATGTGATAGTGCAGTCAAACTGATAATACTACTAAATAAGTCTTTTAAACCCAACAAAGCAGTCCAAAGGTTACAGTAGTGAGGAACTATTGTAAGCTCAAAAGTACTTCACAGATTACCATTCCTGAAAGCAGGCCTGCCTCAGTCGAGCACGCTTTGTTATGGTTTGAAATAAAAGAAAATTGAAGTGAAGAAAACTCTCGGGCTCGCCTCGGGGCCCAAGTGACCACTTTGGTTTGGTCAGTTAAAGAAAGGAGGTTAGCGTTTAATATTTGATGGCACCTGCAGCGAGTGGCTGCGTGCAGTAATGCAGGTGACAGATAAACGGAGCGTGGTCCCCGGGCACCTGCGGAGAGTAAGTGCACGGCTTTATCTCTATACCAGCTCGATATCTCAAATGGATAACTTGTGTAGCCTCTAATTTACATTAGGCGGGGAGTGAAGCGTGAAAGCTGCGGTGAAGGCTGTGACACCTCCAATTAATGCAGCTCTGCCTATGCACAACTTCCAGCGGGCCCTGACTGCAAGAGCGTTTACACTGATACACATGAACGGGATGCTCTTGTGCATCGGCCTGCATCTGTCCCGCACTGCTGTTGCAGCCGGATTTCTGTAAATACGGGCCTGGAAGTTATTTGATTTAATGTTTATATATGATGCTGTTCCACTTGTCTTTTTTGGCATGGTGTCTTATGTAAATACATTCATTATTAATATATAAATGCATATACAGTTGAGGTCAAAAGTTTACATCCCCCATTCAGAATCTGCAAAATGCAATTATTTTACTAAAATAAGAGGGATCATGCAAAGTGCATGTTATTGTTTATTTGGTACTGACCTGAAGAAGATTTTTCCACATAAAAGATGTTTACACAAAGTTTTCAAGAGAGAATAAGAGTTAAATTTATATATAAAAAAAAAAAATTACCTCCCTTTGATTCGTAAGACTGTGGTCCCACAAATTCTTTGGTTTTCCAGCATTTTTGTGTATTTGAACTCTTTCCAACAATGACTGTATGATTTTGAAATCCATCTTTTCACACTGAGGACAATAGAGGGACTCATATGCAACTATTACAGAAGGTTTAAACACTCACTGATGCTTCAGAAAGAAAAACATGCATTAAGAGCTGGAAGTGAAAACTTTTTGAATTTGAAGATCATACTTTTATCTTAACTTATTTTGTCTTTTGAGGAAAATTTTAAATTTTCTGTAGTTTCTGAAGGGCAGTACTAAATGAAAAAAATATGATACTTAGGCAAAATAAGAAAAATGTACACATCTCCATTCTGTTCAAAAGTTTTCACCCCCGGGTCTTAATGCATCTTTTTTTTCTTTCTGAAGCATCAGTGAGCGTTGAACCTTCTGTAATAGTTGCATATGGGTCCATCAGTTTTTCAGCGCTGATTTGCTGCTCAAGAAACATTTCTGATTATTATCAATGTTGAAAACAGTTGTGCTGTTTCATATTTTTGGTGAAAATCATGATACATTTATTTAAAATAGAAGTCTTATACACTTAATGTCTTTACTGTCACTTTTTCACAGTAGTATGTATTTTAATAATTAATAATAAGAACCTCTTACTGTCCGCCACTGGTCTGCCAAACAGATGTTGCACGGTCATCTATTTTTGATGCATTTTTTTTTTTAAATCAGCCTTCAGATGTCTGTATCTGCATTTTAGGAAATGAGAAAGGAGAAAGTATTTTAACATGCACAAAATGACACACACCTGCTTGAACACAACCAGTTCGATCAGAGCGTAAATGGTCATTTTCAGCCTAAAACTAGTAGTGGCATCTGGTAAAGCGGCGCAAGTTTTTCTCTGTAAGCGAACGGGGCGGTAAAACAAAGCAAAGCAATGAAAAACAAAGGCGTCGCGGTGGCGTGGAAAACACTGACGGGCTGCTTGCCAAGCACACCGTCGCTCCGTACCGCGCACTGGTTTCATTTCAATGTGTGACAAAATATGGACGTCCTGACACGTCTCTGAATGTTAACAATGGCAACGTGTTGTTGCGGCACAGAATTAAAAAGACATTTTTACACCTCGTAACATATTTTCACATCGCTACAATATGCAATCTGTTGTATTGAAATAAAAGTGAAAATACATACCAGTGCTCAACAGTGTTAATCAGTGTAATTTATACGTTCATAAAAAAAAGGGCGAGATGGGTTGACACTAGACATGTTTTTTAAGGAGCTATGATTATAAGCATTGACTTAATCAGTTCAGAGAGAAGACAATTCACAACATATTATTTCCTTTCAACCCTTAACAGGTTCTGAAGGAACTAATTCGGGGGGCCGAAGAAAAGCAGAAGAGACGAGGGCCGTTTTTTTTCGAGAGAGAGATCCACGTGGAAATTTTTCAGCTTTCAATTTGCTTATACATTCATCTCATCTCTTCGAATGAGCTCCTCCATTCCAGTGCTTCCTTTTGTCCTCTTTCTGAGAAAGACACAATCTCAACTTGATTACCTCCTACTCTGTCATTACCTAATAAGATTCCACGCGCAGCAGACGCAGGGCTTTTTTTCCGCCGGTGGCACGCCGATCTCTCCGTGCAGTGATTGCACCTTGTGCCGAGGACTGTTTGCTCAACACTTCCAGGCTTCAAGGGCCATTTCGCCTCATTCCGGCACAGGTGGCAAATGCGCTGGAGGTCGTCGGCTATAAGTAACAGTTAATTAACATTTGAATCACTTTCTTTTGAAACGTGCAGGGGAAGAATCCGAGTCACGTGCTCAGGAGGGCTGCCGCGTCCCAGAGGACGACGACTCTCGGGGTTTGGATGCCGCTCGAGGGTTCGTTATTGCCGTCGATCCCCGAGGGCCAGGAGTAACCGATGCTCAAAAACAAGGCGTTATGCAAATACATTCGAGATGTGCGATTAACAAGGGCGAAGTGTTTACATCTATGCATCTAAAGCAACTTGTGGTGCTATAGATTTTACTAGGAATCAGACTCATGACATTGGCATCATTATTTCTACATAAAAACCTCTTTTTCTTTAGTTTACATTCAAATGTACAATAGGTGCACCTGATTAACTGAAGAGAACATGTGGCTAGAAATTAAAAAAAAGGTTTGTTAGCTTTAAGGCGAGACACTGCAGGTGAATAGGGTAAAATATCACCCTACTTACACAGTTGATTGATTACTTTGATAAATGCAAAACTTTTTGTATTACAAGTTTTCTAAATCAAAAAAATATTATTGAATGAAATATGCGCTAATTTGCATACATTTCGAGCACAAAAATCTAAACTGGATGAAGTCAGTTTCAAAATTCTTGTTTAATCTTTTTGACATATTAGAGTCAAAAGTTTTTACAGAGGGAATTTTGGGTCTCTCATTTCGTCATGACATAATTGAGAAAAAACTTATATAGGAAACACTATATTTTAATATAATTTTTTGGGGAATAAAATTTTGTATAGTCAAGCAAATTGTATATAAACAAACCCATCTGTAAAAACCTTCAGGATATAGACAGGTATAAAAAAGTAAAGTTTGGTGTGTGTAAGTGTTACTGAAGTAGAGATTTATGGCTCAGTGTAGAAGAAAAAACTCATTTTGAGAAAACCGCCTTTAAAAATATGCATTGTAATTGAAATCTATTGACACACATAGATAATGTGGTATTAAAGAAACACTTAACTGAGTTTTTGGATGTTTTCTTTATGAAAAACCAAAAAGCCCAAAATCTCAAACTTGCAGTGCCTGCAGTGTCTCCCTTTAATTTTTAATCTTCAATAGCTTTAAATTTATTTGAATAAAAGCTACAATATATATCAATACTTAAAAAGTGCTTTAAATTTACAATTTATTTTAGTTAATAGCTTTAAATTGAATGTAATAAATAAAACAACATTTAGATTAATATTCAATGTAACATCAATATTTAAAGATATATCAATATATACATATTTATTAATGTTAAATAAATATATTTATGTAACATCAACATGTGTTATGTATCGTAATTTATTATAATTTAATATTTATACAAAATAAGATATTTGTATTTATATTAACATTTGATTTGTTTCACATTTTAAATCAATAGCCATGCGTACAAAAAGCAATCCATAGGTATTTATAGGATATTGTAAAAGAAAAAGTCATGACTGTGAATTTCATTTGTTTTATTTTAATCTTTAACAGCCTTAAATGTATTAAATAAATTTAATTACATTTTAAATAAAAAATACAATATATATTTTATTTATATTATTATTTGATTTAGTTCATATTCACACATTAAAACGAACATATATGTCAAAATAAATGTTTACGCAAACACCAATCCGTAGGTAGGCGACTGTGAAATAAAATGTGACCCTAGACCACAAAACCAGTCATTAAGTGTCAATTCTCTTGAAATTGAGATGAATACATCATTTGAAAGCTGAATAAATACGTTTCCCATTGATGTATGGTTAGCTAAGATACGTCTTGAAAATCTACTGAGAAAAATCACCTTTAAAGTTGTCCAAATTAAGTTCTTAGCAATGCATATTACTAATCAAAAATTAAGTTTTGATATATTTACGGTAGGAAATTGACAAAATATCTTCATGGAACATGATCTTAATATTCTAATGACTTTTGGCATAAATAGAAAAATGTATAATTTTGACCCATACAATGTATTTTTGGCTACTGCTACACATATGCTACTTAAGACACAAATATTTAATATTTACACAAAATACAACATTTTTATTTGTATTATTATTTAATTCATTTCATATTCATACATAGTTAGGAATGTCAAATGCCCCAAATTTGGCACATCCGTAATTGCTTTTAAAAGGAAATGTCTTTCCTCTACCAGACCTCTGAACACCTTTGACCATATTTCTATCAAACTCTATTTTCCCCCATAATCAGCAAAGAAAAAAACTAAAATATATGCATACTCTGAGTGGGCCTATCCTTAGGTCTCCATACTCAACTGGAATAAACACTCTACTAAAAGCTACTTCATTACCAACCTATAAACACAACCCAATTAAGCGCTAATGACTGACAGCCCTGTTTTGGTCCCGCGGGAATAATAGACCCCCAGTTAGGTCATATACTTTTAAAGTGTACCCATATGCCACACTTCATCACCAAACTCTTTTGGGAAACTCTCCCGGGAATATCATTTCATCCAGGACTCATAGAGCTCCACTGTCAGCCGCTGCAATATCACAGGCTTGGAAGCGGCGGCTATGAATCATCACACAGGAAGGAAGCGCTGGTTGAAGAAAGGGTGACTACTTTTGGGGAAAGTTGGCCGCTCTGACTCAAAACAGCAGCTGGCAGGTGCAGCAGTTTATCACAAAGCCAGAAATAATCGAAAGTGACAACTAGCAGCGCCACAAATGATTTATTAGTCTTTTACTCTGCTCCTAACCATCCTTGGGGCCAGAATAAATTATTTATCAACGACGTGTCTTCAAATCATTAATTCTAGTGTGCTTCGTCCCATGCGGCGCTAAAATGCGTCGAAACCCGCACGTGGACCTCGGCATCGAGACTCGGGCCGCTACTTCACCTTCTCCGGCTTTCCATGAACTTCCAGTCATCATATTAGCTCAATTATGCCACGACAGTCAACTGGCACTGCCAGCTCAATTCACAGTTTTCATACAAATGGCAAGTTCTTCCCCACAGAGTTGCGTCGTAACACCAATCGTTCTCACTTTCTTCAAAAAAGAACACGCATGTGGATACAGCGGAAAAAAGCCTCAAAGTGCATCTCTGGATGCATTTAAAAGGCTCGCGCGAAATACGAGAGATTATGTATTTATTATTTTGTAGTTGTGGTCTGATGCATAATTAACAGGCTTCGGTTTTAAGCTGGAACGCAAGCTCGTATTTATTATGGCTCAAGTGCGATTCGACATATAAATACGAAGCATGCATATAACGCGCTTCCTGATATTAATTATGGAAATAACACAACAGAAGCATATCCCAACTCCATTACGGCAGTAAGCTCGACTTGTCTCAATAAATCAGCATCTACAATCAAAATTGAAATAATTTTTTATGCATAATGTATGTGCTTGTTGCCACAACAGCTGTTCATTATGCAGAGTAATGCATTCTTGTAGTTTTTAAAAACTTCAGGCCTATAAAATAATCATAATGAATGCTTCATTACGGCGAGAGTGAGAAAAGAGAAGCACACTTAACAATACGTCTCCCGCTTTACTGTTTCCTCCACTTTTTATAGGTAAGGCACAGTCTTGCAAGTTTTAAACCGAGCGCTAAGTGTTGATGAAGGACCCGCAGTCGTGCTTTTAAATCAGACACACGGATTTCGAATTAAGCATCGAGTAGAGACAGATGCAAGCCGGCAAGCAAACATGACGCTTCAGCTCCACAAGTAGCGGAGAAACCGCATCCTTGGAGAACCAAAGCATCGAAATAATCCACAATGATAATCGACGGCGTGGTGTGACAAAAATCAGGAGAGGAATGCCAGATAAAGGAATCAGTATGAGGTCTAGGTTATCAGAATGTCTCACCTTTACTTTTCACATCCTGAACCTGAATGCAATTTACTAAACAAACTCCATATGGTCGGGTTAATTGCTATTGTATTTGCTTTAGGTTCAGGGTTATTATTCCAGGTTTCTCGGGTTAATTGCAAAGCAATGCAAATGGCACAAATGCTGTCATACTTAAAGTCGCACTTTGCTTGGTAAAAAACCTCAGTTAAGTAGTGGTATCAAAACTGTATAATAGCACACCAAACTAACTGTTCCAGATGAATTAATCAAAAGATTTTCTTAAAAAAAAAAAAATCACCTGATGTTTTGTCTTTGATTCAAAATTGTCATCCAGTCTAAAGTCAAAAGTTTGCAATAAACGTTTATGTTGTTGAAAGAAGTCTCTTTGGATTAAAGAAAAAAAAATGGTAAGAACACATTAAAAAGTGATCAAATGTGATTAGTAAAGATATTTACAGTGTTGCATTCTATTTCAAATATACGCTTTTCTTTTTTTCTGTTCAGGAAATAACTATTAACAATAATTGAGTGCCAATAACAAATAATAATAATTGAGCAGCAAATTAGCATATGTGACTCTGGACCACAAAACCAGTCATAAGTAGCACAGGTATTTTTGTATCAATAGCCAGCAATACTTTGTATGGGGCAAAATTATAGATTTTTCTTTTATGACAAAAATCATTAGGATATTAAGTAAAGATTATGTTCCGTGAAGAAATTCTTAAAACTTTTTTTTTTTTTTTTTTTTACAAAATTTGCATTTAATTTTTCATTAGTAATATGTATTGCTAAGAACTTCATTTGGACAACTTTAAAGGAGTTTTTCTCAATATTTAGATTTCCAGATTCTAGATTTTCAAAATAGTTGTATCTCAGCCAAATATTATCCAATCCTAACAAACCATACATCAATGACAAGCTTATTTATCAGCTTTCAGATGATGTATAAATCTCAATTTAAAAAAAAAAAAAATTAGCGTTATGACTGGTTTCGTGTTCCAGGTTCACATATTAGAATGATTCATACCATATTTTTTAAAGGCGCAATAAAATATTAAACTTTTTTACTGCATAGCTCAAATAAATGCAGCATTGGTGAATACTATAGACTAAAAACATTTAGAATACAACAACATTTATAAAATAATAATTTTTCATTTTTAAACAGAATTATTACATTATTTTTTGACCTGTAGTGTACATAAATGAATTGTTTGGGCATTTTTACACTTTTGGTGTGTTCGTTGGACCTCAGATATCAATTTATTTGGTTGGTATGAAAGTGTTTTTCTGAACTGCACATTGCAAATGCTATTTGGAAAAGCTTTCAAACTCACAAAAGATTTTAAGCTTGAACAAAAACCTGTATTTTAATGGCTACTATATGACATATAGGAAGCATGCATATTATGTACTTTCTATTATTACTTACTGAAATTAAATAACAAAGACAAACTGCTATTGATAATGGATTATTTGCATGATTATGGTCAAACTTACTCCAGGCTTTCTACATAGATATTTCTCATGTCTGTGTGTCAAGTATTCACTGAGTTTTGGTTCATTCGTGACGTGCTTCAGAGAGCAGTTCGCGGAGACAGAAAAGACAGAAAGTGCACCCTGTTTGTTTTCTTTATTTTACAAAAGCACAAAGTTTTGCCACAAAATGAGCCAGCATGTTTGTTGACCCCAGAGGGTTAAAATATATTTAAAAACCTTATTTATTCCAGAGTTTTGACCAGTACTGTATATAAAAAAACAACATTACATTCATTTGGTGTCCCATTCTTTGGGTTTTTTCGCATTTCTGGTGCATTTGTTTGAATTTGAAGTTCAGTTTATTGGTTGAAATGATAGTGTTTTTCTGAACTGCACCCCAGACCAACTTTTTAAGGGGTCTTTGGTGTGTTTCTCTGGTCTACATACAAAATGAAAAAAAAAATGTCTGTGATGCAGTTCAGCTCACTACCAAATTTTAAGCTTGAACACAAGCTTGTATTTTTATACGCTAAAGTTTTGACATGCATATAGTGCACTTTCTATTATTACTTACTGAAGATAAACAAAAAAGGCAAACTGCTACTGATTGTGTGTCATTTTAATGTTTATGGTCATACTTCATTTAAAAGTAGACACTTCAAGCTTTCTACATATATATATTTCTTATGTCAAATATTTGTTGAGTTTCGTTTAAATTTTGTGACACGTTTGCAGTCCGTGTAGACAGAAATGACAGAAAGCACACGCTTCTTTATTTTACAAAATCACAAAGTTTTGTTGTTATTATGGGTCTTATTATGAGTCTACTAATAAAAGTAGACCCTTGGCAGATTCTAATGATGCATTTCTCTTATCTGGAGTAATTTAAGTTTCTGTAAGGGTTTTCAGGAAAAAATGCCACAAAACATGCCAGCGCACTTGTCAACCCTAGGGGTTAAAAATACATAAAAAAAAAAAAAATCGCCTTTTGACCTGTAGTGTATATAAAACCAACATTACGTTAATTTGGTGTCCCATTCTTTGGGCATTTTCACATTTTTGGTGCATTTATTTGAATTTAGAGTTCAGTTTATTGGTTTGTATGAAAGTGTTTTTCTGAACTGAGCAACAGACCAACTTTTTAAGGGGTCTCTGGTGCATTTAGCTCAAACCCACTGAAAAGACGGGCTGGGGTGCAGTTCATGTACATTAAAAAATGGTTTGCAAATTGTATGGGGAAAAGGAAAATGCTTCCAAACTCACAAATAGTTTGAAGCTTGAACAGAAGCCTGTATTTTTATGGCTCAAGTACGATTCGACATATAAACAAGAAACGTGCATATAGTGCACTTTCTATTATTACTTACTGAAATTAAACAACAAAGACAAACTGATAATGTGTAATTTGCATGTTTATATTTATATTTAAAAGTTGACACTTCAAGCTTTCTACAGATATTTCTCATGTCTGTGTGTCAAGTATTCACTGAGTTTTGGTTCATTTTTGTGACACGTTTCAGAAAGCAGCTCGGACACAGAAAGGCTTTTCTTTATTTTACAAAATCAAAGTTTTGTTGTTATTATGAGTCTTATTATGAGTCTACACATAAAAGTAGACCCTTGGCAGATTCAAATGATGTATTTCTCTTATTTGCATTAGCATTTAAGTTCCTTTTACTGGTTATCAGGAAAAAAAAATGCCACAAAACTCGCCAGCATATTTGTCAACCCCAAAGGGTTAAAATATATTTAAAAATTGTAATTATTCCAAATATTTGACCTGTTGTGTATATAAAACCAACTTTACGTTCATTTGGTGTCCTATTCTTTGGGCATTTTCACCTTTTTGGTGCATTTGTTTGAATTTAGAGTTCAGTTTATTGGTTGGTATGAAAGTGTTTTTCTGAACTGAGCCACAGACCAACTTTTTAAGGGGTCTCTTGCGTATGTAGCAGAAACCCACTGAAAAGATGGTCTGGGATGCAGTTCATGTACAGGAAATGGGTTGCAAATAGTATGGGGAAAAGAAAAAAGCTTCCAAACTCACAAAAGGTTTTAAGCTTGAACAGAAGCCTGTATTTTTATGGCTCAAGTACGATTTGACATATGTGACCCGGGACCACAAAACCAGTCATAAGGTTAAATTTTACAAAACTGAGATGTATACAGCATATGGAAGCTCAATAAATAAGCTTTCTATTGATGCATGGTTTGTTATGATAGGACAATATTTGGCCGAGATACATCTATTTGAAAATCTGGAATCTGAGGGTGCAAAAAAATCGAAATACTGAGAATATCAACTTTAAAGTTGTCCAAATTAAGTTCTTAGCAATGCATATTACTAATCAAAAATTACATTTTGATTTATTTACAGTAGGAATTTTACAAAAAAATGTTCATGGAACATGATCTTTACTTAATCTCCTAATGATTTTTGGCATAAAAGAAAAAACAACAATTTTGACCCATACAATGTATTTTTGGCTATTGCTACAAACATACCTCAGCGACTTAAGACTGGTTTTGTGGTCCAGGGTCACATATAAATAAAAAGCATATAGTGCACTTTCTATTATTACTTACTGAAATTAAACAACAAAGACAAGCTGCTGCTGATAATGTGTAATTTGCATGTTTATGGTAATACTTCATTTAAAAGTTGGCACTTCAAGCTTTCTACAGATATAATTCTCATGTCTGTGTGTCAAGTACTCACTGAGTTTTGGTTAATTTTTTATTTGACGCGTTTCAGAAATCAGTTCACAGAGACAGAAAGGCTTTTCTTTATTTTACAAAATCACAAAGTTTTGTTGTTGAACAGAAACCTGTATTTTTATGGCTCAAGTTCGATCTGACATAAATAACAAGCTTGCATATAATGCACTTTCTAATATTAATTACAAATACTAAATACTAAATACGAAATTAAACAACAAAGACAAACTACTGATAATGTATAATTTGCATGTTTATGATCATACTTAGCATATAAAGCATTTTTTTCATAGCTGCTTCATATGGTCTTAAGAAAGTAGCTTGCACTCTGCATCTCTTGCAAAGCAGACTAATGTAAATGTCATTCTGTGTGATATTCTGATGGAAAATAAAAAAGTGATTACTTCACTAATACAGCATCAATATGTGACAATTTGGCACGTATTCAAGACAAAACAGATAGTAACTTTAACGTATATTGGAGAATACACTCATAGTTGACACTGCCAAAGAAAATTGCTTAAATATGGGGAAAAACCATTGGGGTTTAAATAATAGCATCAATATAAAACCACTAATTTTCAGCTCAGACTTTTTTAGTGGCTAATGATATAACAACAAATGACAGCTAATGAGATGCTCAAAAAAACAATGCTGAAATTAAATGATTATTTTATACTAGTAATTCTTCACTGGTGGTTGAGACCCTAAACGGGAGTCTAAACGCTACTCATATCTTATATTGTTGATGTCAAGGGTCGTACCTCTAACGAGACAGATTTAGTTGCAAATTCTTTTGACAGCAGAAATGCTTGCTAAATATTCATGTGAAGATGGCCAAACCGTCCCGTCTCCTGACAAATAATGCATGGGATTTGCGGTCACCTGTACATCAGGCCTCAACGGCCTGCGAAAGGTCAGAGCATGTCTCTGGCATTAAGATAAATGCAGTCGCTCTTGTTTTGATAACAGGCTGATGTTCTTGCAGCAACCTGTCTCAGCTTCTGTTTCAAATGAAGACAAAATGGCCTGGGAGGGTGATTTAATTTCCACGTGTGACGCGCGAACGCGATCCGCCACTGCAACAATGTGGCATCTGAATGCAATAATCTCAAATTAAGTCATGCATAATTCAGGGCTTGTCATGAGGATGGATTAATAATTCAATAGATAAATAATTTACAAAATAATCAAATAAATAAATAATGACACTCCATAAATAACCCATCGGATTAGATCATTTCACAAAGCAACCTTGTGCACGAATCAAAGCCCGGCCCCGGCGCAGCTGCGGCCCGCCGAGGACCTTACATTATGTGCACGTCGCCCCTATTCTTCCTGTCACCTCGCCCGCTTTTGTGATCCGGCAAATAAAGATGTAGAACAACACTTCCAAAGTGTTATGCATTATGCCACTTTTGGCAAACGCAGCAGGCTGATTTGCCACTTGAGAAATGACAGAGTCTTGCGTTACGCAGAGCTGCGAGGTTTTAAGAGCAGAGGGAAAGCAGGTCTGCTATTGGTTTTGTATGCGTGTTGCATGTTATCGGTGAAATCTCCTGCATAAATGCATTATCTATCTATGTGGTTTCCTTCCTAGGTCGCAGCGTGCGTTGTCAGACACGCCGTTCGAGACTCTGAGAGAAAGGGAGGTCAGGATGGGGCTACGCATGCCAGCGGTGGCAACTATGCCCCAGTTCCCCTCTCCTGAGACCATCACCACCATCTGGCTGCCATTCTCTGCACGCATGCACACACACACACACACACACACACACACACACACACACACACACACACACACAGAGGCGACATAACTGTCAGGTGCCACGGCAACCAGCCCACCGCCCTCTACCCAGAATGCTTTACTGCTTAGAAAACTACAGATCAACCAATGTTCATTTTTACAACTGAACAATACCAATACCAATTATTATTATGCTTTTATGCCGAAAAATATGCAGAAACTATTTAAATTAGTCTTATTTGTGCATATTGACACAACAAAAAAATTTACAGACAACAACTTTTTTAAATTTCCAATATAATATTTGAGCAATTTTATTTTCATGTTTTTTTTTTTTCTGGGAGGATATATGCTTTTAAAAATTATTTTAAAAAGTACATTTATTTTGTATACATATTTGGTAAACATGATTTTAATTACATTTTTTTTGTGTGTGTTTTTAATTTATTTATTTTTTGTCCATATGTGTTTATGCTAGATAATATGTAAAAAAACATAAATAAATTTCATATATAACATTTTTTATGACACAATAACAAATAATTGATAGACTACAACATTAAAACATAATAATAATAATAATAAGAAGAAGAAGAAGAAGAAGAAGATGAAGAAGAATGGATTATATTTATGATTTTATACATTTTATTTTTTAAGTTACTTTAAATTTATGTTTTCATGTTTTTATTATACATTTTTTCATGTTTTTTAACAAAACTATGCACTTTTTTCTGACAATATGCAGAATCTATTTTTAATTATTGATTCTTTTTTATTGATTTATTTTTTTTTATTAAGAACAGAAAAAACAGAAAAAAACATAATAATAATATTATTATTGTTATTAAAACAACAAATTATTATTATTACTAATTTACATATATAATTTAATTTATTTTAAGTTCATGTTTTTTTTACAAAACTATGCATTTATTTCTGACAATATGCAGAATCTATTTTATTTTATTGACACAATAACAAATAACTGACAGACTACTTTTATTATTTTATCAACTTTTTATTATTATTATTAAAATAACAATATTAATAACAATAACAACATTATTAATTTGAATATTATTAATTACTATTATATTATTATTATTATTATTAATATATTTGTGATTTTATACATTAAGTTATTTTAAATTAATGTTTTCATTATCTATTTTCATGTTGTTTCAAATTATTATTTTTGACAATATGCAGAATCTATTTTTAATTATTGATTATTTCTGATTATTGACACAATAACAAATAACTGACAGACTACAAGAACAGAAAAAGCATATTATTATTATTATTATTATTATTAAAATAACAAATAATAATTAAGTTACATATAACATTTTATTTTATGTTCATGTTTAAGACTATGTCTAAGTGTTAAGATCAACATGGTATGCGTTTTTCACTTGAGAATGAATAGCACTTACATAAAATATTATAATTATTATTATTACTACTACTTGTGATTTTATTATATTTTTAGTGATTTTAATTTCGTTTTTATTATACATTTTTTCATGTTTTTTATGAAACTATGCATTTATTCGTGACAATTTGCAGAATCTATTTTTAATAAATAACTGAACATAAAACATAATAATAATATTAATTATTATTATTATTAATATATATTTTATTTATTTTACTTTCATGTAATTTAATTTCATTTAAGGCTATGTCTATGTGTTTTTTTACTTGAGAATGAATAGCATTTACATAAAAAAGCTAAGTAATTTATGCAAACAATAAATTAGATACCTTTCTTGTGAACACAGCTGATTCCTGTTGAACACACAAAGGTGTAACGATACATCTGGGTGCAATTCTTTATCCTCAGACCTGATATTATAGCAAAAACATGATTTTTAATAACAAATTTCAATAATCAGTCTTTAATATATTGCAAAATACTGGAGTTCACTAGAGGAGTAGTAGGTTCACTAATGAAGGAAAAATTGAGAAAAAGATTTCTGTTTGGTTACATAATGTGAAGATGAGAGGAAATCATTAATAATTGAAACACTTCTATAGAGAAACCATAAAACTGCGTTTTGCTTGAGGCAATTTATGTCACATCACATATGTCTTAAAATTGAAAAATATTAAATGTTTCACAAAACCTGTTCACTTAATCATTAATAATTCATATGTGCAGCTGTATAAATAATCCAGTTATAATTTATAGTTTTAGTGCTATAAAAGTCTAAAAGAGGCTTTGAAATATCCCATCATCTAAACATTTGTGCTGCGTCCAACATGAAACAACAAAAACAACAAAAAAGTGAATGCTAAAATGATTTCTAAAAGTAAAAACCACCTGAAATCCTCTTTTCTTCCACCTCACGCTTCTCCCTTCACTCGCAAACAATGAGCAGCCCCCCCCCTAAATAAGGAAAAAAACTAATAATAATAAACGCAGGACACAAAGATTAATTAAAAAACAAATGTACAATGGACACATGAATTGTTTCATTAGCAGCCAGTTCGAGCAGATGCAGAAATGCCAGGGAAATATTTATGAGGCTCCAGGATGGACAGCGCTTAAGATAAAACAGTCAAAAAATGTGCAACAGACAAAACCAGCAGATCTGGGATGGTGAAGAGTCTAATGAAGCCAGCTGGGTGAGATCCAGACAGGCAGAGGAGAGGAGAGGAGGCGAATGGATGGATGGGAGAGGAGACCCATGGGGGTGGGTGGAGAGACAGAGGAAGACATGAAGGATGTATGGCTGCCGAGGCTGCTGTATTGTATCAGGATGCAGCAGTAGCTCCACGTCTTCCAAACTCCAGGAAAGCCCGTTCCATGCCAAACACTCACATCTGCTAATCACAGTGCAATTACTAGACTAATAGATGTTTTTTTTTTCTCCGCAACGTTTTCCGCCATGTTGCGAGGACAGAATTTAGAGTGATTTTTGAGGCGCGCTTTCAGGGGGAACGTGATGGCGACTAACGGCTGATGTTCTGTTTGCTGATCGTCCCACGGTTTTCCACTGATCAGGCTTTAAAAAGGGGGAAAACGATCCAAGACCATATAAAAACTAAATACTTGTGTGGGTTTCTTGTCTAACACTGGCACATTCAATACAAATATATTGAAAAAAAAAATTAGTTTGCTCCCTTTTCAACGCATTTAGCAATTTAAACTTTTTTTTTTATGAATAATTTGGGAGGTCAAATATAAATTTTTAATTTAATTTTCTATTTTGTCATCCCTGGCAAATTTAGGACATGTAAGTTAAAATCCAAATTTTCCTTTTCGAATAATATTTTCTAATTTCTAAAATAAAATAAAATAAAATAAAATATTTAGTTGACAATTTCTGAAAGATCCCATAATGCTTTTTTTATTACATTTTTTGGTCAATTAAATATGATTAAAATGAGAAATTTATTTAAATATATACATACACCTTTGATGTGTAAGACAATAATTCTCACAAGGAGGAAAAAAACATGATTTAAGACTTTTTTTTTTTAATTTAATGTAGTGGGTTTCTTTGTAAGTATGTATGTGTTCTTTAGAAATAATATTTCTTTAATTTTTGCACTTAAAAGTCTTCTTCTGCCAGCCCAAAATTAATGAATGAATTAATAAATGAATTAATGAATGGATAAGGTTCCCACTTTTTTGCACTGATCACGCTTTAAAAAAGGGGAAAACAATCCAAGACCATATAAAAACTAAATACTTGTGTGGGTTTCTTGTCTAGTACTGGCACATTCAATACAAATATATTGAAAAAAAATTTTTTTTGCTCCCCTTTCGACACATTTATCAGAGTATTTAAACTTAAGGAAATGATGAAAAAAATGATAATTCAGGAGGTCAAATTAAATGTTTAATTTTCTATTCATTTTTATCATGTTTTGCATCCCTGTAAAATTTAGGACATGTATAAATACAAATAAAAATTCAGATTTTAAAATAAAATAAAATAAAACAAAATAAAGACAATATGAATATAAATACAAATTAAAATTCAGATTTTAAAATAAAATAAAAAAATATTTAGTTGACAGGTTCAGAAAGATCCCATAATGCTTTTTTTAGTAAATGAAATATGATTAAAATTAGAATGTATTCATTTATATACATACACATTTGATGCGTAAGACAATAGTTCACAAATTGAAATATTCTCACAAACAAGGAGGAAAAAATGTGATTTAGGAATTTATTTATTTATTTATTTGTAGTGCCCTTTTTTGTAAGTATTTATGTGTTGTTTAGAAATAATATTTCTTTAATTCTTTAAAAAACAATCCAAGACCATATAAAAACAAAATACTTGTGTGGGTTTCTTGTCTAGTACTGCCACATTCAATATAAATATATTGAAAAAAAATTTGTTTGCTCCCTTTACGACACATTTAGCAAATTAAACTTGAGGAAATGTTCAGAATTATTATTTTTTTAATTAATAAATTAATTCAGGAGGTCAAATATTAATTTTTAATTTAATTTTCTATTTTTGCATCCCTGACAAATTTAGGACATGTAGGTTAAAATCCAAATTTTCCTTTTCGAATATTTTTCTAATAATATTTTCCAATTCTTTCAAATTTACAAGCAGACATCAATGTGGATAATGTTAAATTAAAATAATAATAATAATAATAATAATAATAAATAAATAAAATAAAATAAAATAAAATATTTAGTTGACAAGTCCAGAAAGATGCTTTTTTTAGTAAATCTTTTGGTCAATTAAATATGATTCAAATTTGAATTTATTTAATTATATACATACACATTTGATGTGTAAGACAATAGTTCACAAATATAAATATTCTCACAAACAAGGAGGAAAAAATGTGATTTAAGAACTTTTTGTTTATTTAATGTAGTGGGTTTATTTGGAAGTATGTATGTGTTTTTGGAATTAATATTTCTTTAAATTTATGCATTGAAGAGTCTTCTGCCAGCCAAAAATTAATTAATGAATGATTAAATAAATAAATAGGGTTACTGCAAAATAACTATAAAATAAAATGAAAAAATTGCAAAGAAAAAAAGAAAAGAAAAATGAAGAAAAACGTATACATATGTGCTGGTTAGAAATAATATTTCTTAAATTTTATGCATTTAAGAGTCTTTCACCAGCTTAAAATTAATGATTGTATGAATAAGGTTTAAGTAAAACATCTACCATAAAAGAAAGAAAAATTGCAAAGAATAACATGTATATGTGCATAAAGTTAAAATAAAATTAAACAAAGTAAAATAAAATAAAACATAGTAAAATAAAATAAAACAAAGTAAAATAAAATAAAATAAAATAAAATGTTGACAAGTTCAGAAAGGTCCCATAATGGCTTTTATTTTGGTTAAATTAAATATGATCAAAATTACAATTTATAAAATTATATACATACACATTTCATGTGTAAAACAATAGTTTACAAATTAAAATTCTCACAAACGAAGAAAAAAAACTTTTTTTAAATAAAATAAAAAAATAATGATTTTGTTGACAGGTTCAGAAAGATCGCCTAATGGCCTTTTTTGGCAAATTATATATGATTAAAATTAGAATTAATATAATTATATACATACACATTTGATGTGTAAGACATTAGTTCACATAAATTTAAATATTCTCACAAACAAGAAAAAAAAAGAACTTTATTTGAAATGAAATGAAATAAGGTTTTGTTGACAAGTTCAGGAAGATCCCTCAATGGCTTTTTTGGTCATTATTTTGGTAAATTAAATATGGTTAAATATGATTAAAATTTGAATTTATGCAATTATATACATCGACATTTGATGTGTAAGACAATATGATTAAATATGATCAAAATTTGAATATATGCAATTATATTCATACACATTTGATGTGTAAGACAATACGATTAAATATGATAAAAATTAGAAATTATATAATTGCATACATACACATTTGAAGTAAGACATTAGTTCACATAAATGTAAATATTCTCTCAAACAAGAAAAAAAACTTGATTTAATAACATTTATTTATTTAATGCAATCGGTCACTAAAGTGGGTTTATTTGTGGAAAGTGCTGCAGCATCAGTCAAAAACTCATGACCAATGAATCATATAATAAGAGGAATTAACATACATTTACCAAAAAAGTGCACTAGAGAGCAGTGGTGTAAACTGCAAATCAAGAAGATCACTCACTTCAAGATGTTTGATACTCCTCACTAAATAAATGAATAAATGAGTGCATTAATTAGGCCTAATTAAAAGTACTCAAGCTAAGGCAGGCTAAAAGATTAAAAGTAGCTTGATGACTCACTGGTGAAACAATAGGTCATGTAAAATAATAAATTATATTCATTTAGCCATTTACCTTTTTCAATTAGTCGATCTGAATTAGTCAAATTAGAAAATGGGATGAAACAGCCTTTAAAAATAGATTGTTCCCCCCTAAAGTGAAAATGTTGTCATTGTTTTCTCACCCTTGTGTCGTTCCAAACCTGTGCGATTTTTATTATTCTACGAAATACAAAAGGAGATGCCAGGCTGCCGGGTTAAACTTCACTGTTTTTGTGTGACTGATAGCAAATGTGATTTAAGAGTTACGGCAGAGGAGATTATAAGTGAATAATTGCTTACATTTTCTGTCGGTTTCTTCTGCAAAGCTATCATAACACTTGGAATATAGCACATAAGTCATGTGAACTCCTTTTATGATACTTTTATGCTGTTTATTTGCTTTTTTTGATTAAAGAAAGAAAATAACAACCGGTTGGAACAACGTGAGTTTGAGTTAATGTTGACATTTGGGTAAACTATTCCTTTAAAACAAACTCGAAGTCAAATGTGAGCAGAATGTCCTAAAAAAGCTCATATTGATGTATTTCCTAATAAAACAGAAAGTCAGGCCAGTTGGGTTCAAATAGCAGATAGCCTTAGAAAAACAGATTTATGCCCTCTCAAAAATGACATTTCATGCATTCAAGAGTCTTCCACCATAAAAAAAAAATCAACCAACCAAACAAATAAATAGGCTTCCAGCAAAACAACTACACTGTTAAAAAAAAAAAAAAAAAATCTGTAAAATTTACAGTAAAAAAATGGCAGCTGTGGTTGCCAGAATTTTATCGTAAAAAATACGGTAACAATGTTTTACATTTTAAGGTTTTCACTTAAAATTACAGGTAAATACCGTAATTTCATACTAAAATCCGTAACTCATATAATGTTAATGTACCAACTTTTTGAAGCACTGAAATCTGTTTTGTACCTTTGTAATACAATGATAACCACCAAAAGCAGGTGGTGATGACAACATGATATGATGAACCAACGCCCATTGCACAGAGGTTTTAAATAATAACATATATAGAAGGTGCACAGTGTCATTCACACAAACACTAAACACCATCATGGTAACACACATAAAACTGAAATAATGCAAAAAACATTAATTTAACAACATTAGATGTAACATACAACCCTAATGTACAAAACTGCCAAGAAAAAAAACTAAGATGAAGAACTTATTTCAACAAAAAAACATCAAATAAAAAAAAATGAAATACAGGGAATTCTGGGAATGTCAATTTACGGTTATTCACTGTAAATTTTACATTCTTTTTCACTTACAAAAACGGTATACTACCGTAAAATTACATGCAAAGTCCAACACAGTTTTTCACCGTATATAGAAGGGGTTTTTACCGTAGCATTTTTAGTTTTTTACCGTTAAATTCACTGATTTTTTACAGTGAAAGAAAAATTGCAAAGAAAAAAAAAAGAAATATGATGAAAAAAATATGTATGTGTTGCTTAGAATGAATGAACAAACAAATGAATTAATTAATAAACAAATGAATAATGGTCCCTGCAAAATAACTATAAAATAAAAATGAAAAAAGAAAAATTAAGAATAAAAGCATGTATGTGGCTTACAAATAATATTTCTTAAATTTTATGCATTTAAGAGTCTTCCACCAGCCTAAAATGAATGAATGAATGAATTAATTAATTAATTAATGAAATAAAATAAAACACAAAATAAAATAAAAAAATTAAATAAAAGATTGCAAAGCGAGAAAAAAGTTAAAATGAAGAAAGATGTATGGGTTGCTTTGAAATATTTCTTATATGTAATGCATTTTACAGTCTTCCACCAGGGCAAAATGAATGAATCAATAAATGAATTAATTAATGAATGAATGCATAGGGTCCCTACAAAATAACAACAATACCATGCAAATTATAAATTGCAAAGGGAAGAAAATGGAGAAAAAAGTGTGTTGCTTACAAATAACATTTCATAAATTTAATGCATTTAAGAGCCTTCCACCAGCCTAAAATGAATGAATGAATGAATAAATAAATCAATACATGAATAAATGAATGAATAGGGTTCCTGCAAAATAACCACTATAAAAAAGAGAAATAGCAAAGGAAAAAAAGAAAAATAGAATATAGTATGTTTGTGCTGCCTAGAAATAACATTTCTTGAATTGTATGCATTTAAGAGTCTTCTACCAGCCCAAAATGAATAAATGAACAAATAAATATAGGGATCCTCCAAAATAAAAATTGCAAAGGAAAATATATAATATAATATTTCATAAATGTAATGCATTTAAGAGTTATTCTCCAGCCTAAAATGAACGAATGAACAAATGAACAAATGAATCAACGAATGAATAAATAAATGAATGAATGCATGAGGTTCCTGAAAAATAACCACTATGAAAAAGTAATGAGAAATTGCTTAAAAATAATATTTCTTAAATTGTTATCACTGAGGAGTCTTCCACCAGCCCAAAATTAATGAATGATGAATGAATGAACCAGGTTCCTGCAATATAACAACTATAAAACAAAAGTGAAAAGTTGCAAATGAAAAAAAGAGAGAAGTTAAGAAAAATGTATGTGCTGCTTACAAATAATATTTCTTAAATCGTATGCCTTTAAGTATTCTACCAGCATAAAATAAATGAATGAACAAATAAATGAATGAATGAACGAACGAATGGGGTTCCTTCAAAATAACCACCATGAAAAAATTAGAAATTGCAAAGGAAAAAAAGAGAAAAAAGTTTGTATGTGCTGCTTAGAAATAATATTTCTTAAATTGTATGCATTTAAGAGTCTTCCACCAGCCCAAAATGATTGAATAAATTAAGTTCAAATAAAACTATTTCTATAATCTACTATAATATGAAAAAGAAAAATAGCAAAGAACATAGTAAGTTAAATTAAGTTAATAACATTTTTCCAAGTCATATCTTGTTTTACTTGGAATTCAAATAAGATGGGTTGGGAAGCTGGAAAACATTTGCTTGACCTTGACATCTCATCTCAGAAAAAAGTATTTATATGTTGCTTAGAAATAATATTTCTTAAATGTAATGCATTTAACAGTATTTCACCAGCCCAAAATGAATGAATGAATGAATGAATAAATAAATAAATAAATAAATAAATAAATAAATAAATAAATGCATTAGTGGTGGGCCGTTATCGGCGTTAACGTGCTGCGTTAACGCGAAACTCTTATCGTGCGATAAAAAAAATATCGCCGTTAATCTATTCTCATATTTGGGTTGGGAGCTGGGTCTAAACTACTGATAGTTTAACGCTAATGTATACCGAATATGGTCACGCGTTTAAGTCTCCTCCACCAAAACACAGACAGGATCGCGTCGTCCTCCATTCATGAAAACCGAATCTACTATAGCGCGAAATGCCACGTAAATTCGTTTTTTGATTTCATAAATCTAATGTTGGTCAGTCACTTAATTCAAATCGCGATATGGACTAGTGTATGTGAAAACTGAAATGCAAAAAGACCGTTTTAATATGAATCTGAAATGTTCCGTTTGCCTAGCTGTATGTATGCATTGCGGAGACGAGCTTTTACTACACGCATACTGAAACACACGTGACGCTCCCGGTAATTTTTGGCTTTTTTTTAATCTCACATGAACAGATAAACTTAATCTCCCAAACTGCTGTGAGTGTCACTTTTACCGTTTCATTTGAGAAAACTAGCATCATATCATACTGTATGACACAGAAACGTCACGGCAACCTGTCAAAATAAAAGTACTGTGTAACATGTAATGGGCTGGGTAGGTGTTGACGTTAAAAAAAACACAATCTAATAGGTAGAAAAAATTATTTCATTGTTAGTTAGTTAGTAAACACAAGTACATCTAATTGAACATAATTTATTTTCATCAACAAATTATCATAGAACAGCTTTATGAGCTTTATGATCCATTCTCAAAGACTTACTTTTAGTCATTATTTGGGTAGCACACATATTCT
Source organism: Garra rufa (assembly GCF_049309525.1). NCBI lineage: Eukaryota > Metazoa > Chordata > Actinopteri > Cypriniformes > Cyprinidae > Garra > Garra rufa. The sequence goes on along the minus strand of NC_133369.1, from coordinate 5,793,067 downwards.
GAATGCCTTCAGCAGAATTCAAATTAGCCATTTTAATCTAGATTAATCTATATTAATTCCAAGATTTAATCTAGATTAATCTAGATTAAAAAAATTAATCTATGCCCACCCCTAAAATGCATACATAAATAGGATTCCTGCAAAATAACTAACATTTTTAAAAATGCAAAGAAAAAAAGAAAAATTAAGAAAAAAAGCAATTTGTTGCTTAGAAATAATATTTCTTAAATGTTATGCATTTAAGAGTCTTCCACAAGACCAAAATGAATGAATGAATGAATGAATGAACGAACAAATAAATAAATAGGGTTCCTGAGAAATAACACCTACAAATAAAAAAAATTGCAAAGGGGAAAAAATGTGTTGCTTAGAAATAATATTTCTTAAATGTAATGCATTTGACAGTCTTTCACCAGCCCAAAATGAATGAATGATTAAATAAATGCATGCATACATAAATAGGATTCCTGCCAAATAAAAATAAAAATGAAGAAAAAAAGAAATGTGTTGCTTAGAAATAATATTTCTTAAATTTGATGCATTTAAGAGTCTTCCACTCATGGAATGAATGAGGTTTAAGTAATACATCTACTATAATAATACTATAATATGAAAAAGAAAAATACACAGTAAGTTAAATAATTTAAGTTAATAACTTAACCTAATAAATTAAGTTATGGCATCCACCAGTATGGGTTAACTTATACTAAACAGACGTACCTTGAACCCATGTAGTCATTCTTGATTATCAGGTAAATAATCACAGACAGACCTGTAGAACACCTATCATAACAAGAAAAGTAAGTTCATGACAGAAAGCTGCACTCTGTTGGCCAGTTACCGTTTAACTAGATGATATTATCCGGACATGAGTTAGTACATTTTACTCTTCTCTTCCAAATCTAATAGCAAAATATTCATAATTTAAAAGCACTGCCTGCAAAAACATCACCTGATGTCTCAGAAGGGCCCGAGCCAGGGTTGAAAACAGCTCTCCGATGGTTGCGCAAATTGAAAATTTTATTTCCCAAAGCCACAGTAGATTCTTCAGTTTGAACAGTTTATTGGGCCGCCTGTGGATGCAACGCCGCCATCTCCGGAAGAACTGAGCGTAACAGAACAGGAGGAAACCAGGCAATCTTGTTAAACAAAATAGTGAAAGGCTGTACATGCACTCCAATAGAATCTAAACAAATTAAGTGCAAACAATTCCACTCCAGAATGTATTTCGGTAATAAGTGCTGAGCTTTTGTCAGTGTAAATGGAGAGAGTGTCAAACATGGTATCATTTAAGTCTGCGACCGCAGTAACGGGCAGATCGCTAATTAACGGAGCTGTGCATAACTCACGAGCGTCGTGTACGGCGAGGCAAACCGGATTCTTCATTCTGAGATTACGACGCATCATCCTCTTCAAACAAATCTCACTTCTTTTAACTTCCTGCATTAAGGAACATTAACATATGGGCCATGTTTTCAAATTCAGTTCGCCGTCTATTACAGACGCATTTTCTCTAAACGCATGAATTTATTTAGTGAAGGCTGTCGCCCCTAGGGATCGCATAGTAAACATTTGGAACTCATTATTGGTTTGCGTACAGTAAAGAAACACCCAACTTTAGTCTCTTCCACTTTCCTGCGTTTCCACCACGGCTGTCACGGCGGGCGGCAATCATTCGGCTTCGGTCGCAACCGCGGACCTTTGAGCACGAGAGGCCATTCGGAGCGAAGTCACTCGTGTGTACAAACCGCGGCGCTTCAGACTTTAATGATTCTCAGTCTATAGCCAGAGAGCCTTAAATTATGCAAGACGTGAAAATGTTGAGTTTCCCACTGACATTACACTAAATGTTCCTGCAGAGTTCAGAACAGACAAGACAGCAAAATGCTTGACGTTTGCCATCACATTTGATGCTGACAAACACAGCACAGATATGTTCACATGGGAACCTGAGAGAAGAGACATCAATCTTAAAACACTTTCTCCTACGTCGGTTTGATATGTGCATATATATATGGTTTAGGGGTGAATTCAAGTTAATTGGGACATTTTTTCAAGTCATATCTTGTTTTCTTCGAATTCGGATCAGATTACAGAAGAAAAATTGATTGTGAAGCTGGAAAACATTTGCTTGACAAGGTCAAAATTGACATCTCCATGGAAGAGTGACAGTTCCTGTTGTCAAAATGAAGACATCAGGCTGTATTTTTTTTAATTAGGGCTTTTGCATGTACTGATAAATGTTGTTAAATGAAGTACACTTCCTGTTGGTGGGAGGAGGAAAGCAGTTCAACTTGGCATGTTATTAAAGCAAGCGTGCAACATATAAGAATAAGTAAAATGCTGCCTACATAAAATATGCAATTTTAATTTTAATAAAATAAAATGTTGATTTTTTTAAAATGAATGTTTAAAGATTTCTTCAAAGAAAAAACATTTATATTTCTAATTTTGGTTTAAAAATGTATTAAAATGAAAGTGAAAATGTCTAACCTTTTGAAAGACAGCCGTTATATTTCAATATTTTAGTTTTAAAACCAATTTTAAAAAATTGTATAAAAATATCTAACCTTTTCAAAGAAAAAGAAGCTATATTTCTAATTTTAGTTTTAAAAAAAATTAAAAAAAAAGTTTAACCCTTTGAAAGACAAAGCTGGTATATTTTAAAATTTTTGTTTTAAAAATAAATACAAATTTGTGTAAAAACTTCTAACCTGTTGAAATAAAAGGCTGTTATATTTCTAATTGTTGTTTTAAAAATAAATGCTTTTTTATAAAAACGTTTAACCTTTTGAAAGAAAAAGCAGTTATATTTCTAATTTTTTTTATAATATATATAATTTTGTGTAAAAAATGTCTAACTCTTTGAAAGACAAAGCATTTATATTTAAAATGTTTAGTTTTAAAAGTAAATACAACTTATTTTGTAAAAATGTCTAACCTTTTGAAAAAAAGGCAGTTATATTTCTAATTTTAGTTTAAAAATAAATAAAATTGTGTAAAAAATGTCAAACATTTTGAAAGACAAAGCAGTTATTTTTCTAATTTTAGTTTTAAAAACAAATACAATTTTGCGTAAAAATGCCTAAACCTTTGAAAGATAAAGCATTTACATTTCAAAATTTTAGTTAAAAAAAGAACTTTTTTGTAGAAAACTTTTGAAAAACAAAGCAGTTCTATTTCAAAGTTTTAGTTTTAAAATAAATACTTTTTTGTACAAATGTCTAAACTTTTGAAAAACAAAGCAGTTCTATTTTAAAGTTTTAGTTTACATTTTTTTGTAAAACTTTCTAACCTTTTGAAAAACAAAGGAGTGATATTTTAAAAATGAGTAAAAATTTTTGTAAAAATGTCTAACCATTTTTTTAAAGACAAAAGAATTTATATTTCAAAATTTCAGTTTTAAAAATAAATAAATACATTTTTGTAAAAATGTCTAACCTTTTGAAAGAAAGCGGATATTTCAAAAATGTATTAAAAAAAATAGTTTTCTAGTTTTGGTTTTAAAAATAAAATATGATTTAGTGTAAAAAAAAAATCTTTTGACATTTTAACCTTTTGAAAGCAGTTATATTTTAAAAAAAAAGTTTTAAAATTGTAATCCTTTGAAAGACAAAGCCGTTACATTTCAAATTTTTAATTAATTTATTTATTTTTTGTAAAAATGTCTAACCTTGTGACAATCTGATCACATAATGGACCAGAAAAGAGATGCCATCATGGCTGAGATTACATCTAGTTGATCCTGAAAATGCAAAAAAATAAACCACAATTCTTGATTTTTTTTTAGATGTTGTAAAAGAAAAAGATTATTAGATACATTTCTTAGTAATTGTTTATGAAATTTACTAACAATTTCTATGTGAAAACTGCTTATACACCTTTTTTTTTGGTGTGGGATGCAAAACTCAACACAAATCTGCCCAATTTGAAATAGCATACTCTTTCTACCATAATAAGATATGATAAAAACATTTAGAGTAGTATATACAGTGAGTATGATACTTCAAAGTCAAATTCTGTACATACTACAGTATATACTGCACCAAAAGCAATAAGCTAGTACGCCTTTGCAATCATAGTTGTAGTTTTCAAACAAATGTCCTAAACACTGCCATTGGTCAATTAAAATCATCTTAAGTGCCAACCGATGGCCTATCAGAACTTCATACACCTGCGATTTCATGCCAAGCTGATAAACGCTGATGCTGATTTGGAATATACAGAGCCCATATTTATTCTCCACCGGGATGCGATTATTTCTTCATATAACACAGCGCACGCCGGCCACAGAGAGAGAGAGGAAGGTAAACAGTGCCACCGCTCTTGATTAAGTGACGTTATTCGCTGTCAATGAATTCCTCTGAAATGTCTCTTTCTCTCTCCCTGGGTTTCTCCATCTCATCTCATCAGACACACAGAGAGCTCGTTCGACTAAATGATAGCCGCCTCTCTCGGCTGTTTAAACATACGGTAATGACACCCACCTCTCTATCACGCTGTCGGATGGGGCATTACCGCTTGTGAGGAGTTCAGAGAAGTACGGCGCACCGAGGAAGCCACCGCTGACAAACCAATGAGCTCCGATGGAGCCATTACTCCATTTTAATCATAACGCTTAAGAGAAACAATGTGGGCATAAGACGGCGCCATACACGTCTTTGCAGATAGTTAAGAATGCATTAAGCAGTTACCCATGCACTTCATTATTCAAATGCTGCACAGGTGTAAATTAGTGCAAACGTGACAGAAGTGAACACTGGGGCCGGCAGAGGAGATCCTACACTTACCAAAATGTTCAAAATACATTATGCATGGATAAGCATTTGCTACATTAGCGATGTTTCAGCTAAGTTGCAAATGTATGCACAAAAACTGAATATTGCAAAAACATTTTGAAAATCTATCCTATGTGTTCAAGAGAACAAAACCATCACTTCTTCCAGGTAAATTGATGCAAAACAGAAATTATCATGAAGTTTCCATCCAGCTTTTTGAAGCAATTTTTCCAAAATTTGCCAATGTGGATGGCAACCAGGCAATTGTTGTCACAACAAAGAGACAATGAGAAATTTATCAAAATGAAGTGAGTTTGATTAAAACAAGAACAAATATGCCAACAGGATGATAAAAATGAACTCAATTCAAAGGGGAAAATATGTTTTCATACCTAACTGACAGATATTTGTTCTTGTTTTAAGCATAATCTTGTTTTAGGCAATTTCTCAGAAAACAAGACTTCATATTTTTAATTTGTATATATATACATATTTTTTTTTTCTATAGAAAACCAGTGCCTGTTCTGTTTTAATAAATAAAATACCGTAATTTTGTTTAATTTCTCAGAAATCAATACTTCATATTTTCAATTTGCATCTCAAGTAAATGCATTTCGATTTAATGTTAAGATATTCGAAAACCAAAAAAAAAAAAAATCACAAAAAAAAAACTAAGAAAATTCTCTAAAAGAATTCTCTATAAATTAACGTTTTCCAGTTTAAAAAAAAGAGTACCTTTTCTGTTTTACTACAATTTGTTTGTATAAAAAATGGTAAATAAAAGAAAAGAATAATAAAAAAGATATTTGTTCTTGTTTTAAGGATAAACTTAATTTTGTTCAATTTCTCAGGAAACAACTTCATATTTTCAATTTGCATCTCAAGTAAATGTATCTCACTTTAATGATGTTTTATGAAAACAGTGGTGCTGCCTAATATATATATGGATTTTCCAAAAATAATTTGTTGTGTGTGTATATATATATATATATATATATATATATACACACATACAACAAATTATTTTTTTATAAAAAAAATATTGTAAATTTAAATTTTTTTTTTTTTTTTTGGGAAAACCAGTTAAATAATTAGTCAAAAATACATTGCACTATATATATACACATTTTCGGCATTTTGTTAAAAAAAAAAAAAAAAACTTGGAAATCCAATTAAATAACCAAGTCAAACAAGAAAACTGGTTTATATCACTTACGGAACATTTAGTCAAGTGCATTGCATTCTGGGATACTGTAGTACACAGTGTGTTCTAGCATGCTGCACATGTTTGAGAAAGTAGTATGTCATCCAGGCATTCCTGACAATTTACATTCTGCAAACGGAATGCATACACTGTAAAAAGTTTTCACCAGTTTCAACTTAAAAACTTAAGTTTAGCAGCTGCCTTAAAATCTTAAGTTAAATCAACTGAAGTCATTTAAACTCACAAGTTAAATCAACTCATTTTTATTGTAATAAGTTAAAATGACTTGTAGTTTTAAGCTGATTTAACTTAAAAACTTAAGGCAGCTGCTGAACTTAGGTTTTTAAGTTGAATCTGGTGAAAACTTTTTACAGTGTATTTCTAGTATGACTAGTGTGTTATTCCGATCATAGCCAGTGTCTTCTCCTGTGGGTGAAAACAGACAAGCTCAACACATGTAAACAGAAACAAGCACTAAATGTTGCCTTGTTCTCCATTTCAGCAAGCATGCAATGAATTTGGCAGAACTTTCCATAATGTATGGGCATGACGCTTTTGTGGCGTTACAAACGACAACAGCTCATATCCTGATTTCAAGGATCGAACTTTGTTTCAAAAATCATTTAATCTTGTTAGACAAAAGAGACGAACAGTGTAAAGCCTGCTGCAAAAATGCATACTAGCAGAAACCTTCAATAGTGAGATGAACAAATTGCTACTCTGAATTTCCACACGACAACAGCAAAAAACAATGGTCTTTTCTGAATGAAAATGTTTCTGTGAAGACAGGCAAACAAAAGCGGATGGCAGTGACACTCGCTATGGCAGGGCTTTGTTTGCAGATCATGTCTATGTATGAGTGTGTGGGTGTTTGCATGCATTGCAGGTGTGTGTATATGAGCATTTTGGAGTTGCAAATACATTGTTTGCACCAAAATTTGTGATTGGAACATTGGAAGGAGAGAATTGGTGGTCCAAGGGGGGGAGCTGTAAGGGTGCATTGTCTCAGCTCAGCCCTGGAGACGTGTGTCTGTGAATGCCACAAAACAAGAAGCACCATACAGATATTCAAATATGCAATAAATCACTTTTTAATGTCTCTAAAAGGACTTGGAAATATGAGAAATATCATATCAGGGAAATATGTAAATATCTTGTAGCTTCTGAAGGGCAGTAAGATGTTCACATATTTCCCAGAAGACAAAATAATAGCAATTTACACAATCATCCAAAAGCTGGATCTCAACACTGTACAGCCACCACTGGGAAGAGCTCAAATGTGATAACATTCATACCTTGAATGCAACACGAGTCGCTTCGGATAAACGTGTCTGTCGAATGCATAAATGTACTGTAAATGTAAGCTTCACTAGTCAGGACGAAGCAGGTACTCATGCACAACTATCACAAAACACACAAACAGTTGATCATTAATGAAGTCACACACCATCAGAAGAACCAATGGGATGGAAACGTTCAATCCGGCTAATTAGAATACATTCAGTTCTTTTTTTTTTTTGTCTTGTGGAATATATGTAAATATCTGTTAAATAAACAGTTTTTTGTATTCTGTAAAACACAAACACAAGTGAGAGAAATGGCCAGCAGATTTGAGTGACATATCATATGATTTTTACAGCGTATACTCGACATGTAACATGTAATACCCGGCATGCTCAGATATTATATAACAGGAGCTGAGAGCGTCAAGGAAGCTCCTCTGCCATGTAATAACATCTCTATCAGCTCTCCCGCGGGAGCAGGGGCCTGTCAGCGCTCGGCTCCGGAGAGACTCATCCTTACACAGGCACCTCGTTTGTTTAGTGTTAATCGACTCAAGTCGCACGCTGCTAAACATCATGACCTCACTCCTCAAACATCTCAGAGTCACCTGACCTCACAGAACACTGAATATACAGCACATTCTGCACAGTGATTTATCACCTTTGATTGCCTTGTACGTTACTGAGGAGAACTACAGTACTTTACTGCTGAAAGAGAGGTAGAGATGGTGAGAAAGACAGAAAACAAAAAGACAGAAAAACATACAGATTGAGGCTGAAGACAGACAGATAAACAGACAGAAACGTGCAGAAACATACAGATAGACAGAAGACAGACAGAAAAACATACAAATAGAGGCTGAAGACTGACAAATAAACAGACAGACAGACAGATTAACATAAAGATAGACAGAAGACAGACAGAAAAACATTTATAGAGAGTAAGATAGACAGTAAGAGAGTAAGATAGACAAACAGACAGACAGACGCAGATATATGCAGCAGATACACAGAGTAGACAGACAGACAGATAGATAGACACAGGCAGATAGATGCAGTAATACATAGAGTAGACAGACAAACAGACATACATATATATAGACAGACAGACAGACATGTATACAGATAGAGTAAATATATAGAACAGATGTGCTAGACAGACAGTAGACAGTCAAATACAAAGAGTAGACAAACTGTCTATATATAGACAGAATATATGGTTAGACAGACATAAACAGATAGATAGACAGATATATAAACAGACAAAAGATATATATATATATATATATATATATATATATATATATATATATATGTGTGTACTAGACAGACAAACAGGCAGAAAAGACACACATATACACATATACATACATATATATACACACACACACACACACACACACACACACATATACACATATATACACACACACACACACACACACACACACACACATATATACACACATACACACACACACACACATACATATATACACACACATGCATATATATATATATATATATATATATATATATATATATATATATATGCATACATACATATATATATATAAACAGACAGAGGAAATATATAGTACATGTGTACTAGACAAACAAAGAGTAGACAAACAATTAGAAAAGACGTGTGTGTGTGTGTGTGTGTGTGTGTGTGTGTGTGTGTATGTATATATATATATATATATATATATATATATATATATATATATAGACAGAGAGTAGACAGAGAAGACAGACTGTCTTTATGTAGACAGACAGAACATACAGACAGACGAGACACATATAAATAAAGAGACTGGAGACAAACAGATAGAGAAGACAGACTGTCTATATCTAAAGGCAGAATATACAAACAGACAGATTTATAGACAGGCAGATATACAGTATAGACAGTGGACAGATACAGATAAATAAACAGACAGACAGTCAGATTTGATAGACAGACAGACAGACAGACATAGACCAAGTAGACAGATAAACAGCATGGACAGACAGATTGTCTATATATAGACGCATAGACAGATATGTAGACAAGATAGACAGGCATATATACAGACAGTGGACAGACAGATATAGAGAGAGACAGACAGAAAGAAAAATAAGAAAACAGATAAATCAGATAGACAGATAAAGGGAGATAACTAAAGATGACAGAAAACTAACAGTAAAGACAGACAGACAGGTAGACAGACAGACAGTCATGCTGTGCTCTTTCATTTGACTATCAGAAGCATCTTCACGCCCCACTAGCGTCCAGGGTCGTCCAACCTGTTGGAGGCGACAGAGCTGCACCCCTCCTCTTGTCCCCGACTGAACAAACGTGTCTTAAACTAAATAATCCCCATTGTGGAGCTGAATACAGTAGCAGGTGTTCGTTTCTCCCGCCCGCCTCCACCCTCTGCATGGTGAGCACATATCACGTGCAGATGCGCCCATCAAAGGGCAACTCGCGCTCCTCCGCCAGATAACGTGAAACCGAGATAACAGCTTACTGAGTTTGAAGACTGACTGTAGGTGCATTTCCTCACAGCTCTGAACAATGCACGCTCGCTGAGGAAGTGTTTTTAGGTCACATATGGCCGGGCACCGCCGGCAGCCGCGCACACGTTTGTCTTGCGACAGGCGTTCGTGAATTGACAAGAAAAACCGATAATGCCATAGCAGAGATGGAGGGAGAGAAAGGGGGGTGGAGGACGAAAAAAAAGGCAGTGATTGAATAACAGTAATTAAAGCGGTTATTCGTTCGGCGAGCACCTGCGTGAAGGATGATATTACTCCTTAATTCAGCTCAGTTTAACTTCCCTCAGCCGCTGCTTTTCAACTACACCTCATTAATCGCTGATTGGCATCGAGCTGTTTGCGGGAACAAAATGTTTACTCTCCTCAAACCTCTTTCTCAAGGGCTAGTTTCATGTTTTTCTTTACCTTGCGCATTATTCAAACGCCGGTATTTTTCCCCATACGTTCTTACAGTTAGAGAACCATTAAAGATTCCCATGTTTCACTTGAAACAAAGAGACTGAGATGTTTAGTGGTATTTCAGCTGTAACCATTGGTTCCTCTAAGAGTCCATTTGTGTGAACTGACAATTCACGATTTTCAAAATTCATAGCGGCACAAAATACAGTTGCATAAATAATGGCTATTTTCAAATGTGCGGAATCTAAACAAGGCCATGCATTATTTTTCCACTTCTCTTGTTTCCTCAAAAACAAGACTTTTTTTTCCTCGGTATCTCAACATAGTTATCTCAACAAAAGACAAGGCCACATATTAGTTATTAGACAATAACTAATGCACGGAACTTAAAATAATAAATAAACATTAAAAAGTTCAATAATGCAATATATTGGCAAATCATTTGTCAACATTCAAGAACTAACAAAACAAGAACTTTGACAAAATGCATGGCCTCTAAAAATATAATAATAAATCATTAAATAATTAAATTTTACAATATATTGATAAAAAAGAGAAAAAACTAATGCATAGCCTTAAAGTCATGCATTATCTTGTTTTCTCAAAAACAAGACCTTTTTTTTTCTCAGGATTTCAACAAAAATCAAGGGCATGCATTAGTTATTAGACAATAACTAATGAACGGAATTAAAAAAAATAAAGAAACATATTAAAAAGTTAAATAATGCAATACATTGGCAAAATAAGACCCAAAAGAATGCACAGCCTCTAAATAAATTAAAAAACAAAACTTGCCAAAATTAAAGAACAAAACAAGAACTTTGACAAAACAAGACATAACTATTGCCTTAAACAAGACTATGCATTATTTTTCAGCATCTCTTTTTCTCAAAAACAAGATTTTTTTTTCCTCGGGATCTCAACAAAAGACAAGGCCATGTGTTAGTTATTAGACTGTAACTAATGCACGGAATTAAAAAAAATAAAGAAACATATTAAAAAGTTAAATAATGCAATATATTGGCAAAATAAGACCCAAAAGAATGCACAGCCTCTAAATTTATAAAAAAAAAAAAAAAAACTTGCCAAAATTAAAGAACAAAACAAGAACATAACTGTTGCCTTAAACAAGACTATGCATTATTTTTCAGCATCTCTTTTTCTCAAAAACAAGACTTTTTTTTTTCCTCGGGATCTCAACAAAAGACAAGGCCATGTGTTAGTTATTAGACTGTAACTAATGCACGGAATTAAAAAAAAATAAAGTAACATTAAAAAGTTCAATAATCCAATATATTGGCAAAACAAGACCAAAAAATAAATGCACAGCCTCTAAATAAATGAAAACAAAACTTGCCAATATTCAAGAACTAACAAAACAAAAACTTTGACAAAACAAGACATAACTATAGCATGGCCTCTAAAAACATAACAATAAATCATTAAATAATAAAATTTTACAATATATTGATTAAAAAAAAGAGAAAAAAAAATTAATGCATGCATTATTTTTCCCACATCTCTTGTTTTCTCAAAAACAAGACTTTTTTTTTTTCTTGGGATCTCAACATAGTTATCTCAAAAGACAAGACCGCATATTAGTTATTAGACTGTAACTAATGCACGGAATTTTTTAAAATAAAGGAACATTAAAAAGTTAATAATCCAATATATTGGCAAAACAAGACCAAAAAATAAATGCACAGCCTCTAAATAAAAAAAAATAAAAAAAAACTTGCCAACATTCAAGAACTAAAAGGACAAGACAATTATTGCAAGGCCTCTAAAAACATAACAATAAATCATTAAATAATTACATTTTGCATGGCCTTAATTTTTTTGCATCTCTTGTAAATAAAAAAATAAAGGAACACTAAAGTTCAATAAGAGTTAAAAAAAAAAAAAAATGCACAGCCTCTAAATAAATAAACTAAACTTGCCAACATTCAAGAACTAAATATTAAAACGCACTGACAAAACAAGACATAACAGACATATTGAATAAAAAAAAATAATAAAATATAAATATAAATAAAAAAATAAGGCCTTAAACAAAATCAAAACTTACCAATTTTAAAAACTTAAATGCCATGCAAGACCCCATACTTAAAAATATAATTTTTTTAAAAGCTGCTGTATTAACCTCCATAAAAACGGTCATATTAGAACATTTATTGGCATCTACTTCAGTGGAAATGACTACGTTACTACATTAAAAACAGCAGTCATTCCTCGTTGTGGGGGTGTAAGTGAATTGTGTTCATTTACAAACAAAACACAATTCAAAAACCAAACAGGCATCTAAATGGCAAAAGTTCAAATAGGCAAAGTGACAAAAGTACAAATTGGCTCAAATCAGTTGCTCCCATCCGCTGCCGTACACGTATATGTGTGTAAGTGAGAGAGAGAAATGGAGCAGCTGCATCTTTATGTTCAATATTTACTCGTCACCAGCAAGTGCTAATGCAGAAACCCTTGAGAAGGCATTCAAATGCTTTCAGATGAGAGAGATTCTTCTTTTTTAAAAAATGACACACTTCTTATTTGGGAGAGAATACCTTCTGTTTATTGGATTTTCAGCCATTTCATTGAGCTCCATCCGCTTTTTAAGGTGAAAATGAAAAATGGTATTGAGCAGCGCGGGTTTGTGCATCATATTGTGCTTGATGCAATGTAGGTCAGTGTTCTGCAGCGCCGCAGATAAGACACGGGGAACAAGTGTTGTGTGTACTTACAAGCAAATATCTGTCAAAATAGCAATTGACAGATCTACAAGAGCGCTTTTGGCTTGGGACGTGTTCCTCCGTCATTAGCATTTAAAAAAAAAAAAAAGGCCAGAGATTTGGGCCTATCAGCCTTGACTCGCTGCAGAGCCGGGCTGGCCTAGGTTGTTATCTGTTCAGTACAGAGGTGCAGCTGTTTAGCGAATGGATTTGCTGATTTTTAAAGGGAGATGAGGGGGGAAAAAAGAGAGGGAAGAATCAGGTACCAACAACAAGCCTCTCCAAAACAAGCGTTCAGAATTTCGCAAACCTTACCTTCAGCCCGCAATATTTTTTGGAAAAGGCATTAGGCGGGGCAAAAAAAGCATGAAAAACGTTTTCTTTATTCACTCTCCAGTCTCCTGAGGGCCCCACTCCAGCACCGGGGCCGACGCCACCCTGGTGGACCGACGAGGCAGAGAGGAAGGGGAACAAATGTGTCGCTTTAGGTGGTATAGGGATGCAGCTGGCAAGTGTGCCACCTTTGTCTGAAGCAATCCCAGCGTGGCTCGCTCGCACACACACTCGTGGAGGAATTCTGGCCCTAGCGGGGCCAAGGGGGCGGGACGTTAGCCTCTGGCCAGAGAAGAAACGGGGGGTGTCTGTCTTTACTGAAGCTTCCTGCGTGCAAAAACACATAATCATGCGCATCAGTGTTTTCTGCAATGCTATTTGGGAGCGCCGGTATACTGACGACAAAAAGTCAACAATTTTATCCTGCGTGTTGGTGATTTAATCAGACTGAATCAGACAGGAAGTAATCGATTAGAAAACTCTGAATTGGTTCGAATGAATCACTCACTCACTCACTGAAAAGGTCAAGACTCAAAATGACCCGAGAACTGTCTGGCAAACAAAATGCAAACAAACAAAACTTACCAATGTTTTTTTGTTACTATGCTTATAGTTCGCTTTTAAAATGCCATGCAAAAAAAAAAAAAAAAATTAGTTTAGTGAATGCATAATGCATCTGCATTAAAGGGAGATGAACAGGGGGAAGAATCAATGCAAACTAGCACTAAAAAGTAATTGAATAAAAAAATAAAAGCATACTGCTTGCTTATGACAATGTTTAGTTTCAATTTTAAATACATAAAATATATTTACATTTAAAAATATTAAACATTTTATATTTATATAATAAATATATAATTACATATTTCTATAAAAATATAATTATAATGTATTTTATTAATTAAATGCAACTCTGCAAAAAAAAAAAAAAAAAAAAAAATGCAATAGCCAAAAAAACATTGTTGTATGGGTCAAAATGATTGATTGTTCGTTTATGCCAAAAACCATTAGTAATTAAGTAAAGATCATGTTCCATGAAGATATTTTGTAAATTACCCACTGTAAATATCAAAATTTAATTTTTGATTAGTAATATGCATTGCTAAAACTTTATCAAGGCAACTTCTAAGGCGATTTTCTTAAAAAAAAAATGCTTTTTATTAATATTATTTTTTTTAAATTATTATTTTGTTTTTTGCAGCCTCAGTTTCCAGATTTTTAAATGCTTGTATTTTGGAATAATCAGAAATGTCAATTTAAAAAAAAATGGGCCCTTATGACTGGTTTTGTGGTCCAGGGTCACATATCTACATATCTACAGTTTAATTTTAACTTTAAATATATGATAAAATATTTTAATATAAAGATGCAGTTAATGAACCATGAAATCAATCAATCAATCAATCAATCAATCTATCTATCTATCTATCTATCTATCTATCTATCTATCTATCTATCTATCTATCTATCTATCTATCTATCTATCTATCTATCTATCTATCTATCTATCTATCTATCGTACAGTTTTCAAGTTTTCAGGCCTAATTTCACTGTTGAAGGTAAAACAATATTGTGCATGAAAAACTGTTATACACAGAGAAACTGACAAATGGCAGCTTCATTTCACACTGCAGCATAAGCTCGAAGTGGTCGTCAGAAAATGATAAAACTCATAAATAGAGCTCTGTGAAGGTGCTTTAAAAATTCCAACATGTGTTATTGATTGAACGGGTCACGGTAAAGACGCTCTCATGGCTAATCAAAATATATTTCATTAAAAAAAAAAACAGACATGCAGGTGCTTTTGAAAATGTATTCATTTTATGCCATTCCCCCCATAATTCTTTTCCATTACTGCTCTTCATTTCGCCTGTCTATTGAGTGGGTGTCCAAACTAACAATTAAACTATTGTTAAGAGAACAGAAAGCCGGAGGAGTTGCCGTTTCAGGAGATAATAATCAAATATCACTCCACTGTAATCACTGTTAAACTACTTAACCCTCAATCGCACGCACGCTCCACGCAAAACCAATGAGAAAAGTACTCGAAAAGGATTGGAAACTTCTTGAAATCTATTAAAAGTTCTGTTTCATCAGCACACGTAACCTGCAGAGCCGGTGGCCGACTGTCGCAATATTCAAGCTCAACACAAGCTTTTTTTCTCTTACAGCTCGGGTGGGGAATGTTTTCTTGGCCTGCGCCGAGGTCTGACAGATGCTGCCCATCCAAAAGACTCTTGACTCTGCCAAAAATATCAGGCAGGAAATTAGGGGAGGCAATCTATTATTTAAAACAACAAGCGACAGTTCATATGCTCCCGCAACTCTGGAGCGCATCGCAGAGCGAGCGTCGCAGGCGAGCCTGGAGCCGTCTGACTTTACTCAACAACCACAAACTCGCCTCGCCATGCCGCGTTTAGCTCCCTGTAAGCCCTTCTTCAGCCGCATAATGACTTCTGCACCGAGACAATATAAAATAAACACCTTCAAGCCGGTCTATTAGACAACACTTAAAATCATTCCTCCTTTTTTTTGGTTGGCGGGGGGGAAGGGGTGGCGTCTTAATTACTTCCTTGTTGGAGTGAGCTTGAACGTTAACGAGGGATGCTCCTTTCTCTCCGCGGCGAGCGTGTGTAGTTTATTCGTATAATCAGCTAGCTGTCGGAGACTGGATTAGCCCCTCCACGGCGAGTGAAGTGTTTAACATGGCACGCACGATGGGCTCAAACAAGCTCTCTGCCTGCCTTCTCTCCACAAACACTCATTGTCATTAATTTGATTTGCTTATCGCCCCCTTCCCCCCCTTTTAAAAGCTCTCCATTTCGCGTTTCCGCAGCCTCTCCTTTCAAACGCCAGTGCAAATGATTGCACCCGCTGCTAAGAATTACCAGGTAAAGGAACAGCAGAAAAAAAAAATAAAAAGAAGAGAGAAGTTAAATTAAGATGAAGAATTGTAAAATGTTTCCAGTTGGAAGAGTGTTGATTACCAGGGCTCCGGTCCTGCAGGATTACCTGCGATTTATCCTCATATTTTGGGATGCCTCACCCTCCGCATTACGTTCCTCTCTCCGGGGGCCGCGGAAGCAGCTTGCGTGCACCTCTGCCAAAAGAGTTTATTAGAGCAAATGGTATTGTAAGCCCTATGGAAGGCATACCTTATGTGAAGATTTAAAAGATATTAAGAAGATTGTGGGGCCCAGAACCCAGGTGTGTCGGGTAATAGTCATTGTCTCGTACGTGTGTGCGTGCGCCTGTGTGTGTGTGTGTGTGTGTGTGTGCGGATGAAACGGGGAAAGGTGCCAGTGAGAGAGGGTAAAGAACACCCCAGGCGGCTCTGTAATTTACACCCAAGTGGAGAGATTCCTAGACGCCGCTCTCCGCGCTCGAGTCTTTACTAGCTCTGCTTCCTATTACGCGGCTAATAGAGTAATATGGGCGAGATAAACGCACAAGGGATCAACCAGGAGTTCAGCACCTCATCTGCTTGATGCAATGTTTTCAGACTATAATAGCAATTGAGCGCAGTCCCTGATTGGATAAAGTCTGAAGTGCGAACTGTGCGCATGTATTTATTTTAATAATAGATCAAAGATTTAATAACTGATATCATATAAATAAATATAAATATATACACATGTAATTAAATTCTTATGTATAGTCTGGGATTTTGCAAAAAAAAAAAAAATGCAAATGTAAAGGTAAAATGGCCAACAAATTTTTGTAATGTGTTCTAACGCTGTTGTGGTGGTAATACGCATCAGGACTCAAGGGGGCGATAGAGTTACCTTCAAATACCATTTTGCTGCCATCTTTGCTTCCATTCTGAAAGGATTTCTTTTATAGGCAATTGCCTAGGCAGCAAATGTCATGTAGTCACCCAATATTGCAGAAAAAAAGAAAGACTGGTAAAACAATACAGTACAGTCATTCGGAATATAAGGCTACTTTTGAACAGCAGTCAAGGGCAAAGCCTTTTTTTTTTTTTTTTACACATACTGGTGCAGTTATGAAATCTACCAACAGGGGAAACTGCTTCCACTAATCAGCCAAAACTTGTTTGTTATTATTAGTATTAAGTAGGGCTGCCCTTGACTAAAGGTTTTTCTGGTCGACTAGTCATCATTAATTTTAAGCATTAGTCGACTATTAGTTGCATGTTTATTAACAAACCATATAAAAATAATATTTAATTGCCTACATAGCCTAATAAGAGCTCAAGCACGCACAAAAAAGCTTGCCACAGTGCACCGGCAGATATAATAATTATGAATGTGTCAGGGAAAAACAGCATGGAGACTACATTAATGTTATAAGTTATTGATAAACTAGCCCTTTATTTGTTTATCTCTGAGGTAGTGCACCTGTATGCACCTTTCATAATCTGACAATATTGGTTTTCTATTTAAATTGGTTTATTTGAAAGCAGATATTCCACTACATATATTTTTCATGTCTGTAAGGCAAGTATACACAGAGTTTTGAAGTTTCACTTTTAAGTTCACAGAGATCGAGACGGCAGAAAGCGCATCCAGTTTGCTTTCATTATTTTACCAAAGCGCAACGTTTCGTTGTTGTTAGTGCACACAAATAAACAGAGTCTTTACAGATTCGAAAGATGTATTACTTTTATCTTTTATCAGTTTTTTAAGAGCAAGTGACCGCACCAGCGCCTTCATCTGACATGCAGTAAGTGAGCTGCTATTCAGCTTCCACACTCCGCACAGACACTTTAATAGCACACACTTATCTAGGTTAACATTAGATTGAGCTGCCATGTAAAGTCGCTGGTACATACATCTTGATGAAATGCCATATTTGAGGTCAATGAATGATAGGTGAGTGTTAACAATAGACCAGCTATTAATGATCTGTCAGTCACAGAGTGCCTGGCTTCGCCACTTCCTGTGGAATTTTTTCTACGACTAAGCAACTAATAAAATTTTGGTTTACCAAGTTTATTCTCTATCGACTAACAGTCAGTCGAGTTTTAGGGGGCAGCCCTAGTATTAAGGTTGCTTGGCTATAAACAAGCAGATCATGCTCCATCATGATAGATGACCTGAAAGAGAAAAATGGCTATATATGTTTAAGCTAATACCCACCTCTTGAAGAAACGCTAATAATGTAACACATACTTGCGTCTGACCTGTATGAAATTAAGCTTAAGAAACTCCCTGCATAGAGTAAGTTTCAGGCCTTCACCATGATGAGAAGGGCACACGTGAAGCGCCAGCAATTATACAACCAGCAAATGAATCTTCACTCCTGCAAAAAACACCACACATGTAACTTTTGATGGTTAACAACAACCTTGGAGTGAATATATGGTGGGCTTTCAGCATGGATCAATGACAGGGGGCTTTTTGTGTCTAAAATACTGAGCGTCTGAGTACTGTACCCCATCAACATCTTCTCCTCATTATGCTAAAACATTATTCCATGTGCAACACCTGCGGAATAAATTTACCATTCAGATTTGCTAGGGATGATCAAACAAGTCCGAAACACTGTCATTATTTCTCCCTCCGACACGACGGTGAAAATGACTAGTTTTCCTAGGTTTACGGGAGCGATCAATTCAGCTGGAAGTAAACTTCATTTTATCAGTTTAATTTACTTCATCTCCGAAAAAGTGAAAAGCAACAGCACACCTGAACAAGTCCACGTTCGCCATTCTCTGATTGAGGTGCTCAAATGAGTTTTAAAACAAAGCAAGACGCATTTAACGCGCCCCGGGGAACACAATACTTCACTAATGTGTCATTGTTTCGCTCCTTTTAACTCGACTCGAAGATCGCCAGGAGAGCTCGGCGGAACGAGGAGGGCACGAGCGTCTACCGCATCCATCCGTCTGGAAGACAGCAACAAACAATATTTATCCAGCTCGGCACCGGCACGCTAACCTCGCACTCAAAAGCTAGATAAAAAGAAATGAGAGCTAATGAATTAAACCTCCCCAGATATAATTCTGCATTGGCGGTAATCAGGCGCTTCTGCGCCCATGAATATACATGCCCAGCATCAGCTGAAATCCTGTTGGTGGTCAATATTCTTGAAGCTCTGCCAGCGTGGGAATATTCCTGCTTCGTTCTTCTCTGCTTTAATGTTATCAGGTAACACACACTGGCATTAAATCCACAACATAATAAAAGCCCTTTCTGGAAGCCTTCAGAGCAGACAATGCGGCTCTCGCCGAAAGCCCTTTAAATGTTCCTGTTTAATGTCATTACGGAAGCACGAAGCACGCAGGCTTGTCGAGGCTCAGCTTGAAAAGGGAAACCCTACACAAGACCTCAAGGTACATTTGCTCAGACGAAAGACAAAACGAAAGGAAGAAAGCAAACAGAACAAACAAACGAGTCGGTTTATTACGTTGGGGAGATGAATGGCAAAGCAACAACTCTAGCCATCTCCGCTGACAGCTTTTAAACCCAGAGATTTGTGCACATTAGTCACACATTTTAGGAAGAAGGTGCTTTATGAAGTGCATTGATTGGGATTACAGTTCTATCTTTTCCTGTCGTTCTTTCATTCTAAGACCTGTCGCTGATTTCAGGGTTGCCAAGCGCTTCCTCAAAATAAAAGAAGCGGGGAGCTTTTGTCCTTCGTTTTCTAAAATGCAAATGCCTTTTGCATTAGGAGGTGTAATCTACATTTAATATTTTTAATCATTCTAATAAAGACACCGTGCTCAAGTTGTGCCGTTTATTAGCTTATTAATACGTTCATTTGCATGTCTGAAACGAGCCTCATGTATGACCGGGATTACGTGCTGATGTGTCTGTACGCCGAGGATTTAAATAAATTTTGTGCATTAAAACAAAACCCCCAAAAAAGGTTAATAAAATGCACGTGCATTTAAAATAGATTCTCGTTCCATGGGGTTAATAGCTAACTTTTGTTTCTAACTTCTACAAACATGATCACCGCTCTCATTATTAACAAATCTGGGACAAATTTCCCTGACGGTTTGGTACGCACCAAACCAACCGAGTCCACAAAATGGAGTTGCAGTCTGAATTATTCATATTAGCGGTCAATCCGTTTTCTGACAAAATAACAAAAATACAGCCCGGCTTGCTTTTTATTTTCCCATAATCTCTTGAGCCTTATTTTGCAAGGACGGAGGCTGACTTTTGTGGATGTGGGAAATCAATAGTGTTGCCGGAGGGCAGGCTCTCATTTATGTAAGAAATGCCAAGAGGCTAATATTAGAATCATAAACAAAAGCTTTGTCTTTTATTCCCTACGAACCATTCAACATAGCAGCGGATTAAAGTGTGGATGAAATACTATATAGACAAGATTCCCTCAGGACTGGTTCCTCCTCTTCGGCATTCTCTCGGAGGGGAGAGAGAAAGAGAGCCCACTGCACCTTAGTGCTGAAAGAGAGGAGGAGGAGGAGGACGACAAGGAGGAGGAATTAATTTCTGCCCTCTGGGAATAACACACATGGGATCTCAAGAGTTTGAATGAATCTACAAATCTAGCTCTGAAAAGATTAAATAAATAAGAGGGGGGAGGAAGGCGAAGCTGATCAATGTGCATTCGGTAGCAGCGGTCCCTTCTGCTCGCCTTCCTTGGAACGGCCACCGAGGACGTGAAGCGGCGCACCAACCTTAAACACTGATAAGCTGGAAAATTCAAGAATTTTATTAAGATTCGTTAGCTGTGGCAAAACACCACAAAAAGTTTGTCTAATGAATATGGAAAAAATGCGGGGGCGACTCGTAATAAGGCATTCCTTTATATCGTTCAGCAGTCGTGACGGTCTTGAGGAAGTTTGCCATTATCTACAGATAACCTGCTGGGTTTTGGCAAAACATCCAATAAAGCTCTTGGACAATAAAACACAATTACTGCTCCCTAATACAATAAATATCCGCCGCGGATCCACGTTCAAGAACAATATACCTGGAAATAAAAGACGAGGAAGTTAGGTGATTGCAAACCCAAAGACTCCAATAATCCACTCTCATTCGCCGGCGTACTGAGGGAAGCCAGTGCGGTGCGGGACCGTGCGAAGGGATCAGAGAAAATGAGCGACTGTATTGACACACGAATTTCCGCACAAAGTCGTGTGCAACTGCTCGGTTCATGTGTCAACAGCGTTCATTCCACTTAGTCCCTGCACTCACAACGCTTATCTCGCTTATGATCTCATTTCATCAGTCTGGCCATGTTCCCCAAGAGTCAAGCTGTCACCCAGTGCATCCAATTTAATGATGCGGGAATGAGTCGGATATCATTGCGCCTTAGTCTTGAGAGATTGGCCTTTGGTAGGTCGCATTCAATTACACACACTCCGCAAATGGTCATTTCTGTATGCTTTACTTCCACAGATCTCTCCGATTAGATCCACACTCGGCCTTGGAGTTTGACCTGCCTCAAGACGCACCCGAGTCCCAGTCGCAAGCGGCGAAGCAGTTTACCCAAAGCGTTATCTTGTGTCCTCTTCTTGCCCAAGCTACTCCCACCAGGGCATTGTGGGAAGAGTACAACTGTTGCGAGTGGGTGGCACATCTGTTCCCAGAGACAGCCCATGCCCTGGGGGTCAACCTGCAACATAGCTATCATTAAACATCCTCCTCTAATAACCGCTCTGATATTCCTGTCGAGTTGAAGACAAAGGGTTAGCGTAGGGTTGCCTATTGTCTGATCAGAGGCACAGCATTTTTAATAGTGGGTGTATTAAGAGTCATGTTTGTCATGCTCCACTCTATCTTTCCATCTGGCGCATGTAACAGGTTATGTGCATTTAAAATATGGAATATGTTAATTGCAACAATCAGCACCATATGCGTACTATAGTGTGCTTAAGATGTTTCCGAACTATTGCACACAGTTGCAAATGCTTCGGCTGCATCCACAAAGGCCAGTGGGCGGTGAACGGAAACAAAGGAGAAACTTTCTTGCAAACTTACAAGCTTTGAATTTGGCCAGTGCAGACCAGCACACACGCTACCGATAATGCAAATTCGCTTTCGCAAGTGCCCTAAATAGACTCACTTCTGCCTCTGCCGCTGCCAAAGAAGTTCTTACCGCGGCACGGGCGCAGATGAGCTGGACTGAGGCTGCCGAGGTAAGTTTGATCGGGAGCTGGAGGTGCGGATACGAGCGTGGGTGTTTGTGTGTCCATGAGTTGAGGCGTTAGCGCTGAGGGGGAGCCGGTGGGCTTGGGCAGAAGAGGGCGAGTAGAGAGCGTGGAGGATGAAAGATGGAGTCTAATCCTCCACATGTGGCTGCTTTTTCTTTTTTTTTTTTTTTAAGGAAAGCCAACTGGAGCCATTCTTTGGACTGTAGGCCAAGGGCTCCAGGAAAGCATTGCCCCGAGCCAAAGCACACAGTGTGAAATGAGAAGCTAAAGCTTGAATGTGCTTTTGTTTATCAGAAAAATGCACTCTAAGTGGGATTGGCAGTATAAGGCCCAAACTCCATAAGTCATATAGACTGGCATGGGCCGGAACTGGGAATGTTGCAGGAGGGAGGTTTCAGGCACGAATAAGGCTTGCCGAGCCACTGGCAGCCCCTCAGCTCGTCTTGCTCGCTCCCTAATCTTCACTCCAGCACAAAGGAGGATCAGCGGGGTCAATCTAAAGTAAGAAAATGTGGTCACAATTTGAGTTAGGGAAAAATCTACGGCTCTGGTTCCGACGAAGGATGCTGAATTGCGAAAGGCCCCGACAAAGCCTCCAGAACTGGGCCAAGGACCGATCAATCTCAGACAATAGCTGCGTTCCTGCACTCACAAAGTGACGGGATTCCGACGCGGTGTTCACATTCACATCAAGCGGCTTCCCGAGGCCCAAACAGAAGCGCAAAGTCAAAGGAAAGTTAGCGGCTTACAAATTGGCCACTCGGCACAGAGTGTTGCGCATTATTTTCGACAAAATGCTTTGGGTATGTCAAATCGAAATACTTTAAGGATTGCGGATGGAGTGCCAGGGAAGCTAAAGGAAATGATGCGCCGGGTGGTAATGCTTTAAAGGGACTGCACGCCTCTGCATTCGAAGCAAAAACAGAGACTCTTTAATGCATCCGTTTTGTTCACAGAATGTGCATAAAGGCAACTCTAACTTATAAGTAAACCATTTGCAGGTTAACTCCTTCAAACCTGTGGCTCTGTTTAAGTCAGTATTTAAGTTATATTTATATCAAAATCTCCAACAATGACAAAGTCACAAATATTATTCAGATGAGCAAGACGATATGACACATAGGTAGGCCAAGAGAGAGGTTGCCGTGAACCAATATAAAGAAGTGCTGAACTGATTGGAGCGTCTTCAAGCAGATTGTTGATTTGTCATTCATTGGCCCTCTGAAGGATCTGGCTTTTTAAATGAGTCTGTGCAAACAGAGCAGACGCACACACTCTCAATGCATGCCTCTCAATGCACCGTTCCATGAAGAGTAGCGGGGCACACCAACAGATGTATGTCTAGACATCGATCTGCACCGCATCAGGGAGGAAGCAGAAAAAGTGTTGTTAGACGCTGATCTCTGGTGCCAGCTGCTCGTTTAAATTGCCTTGTTTTACAAACAAACTGACTCTTAGAACTTTCTCACAGTTAAATATGAGGAAAGAACGCAGCGGCTGACACGTACAAAGAGACTCTAAATTGGAAGGCAGTGGAATGTGATGCGTTTCGCACAACAAAGCTGAACAGAAAGAAGCGCTTAAATGCAATATTCCCCCGGTTTGTAGGCAAGAAAGCATCAAAAGTAGACAAGGTCACTGCTGTTCAATGCTGCATTACGGGAAAGTGCATGTGCTACAGAACTCAAAAAATGTAAGAAATGTAAACTAATGCTGAAATCTCTCTCTCTCTGTACAATGATCTAATGGATGTGTAAAAAAAAGAAAAAGAAGAGTTCTAGAACTGAATGCTATGAAAAGAAACAAGGTGCTTTAAAAACATTAGGCTTTATAGGCTAATTAACAGACATCTAATGAGCCAATTATGGTGAACTGATAAGAGAAGTTTGATGAAAGGAGAAAAAGTGCAGGGGACTGCTGAGAAAAATATGGAAATACTTTAGGTTAGATGATGAAAGATAAATGAGTGTTTCAAATTGACAGGGGCGATTAAAAGCAAAGCCAAGCAAAATGAAATGACAATAACTGGATATAATCAGGCAAATCTAGTCTGTTTTAATGACAATTTGAAGTTACAATTCGGTAAAGATCTAATACCAAATTACCAAAATGAAAAGTACTAATGTGTCATTATATTCTGGTAGTTATTCTAGAGAAATCGAATGTCTTAATGCTGCAGTGTGAAATTCTGAAGTCTTTGGACTCTAGTGACCACCTTAACAAAAATGTATCTTAAACTTACAGGCAAGTTATAAAATCAAAAGGCAAAACCGCAGGTTAAATACATTACTCATGAGCCTGCATTAAGTTAAAAAGCCTCAGGCCACAGTTGTTAAAAAAGGTGTAATAATTTCAATTAACACCTAGGTTTGTCAAACTATTCTGGTAACAGCAGATATCTTTTTTTTTTTTGCCAGTAAAATAACTTGCCAATTTGTGTTTCACTAAATAAAATGCTTGATTTTTGGGAGTCATTCAGGTTAAATAATTAGATGAATGCTTATTAGATTTTAAACGAAATCAGCCTGAAAATAAAAAACAATAATATAGCAATGTTCTGGAATTATAATTCTTTTCCTTTCAAAACACACATGCACTATATTCTATATTTAAATTCAAAAATTTTTTATATAAAGTACAATTCAAGCTATTGTATTTATAATACCTCATTATAACAAGGGTTCAACATGCTGTTATATTTACCAAGCAAAATATTATAACTTGGTAATTAGCGTTTTACTCTATAAAATGTTTAAAAACTTGTTATAAGTCATTCAGGTTAAATAATTAGATAAAATAAACAATGTTGTGCTATTATAATTCTTTTTCTTTTCAAAACATACAAATTTAAACTATATTCCCAATAAGTTGTTCCTACAGCATTTCTACAGTTTCTGGCCAATGCATCTTTCCAGTCATTCATGAATACTTTGTAAGAACTGTTTAAAAATATAAACATTTTTTACAAACAAGTTGTTTTGTGGTGGTTTATCAATTCTATGGAATACAGTTTAGGATTGATTTAGCTGTTTTACTTGTAATACCTGACTATACCAAGTATTTGGGTGACAGGGAACGGAAAATATCACCAACTTTATTATTTTATTAAAACTCGTTTCACTCAGCAGTAAAATCCTTAAAAACTTGTTGTGAGTTATACAGGTGAAATAATTAGACAATTATTGGTTTCAAAAAAGAATTCAGCATGAAAAAACAAAAAAATACAGTACATATATGTTTTAGTTCTCTTTTGTCCTTTAAAAACATACATTGTAAAAAAAAAAAAAGCTGTTTCTACTTAAGAAGTGTTCATGTTGCCTTAATTTTTAGTCAAAAAAGTTTAGTCAACATGAAATGTTAAGTTGTACAACATGACAACTTGAATGTTTGAGTTGAGTAAACTTATCAAGGCTGCACAAACACTTCAATTTAATTAATGCTCACTTAATCATTTGCTTTTTAAATATATATTCTTAGTGTTATTTTTCTGCCTGATTTCCGTTTCCATGAAATACAAGTCACGGTTCAATTGAAAATCGAGTTGAAATCAAGCTATTTTACTTATAAAACTTGATTATACTAAGGGTTGTTAAAGCAAAAAAGGTTGCTTAGCACCCAAATACTGTGATATTCAGCTAATTTAATTTTCTGTTTCAGTCAATGAAATGCTTAAACTTGTGAGTTCAAGTTAAATATTTAGTAGCACTGGGGAACAAAATAAAAGTTTTTGTTTACATAATATATGTGTGTGTACTGTACATATGTATTATGATGTATATATAAATAAGTGCATGTATATATTTAAGAAAAATATGTTATATATAAATATGTCATATATAAACATATGTAAATATTTTCAAATTACAATTTGTATGTGTCTTTATATATGTAATAAATATACATAACACACAAACATATATTATATTTAAAAAATACTTTTATTTTGGATTGGTGTATTTGGATTGGTTACAATTATAATTCTCTTTCTCCTTTCAAAGCAAAACTAAACTATATTCGTAAGTTGGTTCTACAGCATTTCAACACTTTCTAACTTAATCTTGCCAGTGATTCATGATTACTTGATAAGAACTATTTTAAAATATACATAGTTAGAGATTTGTTTGTAGTTCAAACAACTGCATGCAATAAACCAGCAATGAACAAACTGTTATCAAGCAAGATTTACTCTTAACAAAGAGTAAATAAGAAGTATATTGAGTGCAAAGCAAAACTACCTTTATTTACTGGCAGGAAGACTGGATGCATCACACATACCATATGAAAGGGTGGCGCACACATATGTGAGGTGTCACGCATTGAGTGGCCTGCTGGCCAGTTGTGTGCTGGGAGGCCTCCAGCTCTCTCCAGCTCATTGCATGGTTTCCCAGCAGGGGGCTGGCCATGCGGAGAGCTTCGGCCTGGGGCAAGACTCTGTGTCAGCAGATAGTGCGGAGGGGTGGGGGGCGCGCAGGCCGCGGGGAAGATTCAGGAGTGCCGGCCTTCGCCAAGACCCACACTCTCTTGGCATTTTGGCAGGGTGGAGCGGCACAATAAAATGATCCAATTTAAGCTGGTTTAGGAGCGCCTGAGAATATTCAAATATTTATTTTTTTCCCGGCGCAGGAAACAGTTTGCTGCTCTAACGATCGCTGCAGATCCGTGTTCCTGCAAGCCTCAGAGAGTCCGTGTAGGTGGCCAGTTGGCGGAGATGTTCTGACCGACGGTCCCTTTGGTCTTGTTTCGGCCTCTGCGTTCGACTTTTCTGACCCGGTTACCTTTGCTGTTGTTATCTCGCTCCTGATATTCAACACAACGCCGGAAGACAATCCAAAATAAATGGAGTGTTTTGGGACCGCTGGAAGAATGGAAGAAGAAATCGCCTGTGCTGTTCAGTTTACGAGCAAATAAATAAATAAATAGAGAGGTGCAGTCTTGGTCTAGGCTGTGTATAGTGTGCATATCGGCAATTTTACAATGACTTTTTGAAACTAAAGTTTGGGGTCAGGAAGCTGTTTTTTTTTTACATTTTTGAAAGGAGCCTCAAGATCAAAAACACTGCAAACAATTATATTGTGTATTTTTACAATTTATAACTAATTTTTCAGCATCATTACTCCACTTTTCACTTTTTTCACATGATTTTTCATATGAGTTTATTATGCTGATTTGCTACTCAAAAAACATTTTGTATTATTGTCATTGTTCAATACAGTTGTGCTAACAGCATTGATTTGAAACATATTTTCTGTAATATTATGAATGTCTTTACTGTCACTTTTGATCAACTTCAGGCATCCTTTCTAAATAAAAGTATTAAATACTTAAGTATACATTTTTTATACTATATTTATAATTATTATATGCTTTTTTATTATCTTATTAGCTAACAACTGAACCCCCCAAAAAAATGTATGTGTGACCCTGGACCACAAAACCAGTCTTATGGGTCAAAATTATAGTTTTTTTCTTTTATGTCAAAAATGATTGGGATATTAAGGAAAGATTATGTTTCATTAAGATATTTTGTATTTTACGTTTCCTTAAATTTCTGTAAATATATCAAAACATAATTTTTGATTATTAATATGCATTGCTCATAACTTAATTTGGACAACTTTCAAGGTGATTTCCTCATTTTTTTCCTTTTTGCACCCTCAGATTCAAGAATGCTGGCCAAATATTGTCCTGTCCAAAAAAACATACATGGAAATTATTTAATTATTTATTCAGCTTTCAGATGATGTATAAATCTCAATTTCAAAATATTGACCCTAATAACAGTTTTTTTTGGAATTTGACAGACACAAAAAAGAACAAAAACAGCTTCATATTAAAAACCAAACGTTATATTATACAGATTTTTTTATAAATATAATTATATACAAATATATTATTTTTTAAGAAAAAATGGTGCAGGGTTTACTTTGAAACTATTTTTTTACAGCTGCTAGTAATTTTCACAAATATTTTAAAAGAAACAGCAAACAGCATTCAATTAAATGGGACTTTTTGAAGTACATCTACATTTTTATGATAATAATAAAGTTAATACAAACTTTCATGTTTAATTCATGCTGAAACTGGTATTGAATCGGAGGAGAAGATCAGTTGTTTGCTCGTTGCACTTCAGATTCTTTTGAACTGAGGCGTAACAGAGATCTTTCACTCCACATTAAACTAGGGCTGCCACTAACAACTTTTTTTAAATATATATAACTAATTTATCGATTAATTTAAATGACTAATTATTTTGCCGGTTAGTCAAAGCAGGCAAACTGAAATGGAGGATTTTTTTTTTTAATCGAATATTGACGCACATATATTAAACCTGCATTGCATATATTTATTTTACTGAATCGTATCGTTTGTGAATTCACAATTATGCTGAATTATTATTTTTAAGTGGGTTTAATATATAATGCAGCCCTGAAAAGCAGTCTAATAATGCGTTTCATGGATTGTCGTCTGTGAAATGCGATTTTTTTTTAAAAAACTCCCGCTCTCTCTATTGAAACCAACAAGGAAGTGGCTTAAACTGCAATTCATCGACTGGCTGCTAGAGACTGGCTGCAAAAGGGAGTCAATCGCATGGACGCCCCATGTTAAAATGCCCAACTTTACAGCAGAAAAAATATGCTTACAGACTGGTACAAAAAGTGGTTTTGGTCTATATAGCTAATTTCGCCCTTCATGTCAACTGTGAGGAGGGTGAATTTTATTATAACTCATCCGTTTAAGTTATATTAAGCCTTAAAGATCTGCATAATTAAGGGCGTGGCCACTTGAGTGACGGGGGATAGCCGCTGCTGTCACCACTGTCGCGCTAGGCGGGTGTGGTCTCAGCAACCAGCTCCACCCACCTCCCGCCTCTTTGCCCATTTTCGATTATCCGGGAGTGACAGGCGATGACGCGATTCCAAGATGGCGATAGCCGAATCCCACCCACTATGAGCTTCAAAATCGCTCTTCAGAAACCTGCGGGTGACGTCACGGACACTACCTCCATATTTTTTACAGTCTATGATATTAACGCACACATTAAACCTGTATCGCATATATGTATTTTACTGAATCGTATCGTTTGTGAATTCACAATTATGCTTTATTATGATTTTTTTAAGTGGGTTTAATATATAATCAGCCTTGGAAAACAGTCTAATAATGCGTTTCATGGATTCTCGTCAGTGAAATGCGGCACTTCCGGTATTATGCCCGTTAGTGAAAGTGGGCACAATAAAATCGAGGATTTTTAAAAATTGAATAGTCGATTAGAATCAACAAATCGCGACAGTCCTACATTAAATGGTGCCAAAACAGCACTTATTATTTTTAAACTGTAATAAAATGATCAGAAATTAACATTTGCTCCATTCATTAACTCAACACAGGCTAGACTAATCAATTCTTGGGATTTAACTATCAATAACATTTTATAAAAATGAGAATATATATATATATATATATGTGTGTGTGTGTGCGTGTGCGTGTGCGTGTGTGTGACCCTGTAGCACAAAACCAGTCTTAAGTCGCTGGGGTATATTTGAAGCAATAGCCAAAAATACATTGTATGGGTCAAAATTATTGATTTTTCTTTTATGCCACAAATCATTAGGAAATTGAGTAAAGATCATGTTTCATGAAGATTTTTTTGTAAAATTCCTACTATAAATATATCAAAATGTAATTTTTGATTAGTAATATGAATTGTTAAGAACTTAATTTGGAGAACTTTAAAGGTGATTTTCTCAATATTTAGATTTTTTTGCACCCTCAGATTCCAGATTTTCAAATAGATGCATCTCGGCCAAATATTGTCCTATCCTAACAAACCATATAGCAATAGAAAGCGTATTTATTGAGATTTCATATGATGTATACATCTCAGCTTTGTAACATTTTACCATATGACTGGTTTTAGGGTCCAGGGTCACATATTATGTTGCTTTAAAAGGAAGAAAAAAGATAATTAATTCTGTGGATTACTCAAAATAGGCATCGTATTTTAAATGATCCAGTATATTAATCCCTTTTTGGGTTCAATGTTGAGCAAAAATAACTCTAATGTGATATATACCGTTACCATGGTATAAAATGAATCGTTGCGTGATGTATGATTTGTCATACCGCCCACCCAAAAGCATTCACACATAAAAGGCCAAGCGAACACAGAGCGGCTCTCGCGGCAAAGGCCTCTCATTTCTGGTGCGTTTTGTCGGTTAACCCCCTTCCATAATATTCCGCTGATTTAATCCTCTCCATAAATGACTAATGCCCAGTGTGCTGTACACTTTGACATTATTGATGTTGATGATGATGAGGATCAGTGTAATAATTGCCTTTAATGCGGTTATTGCTATTACTGTTATTATTACTGCTAATGAAGGAAATGCTGGCCCACATCGCCTCAGCAGAAATTTCACCATGGAAATAAATGAAAAAATGTCTTTATTGGATTACACTAAAAGCAATTCCAAATAAATGGGCCTTGAATACGTCTGTGAGATGAAGATCACAAACATGTAATTTCATTGTGCTGGGAGCAGGGGCATACAACTCAGCAAGACGCGACGAGACGGTTCGCTTCAATCCGAGGCTGCGTCCGCATGCGTGATCACACAGGTTTTTGTGGTGGAGTTAGCGTGTTGTCAATAATAAAGAGCACTTGACGAGTTGAATAACCCTTAGCAGATGATGCTTATCGGACAGTGACGGAAAAGCTCGTAAGGAACTAGATTAGAACGAGTTTGGATACGCTGATAGGAGTCGATTGATGTATGAGCTTTATTTCTAGCTCTATAAAACTCGTGTTGTCTAATTTATTGCCGTTCACAGGTGGTCTATGGCACTAATTTTTGTTGTGTTAGTCATTTCACTTATAAAGAAGAGCATCTGAGCTCCTAGATATCGCAGTCATAACTGAAATTGAGTTCTGGGGGTTAGAAATAAACAATCCCACATAAATGAAGATGATAAATTACGAGGGAAAAGGACAAGTTTTCTGAAGAGTGAAGAGATGTGAAGAGTCGTTTATAATAAATGCAACAAATCTAAAGCTCTTTCTGCACTTTTATGCTCATCTTTTTGGTCACACAGATATCTGCACTTCTCATGTGAAAATAAAGAGACATTTCAATGGAATAAAACAACATTTTCATTCCTGGATACAATTTACTGATTAATTGTTAAAAGACTAGTTCCTCCCATTTTATAAAAATAAACCTATAATTAAAACTTTTTAATTGAAACCTAAATTGAAACTTTTAATAAAATAAAACAATAAAAATATAAAATAAAAATAAAAATAAATCATTGTTAGATTGATTAATTGTTAAGATGTTATTGTTAAAAGACTAGTTTCTCCCATTTTATAAAAATAAATCTATAATTATTTACCCACTCTCATCTCAAGTAGTCGAACTGGAATTTAAACTTTTAACAATTAATCAATCAGCATTTATTTTATTTTTATTTTATTTATATTATTTTATAAAAGACTAGTTCCTCTCATTTTATAAAAATAAATCTATAATTGTTTACTCACTCTCATCTCAAGTTGTTGAACTGGAATTTAAACTTTTAACAATTAATCAATCAGCATTTATTTTTATTTTTATTTTATATTTTATTTATTTTTATTTTATATTTTATTTTATTTTATTTTATAAAAGACTACTTCCTCCCATTTTATAAAAATAAATCTATAATTGTTTACTCACTCTCATCTCAAGTTGTTGAACTGGAATTTAAACTTTTAACAATTAATCAATCAGCATTTATTTTTATTTTTATTTTATATTTTATTTATTTTATTTATTTTATTTTTATTTTATATTTTATTTATTTTATTTTATTTTATTTTATTTTATTTTATTTTATTTTATAAAAGACTACTTCCTCCCATTTTATAAAAATAAATCTATAATTATTTACTCACTCTTATCTCAAGTTGTTGAACTGGAATTTAAACTTTTAACAATTAATCAATCAGCATTTATTTCATTTTTATATTTTATTTTATTTTATTTTATTTTATTTTATTTTATTTTATAAAAGACTAGTTCCTCCCATTCATTTTATAAAAATACATCTATAATTATTTACTCACTCTCATCTCAAGTAGTTGAACTGGAATTTAAACTTTTTTTTATAAAATAAATTAAAATAAAATAATAAAATAAAATAAAATAAAATAAATGCTGATTGATGAATTGTTAAAAGACTAGCTCCTCCCATTTTATAAAAATAAATCTATAATTATTTACGCACTCATCTTATCTCATCTCAGGTAGTTGAACTGGAATTTAATTTATTTTTTAATAAAATAAAAAATACAGTAAAATAAAAAAAATTAAATTAAATTAAATTAAAATAATTTAAATTAAATTTAAATAAATTATTAAAAATAACTTTAATAAATTAATTTACTCACTCTCATCTAAGGTAGTCGAACTGGAATTTAAACTCTTTTTTTTATAAAATAAAATAAAATTTAAAAAAATTTTTAAAAATAAAAAAATTTGACCGATTAATTGTTAAAAGACTAGTTCATCCCATTTTGATAAAAAACGTATTATTTAGTCACTCTCATCTCAGGTAGTCGAACTGAAATTTATACTTTTTTTTAATACAATAAAATATTGACATTACAACCTTTATATTTATTTATCTATCCATCTTGGCTTGACAAGCTTTTCTGGTTAAAATTAGTTAAATTTAAATATGAAATGTACATTTATTTTTATTTTAATTCCTTACATTCAAATTTAAATTTTATTAAGTAGAATTACGATTTTTATAAAAAGAAAAATTTGGGTGCTAGACTATGACAGCATTTTGGTGTCACATAAAAAAAAGAACATTATGAGAATAAAGTTACATTACAGTGAGATAAAGGCGTAGCAATAAAAAACTGAAGTCATAATATTTAGACTCTGGTAGCTTCTATGTGAGTAATGGATGTGGTTTAGTCAAATCCCACTTTAGAATAGGATTTAGCAATAAAGAAATCTGAAATGGCAACCAGAATCCTTGGCTTAATTTTTTAATTAATAACTTTAATTAATAATCCTTTTTTAGGTACTAAAACGCCATCGTACTTGACAGCCTTGGTCATTATGAACTTAAAAAAATTCTAAAAAAAAAAATAAAGTATGACAGAGAAAAGGCATTAAACAGCATGGAGGTTTAGAACAATAAATAAATGATGACAGAAGTTACATATCTGGGTGAATTATTCTTATTAGTCAATAGTCGACAGGCAAAGCTGGATGAACCGGGGCTCTACTGCTGTTAATGTACGTACAGATGGGTTCTTCCATCAGCTCTGTCAATTTATAAATCATTAGCATACCGCACATAGTTATTTTTCCCACTCATCTTAAGAGACAGCAGAGAAAGTGAAAGTTAAATCGCAAAGATTCATTTACAATTAACAGTCAGCAAATTGCAGCTTGGGAACAACACAAAGGTCACACCGAAGACATAAAAATAGAGAAGAATAAGAGCTACTGCGCAAAACACAGACAGTCAAACGCAACAAGAGACGTAATAAATCACCCCTGCACGCATTCAACACGCGTTGCATGTACCAGACTATTAAAGTTAGATGAGATGAGACAAGCAAACATAACTAGAACTGAAATGCATGTTTACTACATAGGAGATTTACTTCTTTAGAAATGACAAATGCAGCATGACGTTTCTAGTCTGTATCCATGGTCTTAAAACTTTTCTCCAAGCACAAGTCGATTTTTTGTGTGCACATTTTGCTTGTAATTAGTTATATTTCATTATATTTTCTCATATGTTGTGCATTATTTCATATAAAGCCCACTGTTTCCAAGCTCATTGAGCAAGCTTTATGTAATTCGCTCTAATTTCATATACAATTATTACAGCATTCATAAACGCCATATGGTGTGTGTGTTTGTGTGTGGGCAGGATAGAAGAAGCTAGTTCAAAAGTTTTAAACTTCTTTAAAAACACTTCTAGCCGTTTGGCATTTAAGTCATGATGATGTCAAATCTGTTCAAATATATTAAAAAATAAAAATGAAAAATAAGGGAAACAATCAATTTTAAATATTAAATGTGATATCGTTTTGAATAAATAATTACATATATTAAATAAATAAATGTTCTTGCAATTTTAGATTATGATACAGAACATATTGATAACAGCAACACAAACATTGACTGCGTTTATATGCACAGATTTTTTTGGTCAATCCAAAACAATTCAGTTAAACAGCAGATTCCATTCACATACGCTAAACTCCACTATCACAATTTCTTTATATGCAAATCAGACCAAAGTTAGGAAACTCAGACCTTTTAAACTGCACATACAGTATAAGAAGAAAGCTTTCTTCCCATGTTGCCAACTTTAGTTACAAAAGAAAAAAATGAAAACAGCATCCTGAAATTCTATCACTTCCTGTACAGTGTATCAATAAATCTGTCTGACCATCCACCTTGAGTTGACGGACAGTGGTTTCTATTTTGGACATACTGCAGAGTATCTCCAGCCACAACATCTTTCCCATCTGCCTGAAATAGCCTAAATATCACATGTGCTTGATCTGAAATCTAAAAGTAATCAGTTTTTTTAGGTTTGCACTGCGATAATTTTTTTTATTAACAGGTCTGCACCATCTCTTTAAATCGAAATTTCAGCACAGTAGCATCATTCTCATCTGATTTGATGTTCATGTACAGACTTTTAAGTCTGATTAATTAATCAATCATTAAGATGCATGTAAACAGCTAATACAGGGTCCTATATTTTCCCAAATTCAGTTTTAATTATTCTGGATTCCATTTTAATGGTTTAATCAAATTAATTAAAAAAAGTCTAATCAATTAAAATCATAAAACTTGATTTTTTTTTAAACCAGTAATAGTTGCCTCTGAAATGTGTTTTTATTTATTTATTTATTTAAAAAATTCTGTTGCCTTTAATTTTTTTTATTGTGTTTTATGATTTCATACTTATTTGACACTATTTCTGATGACAAATTTGTGTTAAAGTACCAAACGAATAAAAAAAATGTTTTAGCAATTGAACTGATCTTTTATAACCCATTTTTAAAAAGTTTTTATTTTTAGCTTTTTAGCAATTTAGCCTTTTTGCCAAACAAAGTGATGTGTAACAGAAGTTTATGCCATGTTTTAAATTAAAACATGCTTAGAAATTAGAAATTGCTTAGAAAATGTGGTAACAATTTGCAACAAGTTTCCATTTCCATTATTTTTTTTAAATCTCTGTTAATGTTAGTTAATGGAAATACAGTTGTTAGTTAATATTAATTCACAGTGCATTAACTAATGCTAACAAGCGCAACTTTTGATTTTAATAATGCATTAGTAAATGCTGAAATTAACATTAACGAAGATTAATAAATGTGCATAAGTATTGTTCATTCTTAGTTCATGTTAACTAATTAATATTAACTAAATGAACCTTATTGTAAAGTGTTAACAATAATACAGTTTGTGAAAACATTTTTGCTTTTATTACTTTGAGAAGTACACACTACTACTACTGTAAAAAATAGCAATACATTTCAATTCTGACAAAATTTGTTCAAGCTAAACTGAACTTTTATTTTGGCGACCTTTACATTTTCTTAATTTTTTTTTTTTTTTGATTGTGTATTTTATGATTTCATACAAATTTGTCATCAGAAATAGTGTAAATCAAATGAATGCATAAAAAAAATAAATTGCATTTATCTTTTATAATCTATTTAAAAATTGATTTGAACAATTTAGCTTTTTTTGGCAAACAAAGTGATGCGCAACAGAGGTTTGTGTGCCATGTTTTAATTTAAAATTGATGAGAAATTGCTTTAAAAAAATGTGGTAACAATTTACAACAAGGTTCCATTAGTCAATGTTAGTTATGTATTAACTAACTAAATATCTAACATGAACAAACAATTAAAACATTTTTAAATCTTTGTTAATATATTAGTTAATGAAAATACAGTTGTTCATTGTTAATGCACTGTGAATTAACATGAACTAACTAATGTTAACAAGCACAACTTTTGATTTTTATAATGCATTAGTAAATGCTAAAATTAACATTAACTAAGATTAATAAATGTGTATGTATTGTTCATTCTTAATACATGTTAACTAAAATTGTTAACTAAATGTAAACTAATAAACCTTATTGTAAAGTGTTACCAAAAATGTTTTCACAAACTGTATTATTATTATTATTACTTTGAGAAGTACATACTACTACTTTAAAAATAGCATTATGTTTCAATTTTCACAATTTCTTCAAGCTAATCTGAACTTTTATTTTGGCGACCTTTGAGTATTTTTAATATTCACACACTCTCTCTCTCCCTCTCTTTCTCAAAAAAAAAAAAAAAAGTACAAAAGCTTTTACTTGGATAGTGCCTTTTCAAAATGTACAGCTTAAAAGGTACATATTAGTACCTAAAGTTTATATTTGACCCTGGACCACAAAACCAGTCATGAGGGTACATAAAAAAAATAGATTTATCATCTGAAAGCTGAATAAATGAGCTTCCCAATGATGGTTTGTTAGGACAATAGGACAATATGGCTGAGATACAACTATCTGAAAATCTGCTAATATGCTGATTTATTATTAATGTTGAAAACAGTTGTGCTGCTTAATATTTATTTAAAATAGAAAGGTTTTCTAACAATAGACAATACTGTTTGGGCTCAGTAAATTTGTATTCTTTCTCTCTTTTTTGAAAGAATTTAATGATTTTATTCACCAAGGATGTGTTAAATCAATAAAAAAGTGATATCATAGATTCACATCTTAAGAAAAGACTTATATTTTGAATAAATGCCGTTCTTTTTAACTTGTTATTCATCAAAGAATCCTAATCACAGAAAATTGCCTTTAAAGTGGTCTAGATGAAGTCTTTTAGCTATGCATATTACTAATTAAAATGGTAGGAAATGTATAAAATATCTTCATGGAACATTATATTTACCTAATATTATGATTTTTGCCATAAAAGTTGGCTACAAATATTCCCGTGCTACTTATGACTGCTTTTGTGGTCCACAATCACATACATTAGTATCTATATGGTACATATTAGTACCATTTGAAAGGATACCACGCCAGTGACAACTTTTTGTACCTTTTTTTTCTGATGCAGATACAAGTCCACTCCATATCATGATTTGACTCATTGTACAGCCTAACTTTTAATTTATTAATCCAATTTTTGCCAAATTCCATGACATTATGCATTAAACAGTATATATAGTAAAACAAAATCAAATCCGTAAAGCCTTTTAACAATTTACAGTTAAACTTTATTTGAGAGAGTCACAAAAATGGGCACAAAACCAGAAACCGACCACAGTCTTTTGACTTGTTGAACTCTGAGGCCGAGTTTATCACGTAGTTGCTTCTAATCATATCAAATCTGAAGACTGACTTGTTGGCCAGTGAAACACAAGACCAGCATTGTTCCCAAATAGGCATGACTCATATCAGATAACGTGAAGTTAAGGCTGATATTATGGATAATTTTTGTCATGGGTTCAAGTGATATATTGCAGTCATAACCCCTGCTGAAAGCTAGAGTGGACTTTTATTTAGAAAGGCCTTCATTTCTTCTGCTCTATATTAAGCCGACTCTCATCCAGTCAATATTATACCTGTCAAAATCCCACAACAGAGTTCATACGGTCTAGATTGCCCTGACATATGAGCAATTACAGATTTTCACAGCATAACTTAATAAAAAATGAGTGAAGTGTGGGTGTCTGTTTATGAGGACGTGTCAAAAAATCTGTGGATTTGCAATAACATCATGTCATTACATAAACGCGCACACGCGCACGCATACATATCACACATTTCAACATGCGAATCGCATGAAAGATGTCGACAAAACGTGTTTGCGGTCTGTAATATGTTTTTTTGTACTGTACCTGCTTTTTGTAAATGTGCTTTTGTCACACAATTAAAACAAAGCAAAGAGTCAGTAACATGTTTAGCAATAATCTCTTGCTAGCTTTTCTAAAGTAGTATATACTGTATACTTGCTAGCTATTTATTTGCTTCATAATATAACTAAAATTACAGTTCTTTAAACCCTCAGTTGTGTGTGTGTGTGTGTTAGGGCTGGGCGATTAATCGAAAAGTAATCGAAATCGACATTCAGAACCTATAATCGATCAAATTTTTCCAGGTCAATTATTTCAATTACTTTCCCTTTAAAAACACTACTGCGTGTGGAGACACGTGACCCCGCTCCGTTACGTTGCGTTATTTCGCCGACATGTCGATGGAGAGCTTAAACAGTATTTATACAGTAAAAAGTATTTACAGGATATACAAGAGTAATTTTATTTAGAAGAGATACTGCTTATTTTCTACTGTTAATATTTATTATTTTATAAATTTATTTTGTTTCCAAAAGTGCAAGTTATTTATTTTCACTAATTTAAGAAAAATGTGACTTTTCATTTTAAGCAATGTGTGCTTTAATTTCAGTTGTTCAACACTGATGTTCAATAAATAATTATGGATAGTTGATAGTGTGTGCACCCTTCATTCAAAAATCTCTCACTTGTAATATGTGTGCATATTTACTGTACAAAACTTGTCAGTGAACTATGAGGGCAAAAAAATAAATATTATTTAAATATAATTTTATTAATGAATAAAATAATCGTTCATTAATCGTAATCGGGTTAAAATGTTCAATTAATCGAGATTTTGATTTTAGGCCAAATCGCCCAGCCCTAGTGTGTGTGTTATATTTTTAAATTATAAAAAAAAGAAAAAATATAGTAATATTGCAAAATGTCATTACAATATAAAATAATGTTTTTTTTTTTAATACAGCATTCATTCAAAATATAAGTCACTTTTTATTAAATTTAACACATCCTTGGTAAATAAGAGTATTCATTTCTTTTAAAAAAAGAAAGAATAAAAATTTACTGACCCAAATTTTTGAACAATAGTGTATATTGTTAGAAGAAACTTTCTATTTTAAATAAATGCTGTTTTATTTTGTCAAAATAAAGTATCACAGGTTCCAAAAAAATATTAAGCAGCACAACTGTTGTCAACATTAATAATAAATCAGCATTTTAGAATGATTTCTGAAGGATCATGTGACACTTAAATGAAATTTAAAGTGAAATTTAGCTTTGTATCACAGGAATAAATTACATTTTAAAATATATTCACATAGAAAATTATTATTTTAAATTGAATTTTTTTCTGTATTTTTGATCAAATAAATGCAAACATTTTAAAATATTATTTAAATATTAAATATTAATTACAAATTAAATCTTATCTAAAAAAATTACAAATAAAATAATTAAAAAATTTAAAACATAAAATAAAAAAATAATACAATTATATATAATAAAAGTAGTATAATATAAAAAATATAAATATTATTAATTGTTGACTGTGTTTTTATAATTATAAAAATTATGAAAATTTGTATTTATACAATTAAAGTTATAAAATATTATTTTTAAATATTA